>NC_057419.1:78197572-78217909 GCF_019320065.1 Cervus canadensis
CAATCCCACTTCTGGGCATACAACACTGAGGAAACCAGATCTGAAAGAGACACGTGCACCCCAATGTTCATCGCAGCACTGTTTATAATAGCCAGGACATGGAAGCAACCTAGATGCCCATCAGCAAACGAATGGATAAGGAAGCTGTGGTACATATACACCATGGAATATTACTCAGCCATTAAAAAGAATTCATTTGAATCAGTTCTAATGAGATGGATGAAACTGGAGCCCATTATACAGAGTGAAGTAAGCCAGAAAGATAAAGACCAATACAGTATGCTAACACATATATATGGAATTTAGAAAGATGGTAACAATAACCCTATATGCAAAACAGAAAAAGAGACACAGATGTACTGCCAGTATTTTAAGGAATCTCCATTCTGTTCTTCATAGTGACTGTACCAGTTTGCATCCCCACCAACAGTGTAAGAGGATTCCCTTTCTTCCATACCCTCTCTACTGTTTGTAGACTTTTTGATGATGGCCATTCTGACTGGTGTGAGATGCTACTTCGTTGTGGTTTTGATTTGCATTTCTCTAATAATGAGCAATGTTGAGCATCTTTTCATGTGTTTATTAGCCATCTGTTTGTCTTCTTTGGAGAAATGCCTCTTTAGTTCTTTGGCCCACTTTTTGATTGGGTTGTTCAGTTTTTCTGGTACTGTTCTACATGAGCTGTTTGTATATTAATTGCCAGTTGTTTCATTTGCTATTATTTTCTCCTATTCTGAGGGCTGTCTTTTCACCTTGCTTATAGTTTCCTTTGCTGCAAAAATGCTTGTAAGTTTAATTAGGTCCCATATGTTTATTTTTGTTTTTATTTCCATTACTCTGGGAGGTGGGTCATAGAGGATCTTGCTGTAATTTATGTCGGAGAATGTTCTGCCTATGTTTTCTCTGAATTTTGTAGTTTCTGGTCTAGCATTTAGGTCTTCAATACATTTGAGTTAACTTTTGTTTATGGTGTTGAATGTCTTCTAATTTTCTTCTTTTTGCACATAGTTAACCAGTTTTCCCAGCACCACTTGTTGAAGAGACTGTCTTTTCTCCATTGTGTATTTTTTTGCCTCCTTTGTCAAAGTTAAGTTGTCCATAGGTGCATGGACTTTTATCTGGACTCAAATAATGGGATTAGCTATAAATTTCATGAACTGGGATGTCCAAATCTCTCCCCAGCTTTAGGAAATTCCCAGCCATTGTGTTACTTAAATAAACTTTTGACTGTTTATCTTTCTGTTCTTGTGTAACTCCAAAGATTTAGTAATTGGCTTTTATTTATGGTTTACCAGAGATCACATAGTGTTCCTTCTTTTTCTTTTTTTTTTTTTTCCTTTTCTTCTCTTCAGACTGGATTACTTCCAGCTTCCTAGTTTCTACCTCATTTATTATTTCTTCTATTTGGTATATACTAATATGTATATACTCTTATGCATCCTTCATTTCATTCATTGACTTTTTCAGCTCCAGAATTTCATTCTGTTCTATTTTAGTATTTCTCTTTGTTAGATTTCTCATTTTGATTGTCCATTGCTTTCCTGATTTTATTAAATTGACTTCCTCTATGGTCTTGTAGCTAACTGAGTTTTCTTAAAACAGATATTTGAAATTATTTACTATATAAACCATAGATGTCTATCTATATTTTTGGATTTGTTTAGTGAAAGATTTCTGATGATGTCACCTTTAGCTGATTTTTCATGTTTTCTTGGATTTTTGCCTAACTATCTTCACATTTAATTTAGCAGTGTCCTCATTCAATGTTTCTTAACTGCTTTCAGGTTAAGAATATCTTTTGTCAGTCCAAGTATAAAGTGTAAGGATTTCTCTGACCTTATATAGACACACTTACTTCATGTTCCTTGCTCCCCCTGTGGCAAAATTTTTAAGTTTTACAGAAGGAGAAGTAGGAACAAACAGTAATGATCTTGGCAGAGGGGATGTCAGTATCGTGGTGGTGTAAAACATCCCTTGATTCTGTCTTCCCTTCTACAACAAAAAAATTGATATTCACCTATGAATAGAAGTATGTCTTTCCTCAATCCTATAGCACACCAGGCTAGCTGTTAATTTTCTTTTTTTTTTTAAATTTATTTTTTAATTGGAGGAAAACTGCTTTACAGTGTTGTGTTTTACAACATTGTAAAACAATGTTGTGTTTCTGCCATACAACAACACAAATCAGCCAGAATTATACATATTTCACCTCCCTCTTGAACTTCCCTTCCCTCTTCCATCCCACTGTGATAGATAGGAACACATGCAAATACCAGGCCAGGAGAAACCAGAAATAACCTGCAGAACCACCTTCAGGGAAGCAAAATAAAGGCTATGTCACAAAAACAACTACAAACAATATATATATATATATCTATATCATATATATATATATATATATATATATATATATATATATATATATATTGTGTTGTGCTGACATTTCTCCTCTGGAAAACTGGACCTCTGTGAAAACACTTTCATCTGTAGATGATTTTCCAAGGCATTGTTCTGCAGGCACTCCCAGACACACTTGAGAAAGCCCAGAACTGATGTAGTTTCCTATAGGTTGAATAGCTGGTAATGAAATCTCTCTATCTATTACAAAATGCACAGATAGGCAAGACTTCTCCTGGTTCCTTGGCATATGATGCTGGTTTCCATAACTCCCACACAGGCACTTCTGTTCATAGATGGATATCAAAATTTTTGTTGTTGAAGGGGAGACAGAAACAAGGTATGTTCTATGCCACCATGATGCTGACGATGCTGACATCCCTCCTGCCAAGATCATTACTATTTGTTCCCACTTCTACTTCAGGACCATATTAAGGCACTGCTTTCACACTCTAGGCACAAGCTACTATGAATTATTTAACAATAACCACACATCATGCACTCTGATTCATGTTTCTTCGCAAGAAAATATAATGCTTCACCCACGTAATACACTTTTTAATGCTTTATTTAAGATATCCATGTTTCCTTCTGAGAAATCTTCCCTGGAGTACTCACTTACAATGAACTCTCCTAATCTGAGTTAGATGTTCCTCCTCTGTGCTTTCTTCTAATATAACACTTATAACACTAAAACAAAAATATCTTTTTCTTCCAATAGATTTTGAGCTTCTTGGGTGAACAGACTTGTTATCTATTTTTTTTTTTATACTTCCAATGCATAAAACAATAGTTGACAGTTAATTAATGCTGAATACATTTCTGTTGTGTAAATTTTATATGCTGAAAATATTGGCAAGTGAAGAGGAAAATTTTAAACCAACTGTCAATGTCCTCAAGAAATGTGGAGAAATATTGTGGAATGTAACAGCTAAGGTTATGCTAAGAGTGATATAACCCGACTAGAATGACACAAACAATCATAACTAATGGTATAAAAATCATTCACACAGAGCAATGGTTTTCAATGTTACTTGGGCATTAGATCACTTGAGATGGGGGCTTTAAAAATTTAGCTACATTGGTTTTAGTCAGTGAAATTCACTTTCAAATAGTCTGAAGTGAGACCCAAATATCAATTTTTATTTGAAGTTTCTGAGTAATCGCAAGAGACACTATATTTCCTAAGTCTACCATAACAAAGAACTAAAGGCCTGGTGGCTTAAATAAAAGGAAATATTTTTGCACAGTTACAGAGCTGTAAATTCAAAGTCAGGATTACCATCAAGTTTGGTTTTGTCCTAAAGGTCACTTTTCTAGGATAGCAAAACGCCATTTCTCATTGTGCCCTCCCACAGTATTTTCTCTGTGTTTGCAAAGAGTGCCTGTTTATATCTTTGAATTTCCTGGTCTTGTAAGGACATCAGTCAGGTAACTACCACACAGTTGCAATCATCTCACACGCTAGCAAAGTAAAGTTCAAAATTCTACAAGTTAAACTTCAGTACTACATGAACCAAGAACTTCCAGATGTTCAAGCTGGTTTTAGAAAAGGCAGAGAAACCAGAGATCAAATTGGCAACATCCATTGGATCAAAGAAAAAGCAAGAGGATTCCAGAAAATCATCTATATCTGCTCCACTGACTATGCTAAAGTCATCAACAGTGTGGATCACAGCAAACTGTGGATATTCTTAAAGAGAAAGAAATACCAGACCACCTTACCTGCCTCCTGAGAAACCATGTATGCAGGTCAAGAAGCAACAGTTACAACTGGACATGGAACAACAAACTGGTTCCAAATTGGGAAAGGAGTACGTCAAGACTGCAAATTATCACCCTGCTTATTTGACTTATATGCAGAGTACATCATGAAAAATGTCAGGCTAGATGAAGTACAAGCTGGAATCAAGATTTCAGGGGAAAATATCAATATTTTGATATTGATAGATGACATTACACTTATGGCAGAAAGCAAAGAGGAACTCAAGAGTCTCTTGATACAGTGAAAGAGGAAGATGCAAAACTAAAACTCAACATTAAAAAAATGAAAAAAAAAATGAAGATCATGGCATCTGGTCCCATCACTTCATGGTAAATAGATGAGGAAACAGTGGAAACATTGACAGGCTTTATTTTCTTGGGCTCCAGACTCACTGCATATAGTGACTATAGCCATGAAAGTAAAAGACGCTTGTTCCTTGGAAGAGAAACTATGACCAACCTGGACAGCATATTAAAAAGCAGAGACATTACTTTGCTGACAAAGGTCTGTCTAGTCAAAGCTATGGTTTTTCCAGTAGTCATGTATGCTTGTGAGAACTGGACAATAAAGAAAGCTGAGGGCCAAAGAATTGATGCTTTTAACTGTGGTGTTGGAGAAGACTCTTGAGAGTCCCTTGGATTGAAAGGAGATCAAATCTGTCAATCCTAAAGGAAATCAGTCCTGAATGTCCATTGGAAAGACAGATGCTAAAGCTGAAGCTCCAATACTTTGGCCACCTGATGCAAAGAACTGACTCACTGGAAAAGATCCTGATGTTGGGAAAGATTGAAGGCAGGAGAAGTGGACAACGAGGATGAGATGGTTGGATGGCATCACTGACTTGATGGACATGAGTTTGAGCAGGCTCCGGGAGTTGGTGATTGACAAGGAAGCCTGGCGTGCTGCAGTCCATGGGTTCACAAAGAGTCAGACACGACTGACCAACTGAACTCAACTGAACTGAATGGCCTTATTTTGACTTAATCACATTTTTAAGACCTTACCTCTAAGTATAGTCACATTCTGAAATACTAAGTGTTAGGGATTCAACAGATCAACTTTTTGGAGACACAATTCAGTCCATAACAGACACCCAATATAATTTCCCATATAGTTTCCGATATTGAAAATGTATAATTTAATGAATTTTGTGATAAGTATACATCTATTAAATAATCTCAATCAACATACAGACCATATTCATCACTCCCAACACTTTCTTCTTGTCACTTTGCAATCTATCCCTTCTCTGCTCCTCCTTACACCCAGGTAACCACTGATCTTCCTTCTATTACTATGTTAGTTTGCATTTTTTAGTATTGTATTTAAAGTTTGTCATACATTATGCACATTTTATCTGGTTTCAGTGTGATTCCACAACATTCTGAGATTACTCTGTGTAGCTACACACATGAATAGTTCATCCTATTTTAAAATGCGAAGAAGTTCTAAATGGACATTTTCCAAAGAAGACATAAAAATGACCAATAGACACATGGAATGATGCTCAACATCACTAATCATCAAGGAAATGAAAATAAAAATCACAAAGAGCTATCACTTCAAAACTGTTAGTATGGCTATCATCAAGAAGATAAAAAACTACAGGTGTTGGCAAGGGTGTGATAAAAAGGAAATCATCTTACATTTGGGGGAATTTAAATTGGTCAAATCACTATGGAAAACAATATTTTAAAAAATTAAAAATAGAATTACCATACAATTCAGCAGTTATACTTCTGAGTATATACAAAAAGGAAATGAAAATAATGTTTTGACAAAACATACATCCACCAGGAAATGAATGGATACAAAGTTATATATATATATATATATATATATATATATATATATATATAGAGAGAGAGAGAGAGAGAGAGAGAGAGAGAGAGAGAGCACTTAGTCGCTGAGACGTGTCCGCCTCTTTGTGACTCCATGGACTGTAGCCCACCAGGCTCCTCTGTTCGTGGGGATTATCATGGCATAATGTGGGTTGTCATGCCCTTCTCAAGGGGATCTTTGTGACTCAGGGATTGAACTCAGGTCTCTTGCATTGCAGGTGGATTCTTTACCATCTGAGCCACTATGGAAGCCCAAGAATACTGGAGTAGGCAGTCTATCCCTTCTCCAGGTGATCTTCCTGACCCAGGAATCGAATCAGGGTCTCCTGCATTGCACACAGATTCTTAACCAGCTGACCTACCAGAGAAGTCCATATGTATGTGTGTATATATATAATTCCATTTTATATATAATGGTATATTACTCAGCCATGATAAAGGAGGATACACTTTCATTTGTGACAACATGGACTGTTCTTAAGCAAATTATGCTAAGTGAGATAAGTCAGAGAAAGACAAGTGCTATGTAAGATGACATATGTAAAATACAAAAAAAATTAAACTTGACATAAGGAGTAAAATGGTGATTATCAGGGGAGGAACAGGATAAGGGTGACAGTGTTCAAAGGTACAAATTTGTAATATGCAGTAAATAAGCCACAGAGATCTAATATACAGTACAAAGGCTATAGATAATAATACTTTACTATAATTGTATAATGTGATAAGTATCACTACATTAGCAATATTACAAAAAGTAACACTTTACACCTTAAACTTACACAATGTTGCATCTCAAATTTCTTTAATTAAAAGTGGTTCAAAAAATGGTTCGTTTCTTATTATTGATGAGTAGATTTAATTGTATGGATATAATATGATTTATTTACCCATTCACATGTTGAGGGATATTTGGATAATTTACAATTCCAATCATTACAAATAAAACTAATATGAACCTTCTTATATGATTCTTTGTAGGGACATATACATATGCTTTCATTTCTCTTGTGTAGAATCTAAGAAGGAAATGGCCAGATTGTATGATAAAGTTTATTTTAATTTTATAAATGTAACATTATTTTCCAATGTACCTTTACAATTGGTATGGATTGAATATTTGTGCCCCCACTAAGATTCATATGTCAAAGCCTAATCCCCATGGTGATGGAACTTGCAGATGGGATCTTTGGAAAACAATCAGGTCACAGAGGAGCTGGCATGAATGAGGTTCTTGCCTTATAGGAAGAGATGGCCTCTCTCTCTTTTTCTCATGTGAGGAAACAGCAAAAAGTCATCATCTATAAACCAGGAAGGGGGTACTCACAAAGGATCAAAAGGACTTGCACATGGACCTTAGATTTCCCCATCTCCAAATCTGTGAGAAATAAATTTCTGTTGTTAAAGATGCCTAGTGTGTGGTAATTGGTTATAACAGCCCAAGATGACTAAAACACTGTTTCATATTCCTACCATCAGAGTATGACAGATTCAGTTGCTTCATATTTTTGCAAACAATTGACAGGGTCAGAACTCATAATTTGATAACATTAAATTCTAGTGGATATGTAGTGATGCTTTATCATCGATTTAATTTTCATTTCCCTAATGTTAAATGATATTCAGCCCCTTTTCATTTACTAGTTTGTCTTCCTTACATCATCTATGGTTTAAGTTAATTTTTAAAATTTTGTTTAAAAAACTGGATTTGCCTTCATATTATTGAGCCATATGCATTCTTTGTAAATTCTAGAAATAAGTTAGGTATATATTTTTCAATTATTTGTTCCCATTGTGTGGCTTATTGTTTTATATTCTTAACAGTGTAGGTTTAAAGATTCAATTCTTGAATTTTGAAAAAATCACTTAAATATTTTTTGCAGTTTATGCTTCAAAAATCTACAAGAGTCATAAATACAAATATAAGCACTAAAACAACAAAACTTCTAGAAGAAAATCTAGGGAACTATAGTACCAACCCTGAACTTGACTAAGATTGCAAAACTGGGCTACAAAAAGTGTGGTGGTGGTGGTTTAGTCACTAAGTCGCGTCTGACTCTTTGCGACCCCATGGACTGCAGCATACCAGGCTTCCCTGTCCATCACTAGCTCCTGGAACTTGCTAAAACTCATGTCCATCAAGTCAGTGATGCCATCCAACTATCTTATCCTCTGCCTTTCCCTTCTGCTCCTGCTTTCAATAATTCCCAGCAACAGGGTCTTTCCCAATGAGCCAGTACTTCACATCAGGTGGCCAAAATATTGGAATTTCAGCTTTAACATCAGTCATTCCAATGAATATTCAGGGCTGATTTCCTTTAGGATTGACTGGTTTGATGTCTGTGCAGTCCAAGGGACTCTGAAGAGTCTTCTCCCACCACCACAGTTCAAAAGCATCAATTCTTTGGTGCTCAGCTTTCTTTATGGTCCAACTCTCACATCCATACATGACTACTAGAAAAACCATAGCTTTGAATAGATGGACCTTTGTCAGCAAAGTAATGTCTCTGGTTTTTAATATGCTGTCTATGTTGGTCATAGGTTTTCTACCAAGGAACAAGCATCTTTTACTTTCATGGCTGTAGTCACGATATGCAGTGAGGTTGGAGCCCAAGAAAATAAAGTCTGTCACTGTTTCCATCCATTGTTTCCCCATCTATTTGCCATGAAGTGATGGGAACAGATGCCATGATCTTCGTTTTTTTGAATATTAGGTTTTAAGCCAACTTTTTCGCTTTCCTCTTTCACTTTCACCAAGAGATTCTTTAGTTCTTCTTCACTTTCTGCCATAAGGGTGGTGCCATCTGCCTATCTGAGGTTGTTGATATTTCTCCCAGCAATCTTGATTCCAACTTGTGCTTCACCAGCTCAGCATATAAGTCAAATAAACAGGATGGCAATATACAGCCTTGACATATTCCTTTCTCAATTTGGAAGTAGTCTGTTGTTTCATGTCCAGTTCTAACTGTTGCTTCTTGACCTGCATACAGATTTCTAAGGAGACTGGTAAGGTGGTCTGCTATCCCCATCTCTTGAAGAATTATCCACAGTTTGTTGTGATCCACACAGTCAAAGGTTTGGCATAGTCAATAAAGCAGAAACAGATATTCTTCTGGAACTCTTTTGCTTTTTCGATGATCCAATGGATGTTGGCAATTTGATCTCTGGTTCCTCTGCCTTTTCTAAATCCAGCTTGAACATCTGGAATTTCAAGGTTCACATAGTGTTGAAGCCTGGCTTGGAGAATTTTGAGTATTAATTTGCTAGCCTGTGAGATGAGTGCTATTGTGTGGGAGTTTGAACATTCTTTGGCATTGCCTTCTTTGGGATTGGAATGAAATTTGAGTTTTTCCAGTCCTGTGGCCAATGCTGAGTTTTCCAAATTTGCTGGCATATTGAGTGCAGCTCTTTCACAGAGTCATCTTTTAGGATTTGAAATAGTTCAACTTGGGATTCCATTACCTCCACTAGCTTTGTTTTGTACCATTTGACTTTGTATTCCAGGTCTCTGACTCTAGGAAGTGACCACACAATCATGGTTGTCTGGATCATGAAAATCTTTTTTGTTTAGTTCCTCTGTGCATTCTTGCCACCTTTTCTTAATATCTTCTGTTTCTGGTAGGTCCATCCATTTCTGTCCTTTATTATGCCCATCTTTGCATGAAATGTTCCCTTGGTATCTCTAATTTTCTTGAAGAGTTCTCTAGTCATTCACACTCTATTGTTTTGCTCTGTTTTTCATTGATCACTGAGGAAGGCTTTCTTATCTCTCCTTACAATTCTTTGGAATTCTGCATTCAGATGGGCATATCTTTTCTTTTCTTCTTTGCCTTTAGCTTCTCTTCTTTTCTCAGATATTTGTAAGGCCTCCTCAGACAACCATTTTACCTTTTTGCATTACATTTTCTTGAGGATGATCTTGATCACTATCTCCTGCACAATATAATGAAAACTCCGTTCATAGTTGTTCAGGCACTTGTCTAGAAGATCTAATCCCTTTAAGCTATTTGTCATTTCCACTGTATAATCGTAAATGCTTTGACTTAGGTCACACCTAAATGATCTAGTGGTTTTCCTTACTTTCTTCTATTTATGTCTGAATTTTGCAATAAGGAGTTCATGATCTGAGCCACAGTCAGCTCCCAGTCTTGTTTTTGGAATATATAGAGCTTTTCCATCCTTGGCTCCAAAGAATATAAGAAATCTGATTTCGGTATTGACCATCTGGTGATGCCCATGTGTAGAGTCGTCTCTTGTGTTGTTGGAAGAGGGTCAGTGCATTCTCTTGGCAAAACTTTATTAGCCTTTGCCCTGCTTCCTTTTGTACTCCAAGGCCAAATTTGCCTGTTACTCCAGGTATCTCTTGATTTCCTGCTTTTGTTTTCCAGTCCCCTATGATGAAAAGTACATCTTTTTTGGTGTTAGTTCTTGAAGGTCTTGTAGGTCATCATAGAACTGTTCAACTTCAGCTTTTTGGCATTAGCAATTGGGGCATAGACTTGGATTACTGTGAATGGTTTGCCTTGGAAACGAACAGATGATTCTGTCGTTTTTGAGATTGCATCCAAGTGCTGCATTTTTGACACTTTTTTTTTTTTTTTACTATGAAGGACTAATCCATTTCTTCTAAGTGATTCTTGCCCACAGTAGTAGATATAGTGGTCATCTGAATTAAATTCACCCTTTCTGGTTCATTTTAGTTCACTGATTCCTAAAATGTCGATATGCCCACTTCCAATTTACGTGATTCTTGAATCTAACATTCTCAGGTTCCTATGCTATATAAAGAAAGTGGAGTGTTGAAGAATTAATGCTTTTGAACTATGGTGTTGGAGAAGACTCTTGAGAGTCCCTTGGACTGTAAGGAGATTCAACAAGTCAATCATAAAGGAAATCAGTTCTTGAATATTCATTGAAAAGACTGATGTTGAAGCTGAAACTCCAATACTTTGGCCACCTGGTGCGAAGGACTGACTCATTTGAAAAGACCCTGATGCTGGGAAAAATTGAAGGTGGGAGGAGAAGGGGACGACAGAGGATGAGATGGTTGGATGGCATCACTGACTCAATGGACATGAGTTTGAGTAATCTACAGTAGTTGGTGATGGACGGGGAAGCCTTATGTGCTGCAGTCCATGGGATTGCAAAGAGTGGAACACGACTGAGTGACTGAACTGAACTGAACTGATGCCATATTGTTCTTTACAGCATTGAACTTTACTTCCTTCATCAGTCACATCCACAACTGTGTGTTGTTTTCACTTTTGCTCTGTCTGTTCATTCTTTCTGGAGTCATTTCTCCATTCCTCTCCGGTAGCATATTGGGCACCTACCGACCTAGGGAGTTCATTGTTCAGTGTCCTATCTTTTTGCCTTTTCATACTGCTCATGGCTTTCTCAAGGCAAGAATACTGAAGTGGTTTGTCATTCCCTCTTTCAGTGGACCACGTTTTGTCAGAATTCCCCACCATGACCCGTTCTTCGGTGGCCCTACATGGCGTGGTTCATAGTTTCATTGAGTTAATGAGGCTGTGGTTCATGTGATGAGCTTGGTTAGTTTTCTGTGATTTTGGTTTTCATTCTGTGTACCTTGTGATGGATAAGAATAAGAGGCTTATGGAAGCTTCCTGATGGGAACGACTGACTGTGGGGGAAACTAGGTCTTATTCTGATGGGCGGGGCCATGCTCAGGAAATATTTAATCCAACTTTCTTTTAATGGGCTGGCCTGTGTTCCCTCACTTTTTGACCTGAGAACCAACTATGATAGGGGTAATGAAGATAATGGAGACCTCTTTCAAATGGTCTCTTGCACGTACTGTTGTATTCAGTGCCCCTGACCCTGCAGCAAACCCATGCCTCCACCGGAGACTCCTGGACATGCATAGGGAAGTCTGGGTCAGTCTCCTGTGGGGTCACAGCTCCTTTTTCCTGGGTTCTTGTGCACACAATGTTTGTTAGTGCCTTCCAAGTGTCTGTTTCCCAAGACCTGTGTAAGTTCTGTAATCAAATCCCAGTGGCCTCCAAAGTCAAATTTCCTGGTGAATTTGTGACTGAATAGATCTTAGTATTCTTGCCTGGAGAATCCCATGGACGAGGAGCCTGGTGTGCTGCAGTCCACTGGGTCACAAAAAGTCAGGCATGACTTAGTCACTGAATAACAAGAAGTACATATAAATACATTTTATTTGATTTTTTATTAATCTGTTACCTTTGACACTTGCAAAGCTCACATATTCATTCTGATAGCTTTTCTGAAGAGTCCTTTAAAGTTCTTAAATAGACAAACATGACATATGTGGGGAAAAGGAGTTTTACTGTCTTCAGTATGTCCTTTGTTTTTCTTGCCTGCGTGCCCTTTCTATGACTTCCAGTACAATACAGAATACAACTAAAAAGACTGAAATTTTGCACCTGTTTCTGATTTTAGGGAAAAGTTATTCAGTCTTTTATAATGAAATATCATCTTAGTTGTAGATTATTCTTAATTTTCTATTATCAGGTTGAGGAAGCTTCTTTCTATCCCTAGTTTGCTTAGAAATGTTGATTTGAATGGATGTTTAATTTTTTCAAGTGATTTTTCTGCATTTATCATACAGCTTTTTTCCTCTTTTAGTTTGTTAATATGATCAATTTTTAAAATTTTTGAATGTTATAATGTTTTATTTCATAAGATAAACTCCACACGATCATGGTGTGTTATGCTTTTACATGTTCAATTCAGTTCAGTCGCTCAGTCCTGTCGGACTCTTTGCAACCCCATGAATTGCAGCATGCCAGGCCTCCCTGTCCATCACGAACTCCTAGAGTTTACTCAAACTCATGCCCATTGAGTCGGTGATGCCATCCAGCTATCTCATCCTCTGTTGTCCCCTTCTCCTCCTGCCCCCAATCCCTCCCAGCATCAGGGTCTTCTCCAATGAGTCAACTCTTCGCTTGAGGTGGCCAAAATACTGGAGTTTCAGCTTCAGCATCAGTCCGTCCATTGAACACCCAGGACTGATCTCCTTCAGGGTGGACTGGTTGGATCTCCTTGCAGTCCAAGGGACTCTCAAGAGTTCTCCAACACCACAATTCAAAAGCATCAATTTTTCGGCACTCAGCTTTCTTCACAGTTCAACTCTCACATCCATACATGACCACTGGAAAAACCATAGCCTTGACCAGATGGACCTTTGTTGGCAAAGTAAAAAGTCTCTGCTTTTTAATATGGTATCTAGGTTGGTCATAACTTTCCTTCCAAGGAGTAAGCGTCTTTTAATTTCATGGCTGTGCTCACCATCTGCAGTGATTTTGGAGCCCCAAAAATAAAGTCTGACACTGTTTCCACTGTCTCCCCATCTATTTCCCATGAGGTGATGGGACCAGATGCCATGATATTAGTTATCTGAATGTTAAGCTTTAAGCCCACTTTTTCACTCTCCTCTTTCACTTTCATCAAGAGGCTCTTTAGTTCCTCTTCATTTTCTACCATAAGGGTGGTTTCATCTGAATATCTGAGGTTATTGATATTTCTCCTGGCAATCTTGATTCCAGCTTGTGCTTCTTCCAGCCCAGCGTTTCTCATGATGTACTCTGCATATATGTTAAATAAGCAGGGTGACAATATACAGCCTTGAAGTACTCCTTTTCCTATTTGGAACTAGTCTCTTGTTCCATGTTCAGTTCTAATTGTTGCTTCCTGACCTTCATACAGGTTTCTCAAGAGGCCGGTCAGGCGGTCTGGTATTCCCATCTTTTTCAGATTTTTCCACAGTTTATTGTGATCTACACAGTTGGAGGCTTTGGTGTAGTCAATAAAGCAGAAATAGATGTTTTTCTGGAACTCTCTTGCTTTTTGGATAATCCAGCAGATGTTGACAATTTGATCTCTGGTTCCTCTGCCTTTTCTAAAACTAGCTTGTTCATCTGGAAGTTCACGGTTCATGCATTGCTGAAGCCTGGCTTGGAGAATTTTAAGCGTTACTTTACTAGAATGTGACATGAGTGTAATTTTCTGGGAGAATTTATATAGAATTTTTGATCCCTAAATGTTTGACAGAATTCTTCCGTGAAACCATCTGATCTTGGAGTTTTCTTGCCAATAAAATTTTAACTAATAAGCCCACTTAAAAAAGAGATATAGGGATACTCATGTTTTTCTTAAATGCGCATTGGTAGTTTGTTTCTTTTAAGGAATTTCTCCAGTTTACATTACTGTGTTTAAATCTATTAAGATTAGTTTTCAACCTATTACCTTTGTAATGTCTGTGTGGTCTATAGTGACATTCTTTCTAATTCCTAATATTTGTAAATTTTATTATATATCTATCCAATGATGCAGCTTTTGGTACCATTTTCTCATCTTCTGTTTTCTATTTCATCAGTTTCTCTTTTTTTTTTTGTTATTTTTCTTTTTTCCAGCTTTTTTGAGATATTATTGACATATAACATATGCAAGGTTAAAGTGTGCAGCATGATTAATTGATATAAATATATATAAACATACATGTATTTTTATATATAAATATACACATATTGTATGTATGTATACATATATGCATATATGTAAACATGTATGTATATGTATGTGTGTATACATATATGTGTTAATATATGTTAATATGTATATATGTGTGTATGTGTACATATATGTGTATATGCATATGTATGGATACATATACACATCGCATACATGTGCATATCTATGTATATGTATGTGTGTGTGTGTGTGTGTGTGTGTGTGTATGTTAATACAGCCATATTGTGGACTTCCCTGATGGATCAGTTGATAAAGAATCTGCCTGCAATGCAGAAGACCTGGGTTTGATCCCTGAGTTGGGAAGATCCCCTGGAGGAGGGCATGGCAAGCCACTCCAGGTTTCTTGCGGAGAATTCCCATGGACAGAAGAACCTGCCAGGCTACAGTCAACGTTGGTTAACACCTCCATCCCCTCACATAATTATCATATTTATGTGTAGCAACAACATTTAAGATCTACTATCTTAACACTTTTCAAATATTTAATGCAAAGTGCTAATTATATTCACCATGCTGTACATTAAAAGATCCGAGTTTCACTTGAAGATCTGCAATGAGAATAAGTTTGGTCATCTTTAAGGCACTTCAGAGGTGAGGATAGTCTGAAAATTATTGTTTCTGAATAGGATTAAAGTTGCTCAGCTGGAGAGATACTTACCACCTGTCTTTTCATCCTTTTGCTTTAGCTAACTACTGGATTTATTCTTTCTTCCTTTTTATTTCTTACTTTTATATATTCTGAGAAATAATTTTCTTGGAATTAGATATCCATGTTTAACAGATATTTGATATTATAATGCATTTTGCCAAGCTTATTTTAATTTCAGCACACAATATATGAACTTTAATGAAAAAACTTGCAGGATGGTTTTTTTGTTTGTTTGTTTTTGCATTTTGTATGACTCCTTTGGTATTTCCTGGTTTTCTCTTTGTGGGTCATGTTAAAATAAATACCTAGAGTTCTCTTTTGGTCCTCTATAAAACTACTCAACTTAAAATAAAAGTAGGGGCCTTTGAGAGTATTTTACTGTCCATACGTATAGAGTAGAGCCTAAGGTATTTTTCTAAGTCACCACATTCCATGTGGTTTAACAGTACAGAAATAACTGGTATGAAATATTCTTCAGAGTAGACTTCCTAGTGATATTTCCCTTCTTCACTTGTAATCACCAAAATCCTGAAAATGACCTTAAGTCTGAAAATACAATAGTAATAGTAATTATTAAAGAAGCTATATCAAATTTTGAGCCATTTTGAGCATATATATTTGGAACAATTGTATGCTTCTTTAGAAACTTAACTGGTTAAAATTAGTAAGAGGGAAAATTTAAATAGTTACAAAGCAATGACAGAGGAATTGAACAGCTGAGAATGTTCTTGTAACTTAAGAAAGCTGATCATATATGTCTTGTTGTTTATATACTTGCTGATTATGAGAGTGTTAAATATGGAAGGAAAATTATTTCCTGAGGTATATCTGACTTTACTATACCAACCAGCTATTGAACAACACAGAAGATGGTTATCCAAGTTTTCCTCTGAGTTTATTATATACACATTCACATTTAAAGCTAAATCAAACTGTTAACTAGAAAGCCCACTTCCAGTTTAGTATATATTGTAGTGCATCAGAAAGTGATATTTCATGGAAAGTTGATTTCTTAGAAAATCAAACAACCAATATAGCATAGAAAAAGAGGCGCTTTGAAGTTAGATTTGAAATAAATCAAATGGTAGAGGACAACTGTATCTTTTTAAGTACTTATATGTACATAAATTTTTCCTAGGAAATAACTCAAATGAGAGAATTTCAATATCTAAAGACCTTCTTTTAAAGTGCAAAATATTGAACAAATACAAAGAAACTGTTTTATATATATATACATACATATATATATATATATATACATACATATATATATATAAATAATCTGTGGGTATTATTTTAAACTCTTTTCCCTAGAACTTGTATGTGTAAAATTTGCACTTGGTAGTTCATTCACTCATTAAATATATTTTTAGTATATACACAGAATCTCATATATGCTGAATAATATTTGTCAAGTAAATAACTAATATGAAAAATTGTGCAAGAGGCTGAAAATTAAAATGTGAATGAGGAATGGCTTCTCTCTCGGCTATTAAGACAAGATGACTATTAAGATAACAGAAATACACAACTATGAGACGGTACTAAAATACACATATGCAGAAATTGCTGTGAAGATTCCTATGAGGTGACCATTTCTGGTGTGAAAAATTGATAGCTGAGAAAAATAATACAATGTAGTGAAGAGAAACTTGCCTTTAGGGTTTCAGGCATCTATATTTGAATCTTAATTCTGGCACTGGCTTTAAAACTTTGGTCAAGAACTTTAAATTCTGGTAATTTTCTTTTTATCTCTAAGATGGAAGTGAAACAGAAGTCTAGTATAGAAGCATTTTGTTTGCAGAGTAGAATAAGAAATAGCACAATACTTGATGAATTACTGACAGTCAAATATTTATTTATTTCTTCCCATAAGTGAGAGTATATTGGTTATCTATTGCTGCATAACAAGCAACCCGAAATTTAGCTGCTTATTAGACACATTCAACATCTCCAAATTTCTATTTATCAAGCATCTGGACATGGCTTGTTTGATGCTCTGCTTTATGGTCTCTCACAAGGTTGCAATTAAAACGCTGGCCAGGAGTGGAGTCTAATTTGAAGTTTTGACTAGAGAAGAATCGGATTCCAAACTCCTTTTGTGGTTTGTGGCAGGATTCATTTCCTTGAGGGATATAAAATTGAGGGCCTTGATTCCTTACTGTTCGTTAACCAGATACTATCCTCGTTTTCTTTCCACATGGGCTTGTACAATATGGAAGCTTACTTCATCAAAGTCATAAAGAGACAGAGTGTGCTAGCAAGATAGAAATCACCATCTTACATAACCTAATTACAAAACAGATATATCAATGTTGTCATATTCTATTATTAAAAATCAAGTTGTTAAGTTCAGCTTTTACTCATGAGCGAGGATTATATGAGAGTGTGAGTGCTAGGAGACAGGGATTACCAGAGATAATCGTAGAGGCTGCCTACCACAGATTGAATTTTAAAAGTTACCATTTATTGTGTATTTGTTGTATGTCAGGCAGTGTGTCAATTAAATTATAGAAATAATCCCATTTCACTCTTTCAACAACCCATTGAAGAAGGCATTACAGAGATCCTTTAAACTGTTATCATTCCTTAAATTTTTCTGTTCTGATTGAGTAATTTCCATTATTTAATCTTCTAGTTCACTTATGCTTTCTTCTTTATCACCTAGCCTGCTGTTAATTTCTTCTAGTGTATTTTTCATTTCACTTATTATATTCTTTAACTCTGACTGATCCTTTTTTATATTTGTTAGTTCCTTGTTAAAATTCTCACTGTGCTCATCTATACTTTGAAGTACTTCAGGTAACATTTTTATTACTCAAACTTTGAGTTCTTTACCTGGTACATCATTTATTTCTGTTTCATTGCTGGTTTTTACAGAGTTTTTATCTTGCTCTTCAATTGAGACAAAGTCCTCTGTCTTCTCATTTTGCTGAACTTTCTCTATTTCTGTGAAGGTAGGTGAAACAGTTACCTAATGTAATCTTGAAGGGTTGTCCTTTTGTGGGAGTGTTCCTAGTCCATGTGTGCCCAGTAGTTTTGTTGATAGAGCTGGATTTGACATGAATCCAAGCAACACCTTTCTTCAAGGTGTGCTTGCAGCTTTCACCTTTGTAGGAACGGGGTGTGGAGATGGTGGGATAAAGCTGAAATTAGGTATGAACATTTCCTCTGCTCAGTGGCCCTCATCACTTTATTGAAGGTGGGGTCAGGTCCCATGTTGCTGGAGCAGAAGCCCTGACTATTGAGTACAAGTTGCCTCTGTTTTTTTTTTTAAGTGTGACCTCTCCCCCACTATCTGGCATTGCTTCCTGCTCACCAGAGAGTAGCACCTCTGGAGCAAGCAGAGCTGGACTAGGCACTCAACACAGTTCAGGGTGCATACTGTGGTGATTCAGCCAGGGTCAGAGACCCACAGTACTTCTAACACACTGCCTGTGTTAACTCCAGTAAATGCTGCCCCTACTCTGCCCAGACATGGCTTGAAGTCTGAGACTCCTTTGTCTCTCTCAGCTGGACTCTTCCCTCAGCCTCTGCTGCCTTCTGTAGGTGTGCTGCAAGACACACAGGGCCTGTGTTGGCCTCTTGGGGGTGTCAGAATGTGGACTGTGGTGGCCCAGCTGCCATTGATCTAGATTACTTCTGTGTGCTGCCTGTGTAAGCATCAATAATGGCTGTCCCCACCCTGCTCAGACTGCTTCTTGTCTGAACTGCCTCTGTGTTTCATGGGCAAACTTGTTTCTTGGTTGGGGCGATCCTTACTCCAGTGTGAAGTTGCATTGTGAAGCCAGTGGTGCTTGAGTTTTGCTGGGCTCAGGCTGGAGCACATGCTAGAGAGGTTGTGGGAATCTAGCCAGCCACTCACGCATTTTCAGCCTACTCTCTCTTTTATGTTTTGGGAATAAGAAAGCATCTGTGTGTTCCTCATGAGCAGAAGCCAGGTTTCCTACAACACTCCAGCTAGTTCCACTAGTCTTCCAACCAGCCAAGAGCACTTGTCTTCCCTGTACTGGAGCTCAGGAGTGGAGTGTCCAAATGTGACTGTAACCACTCACTCCCCAAGGAAGATCTGCACTAGTGTAATCTCCCTTTTCCTCTGAGTTCCCTCCCAGGTTACAGGTTACAATCTGATTACTTTTTGTCCCTTCCTACCTTATTTTGTGTGGATTTTTCTTATAGCCTTATTTGTACAGTAGTCATTCTGCCAGTTTTCAGTTAGTTTTTAGTGAGAACTATTCTACATATAGATGTATTATTGATATATTTGTGGGAGGTGGTAAGACCCATGGCTTCCTACTCCACTGTCTTGATTTGACTCCTCTGTGATGAATTGTTTTCCTTTAGTAATCTCTTTGGTGAAGTGAATTAACAGACAGGAAAAAAATAAAATTATCCAGAAAATGAGTGCAGACATAATACTATTTTATTTATATAAGTACATATATTAAATTTCAAACTTTCTTTTATTTAGATATTATGTTCTTTCTACATTATTGGAAATGAAATAATGTTTACTTCATAAAATGATAATAATATAACAGTCATTTCATGATTTTGCTTGGTAACATAAAATTATTGAAAACCATTTATTTGTTTTCCAAATTTTGATTTTTTTATTCTTATCTTTCTGTAAAAATGAAAAATCTGCAAATGCTATACTAAAAGAATGTCAAGGTCTCTGAAAATCTTGAGATTCTGTGATTCCATGATTTATTGGATTGACTTATTATTTTAAATAATATATTGCAACTGCCAATAATAGTAATATTTTTTGTACATAGTATCTAATTATATATATATACACACACACACATATGTATATATATATATATATATATATAATTGCCACCATTTTACAATTGATAAAGCAGATACAGTAGAATTATATAACTTTAATTCACAATTGATAAGAAGTGGAGCAATGATCCAAGCCCAGATTTCCCTACAAACCACCTGCTCCTTTTCCTTGATATATAATTTCTTTTCAGTTGTATTTAAGTGGCATATAACTGTTCCAAAGCAGTGATGTCCAACACTCTGTCTTCCAAATCACATATCCATTCTTCTGCCTCAGTTATTCTGCTACTGAGTCCATATAGTATTTGCTTCATTTCAGTTATTGTATTGTTTACATTTGCTTGTTCTTTATTTCTTCTATGTCTTTG
>NC_057419.1:78217989-78278422 GCF_019320065.1 Cervus canadensis
GGGATGCATGAGACAAGTGCTCGGGCCTGGTGCACTGGGAAGACCCAGAGGAATCGGGTGGAGAGGGAGGTGGGAGGGGGAATCGGGATGGGGAATACGTGTAAATCTATGGCTGATTCATATCAATGTGTGACAAAACCCACTGAAATGTTGTGAAGTAATTAGACTCCAACTAATAAAAAATTTTAAAAAAAATGTAGAAAACAAACTTGTGGTATAGAGGGGGTAAGAGGAGAAGGGATAAATTAAAAGATGGGGATCGATATATATGCATTACAACATATAAAATGGATAACTAATAAGGACCTATGGTATAGCATAGGAAACTTTACTCAATACTCTGTAATGGCCTATACAGGAAAAGAATCTTAAAATGAGTGGTCATATGTATATATATAACTGATTCACATTTCTCTACACCTGAAACTATCAGGATATTGCAAAACAACTATACTCCAATGAAAATTAATATAAATAAATAAATAAATAGTTTACAAGACACCTACTTCAGACCAAGAGAAACATACCGACTGAAAGTGAGAGGATGGAAAAAAATATTCCATGCAAATGGAAATTAAAAGAAAGAGTAGCAATTCTCATATTAGACAAAATAGATTTTAAGACAGAGAACATTACAAAAGACAAAGAAGGACACTATATAATCACCAAGAGTTAAATCCAAGAGGAAGACACAACGATTGCAAATATTTATGAAAAGGAGTACGTCAAGGCTGTATATTATCACCCTGCTTGTTTAACTTATATGCAGAGTACATCATGAGAAATGCTGGGCTGGAGGAAGCACAAGCTGGAATCAAGATTGCCAGGAGAAATATCAATAACCTCAGATATGCAGATGACACCACCCTTATGGCAGAAAGTGAAGAAGAACAAAAAAGCCTCTTGATGAAACTGAAAGAGGAGAGTGAAAAAGTTGGCTTAAAGCTCAACATTCAGAAAACTAAGATCATGACATCCAGTCCCATCACTTCATGGCAAATAAATGGGGAAACAGTGGAAACAGTGGCTGACTTTATTTTGGGGGGCTCCAAAATCACTGCAGATGGTGATTGCAGCCATGAAATTAAAAGACGCTTACTCCTTGGAAGGAACGTTATGACCACCCTAGACAGCATATTAAAAAGCAGAGACATTACTTTGCCAACTAAGGTCCATCTGGTCAAGGCTATGGTTTTTCCAGTGGTCATGTATGGATGTGAGAGTTGGACTTTGAAGAAAGCTGAGCGCTGAAAAATCGATGTTTTTGAACTGTGGTGTTGGAGAAGACTCTTGAGAGTCCCTTGCACTGCAAGGAGATCCAACCAGTCCATCCTAAAGGAGATCAGTCCTGGGTGTTTGTTGGAAAACCTGATGATGAAGCTGAAACTCCAATACTTTGGACACATGATGCGAAGAGCTGACTCATTGGAAAAGACCCTGATTCTGGGAAAGATTGAGGGCAGGAGGAGAAGGGGACAACAGAGGAAGAGATGGTTAGATTGCATCACCGACTCAATGGACATGGGTTTGGGTGGACACCAGGAGTTGATGATAGACAGGGAAGCCTGGTGAGTTGCGGTTCATGGGTTCACAACGAATCAGACGTGACTGAGTGACTGAACTGAACTGAATGCACACCGTATATGAGTACCTCAGTTCATCAGGTAAACAATCACAGATATAAAAGGGGAAATCTACTGTAAAACAACAATAGTAGGGGATTTTACCACCCCACTTATATCAATGGACAGATCATTCAGACAGAAAGTTAATAAGGAAACAAAAGCCTTAAATTACACATTAGACCAGATGAATTTAATTGATATCTTCAGGACATTCCATCCAAACATAGCAGAGTATACTTTCTTCTCAAGCGGACATGGAACGTTCTTCAGGATAGATCACATGTTGTTCAGTCACTAAGTCATGCCCAACTTTTTGCAACCCCATGGACTGCAGCAAGCCAGGCCTCCCTGTCCCCTACTATCTCCCAGAGTTTACCCAAGTTCATATCCATTAAATTAGTGATGCCATCTAATCATCTCATCCTCTGTTGCCCTCTTCTACTTCTGCCTTCAGTTTTTCACAACATTGGAGTTTTTTCTAATGAACCAGCTTTTTCTATCAGGTGGCCAAAGTATGGGAGCTTTAGCTTTAGCATCAGTCCTTCCAATGAGTTTTCAGGGTTGATTTCCTTTAGGATTGATTGGTTTCATCTCTTGCTGTCCCAGGGACTCTCAAGAGTCTTCTCCTTACCACAGTTTGAAAGCATCACTTTCTTTGGGACTCTGCCTTCTCTATGGTCCAACTCTCACATCCATACATGACTACTGGAAAGACCATAACTTTCACTGTATGGATCTTTGCCAGCAAAGTGCTGTCTTTGCTTTCAAATACACTGTTTATGTTTGTCAATGATTTCCTTCCAATAAGCAAGTGTCTTCTAATTTCATGGCTACAGTCACCATCCGCAGTGACTTTGGAGCCCAAGAAGATGAAATCTGTCACTACTTCCACCTTTTCCCCCTCCAGTTGCCATGCAGTAATGGGGCCAGATGCCATGATCTTAGTTTTTTTTTTTTTTTTTCTCTATGATACAGTGAATGTTGGCAATTTGACCTCTGGCCTTCTGCCTTTTCTAAATCCAGCTTGGATATCTGGAAGTTCTCAGTTTATGTTCCTCTGAAGCCTAGCTTGAAGGATTTTGAGCATAATCTTGTCAACATGTGAAATGAGTACAATTGTATGGTAATTTGAACAGTCTTTGGCATTGCCTTTCTTTGGGATTGAAATGAAAATGGACCTTTAACCAGTTCTGTGGCCACTGCTGAGTTTTTAAAATTTGTGGTTATATTAAGTGCAGCATTTTAACAGTATCATCTTTTAGTATTTTAAGTAGCTCAACTGGAATTTCATCACCTCCTTTAGCTTTGTTCATAGCAATGTTTCTTAAGGTCCACTTGACTTTGCTCTCCATACTCTAGGTGAGTGCCCACACCATAGTGGTTATCTGGGTCATTAAGACCTTTTTTGTATAGTTCTTCTGGGTATAGATCACATATTAGGTTACAAATCAAGCCTTGGTAAATTTAAGAAAATTTAAATTGTATCATGCTCCTTTTCTGACCACAACACTATGAGATTAGATATCAATTAAATGAAATATATATATGTGTGTGTGTGTGTGTGTGTGTGTGTAACACAAACACATGGGTGTTAAACAATACACTTTTAAATAATCAATAGATAAGAAATCAAAGTGGAAATAAAAATACCAATAAACAAATGACAACAAAAACACTATAACCCCAAAACTATGGGACACAGCAAAGGAAGTTCTAAGAGGGAAGTTTGTAGGAATACAATCGTACCTCAAGAAACAAGAAAAACATCAAATATACAACTTACCTTACACCTAAAGCAACTGGAAACAGAGGAACAAAACAAAACAAACAAACCCACCCACACACACACACACACAAAACAGTTTGTAGAAGGGAATAAATCATAAGATCAGAGAAGAGGGGACTTTGAAGGCTGTGGAAGACTAAGATGGTGAGATCATCTCCCTTTCAACAAATATATTAAAAAATTCTTGCATATGAAATAACTACTACAGAATACATGCTTAACACTGACAGAAGAAACCCGACAACAGAAAAAGTAAGCCAATCTTCCCAGAATAAGATAGGGCAAAAGATAAAGATAAAAAATATACAAAGGATTTGGGGGCCAGCACCTGTGCCCCGGGGAGGGCTTCATGAAGGAGGAGATGTTTCTGCACACTCAGAAACCCCCTCACAAGCAGAGTTGGAAAGAGTTTTAGAACCTCAGAGGGGAACACAGAAACAGTTGCTCAGAGGGCAAAATAGAGAGAATTCACCACAGAGATTAATGCTGAACCACACTTCCCAGCTGAAAAATGTCTGATGTTCCCACCATGGTGACTGGAGCTGGGTGCCAAGGCTTAGGCTTTGTGGGTTGGACCCCAGAGAGAGGACTAGGGTTGGAACCATGAAGATACTCTGAGGGATCTAGTATGGCACAGCTGAAGGAGTTCATGGAAAAGTCTGGGCCTCCCAGAGAGGCAAGAGATCATTGCCACCATGACCCCTTAACTCTGCATGCTCTTTGATAGCTGCTGTGTGTCCAACCACTGCCTAAGACAGCAGGAGTGCCAGAGATGGAACTAGATGTGACTACTCTTTAAGATCCCAGAGTGAGGAAAGCAAGCCAACTGGTCACTCCAAAAGCCAGGGAGAGTGCCTGAGGCAGCAGTCAAAAAGCCACCACTGCAGATACAGCCCTAGTGGCAGCAGCTGCCACTAAGCTGTGAGCAGGCACAGATTACTACCCACACCCTCCTGGGAGGAGCTTGGCTCTTCCTAGGGACCCACGACCAGGAGCCAATTCTGCTGGGACAGCGTATGGCCCACCTCACATTGTAGCATCATCTGGCAGGTCTCTACTGCTACAGGCACTTCCAGGTACATCCCAATTCTGGCTGCCATACCCAGTCTTCATCCAAGCCTGACTGGGAAAGTGGGCCCTAATAAGCCTCTGCCTTCAATCCCTCTTGTCTTGGCAGAGAACAGACACCACAGGGTGACCTACAAGCAGAGGCAGGCCCCAAACCAAAGTGGAACACCAAGGGATGGATGATCAAAGAAGAGGAAGGGAATTAGTTTCTGAAACCACTGGTGCAATGGATTAAATCTCCACAATTAGCCTGAGACTATGGATTTTGGGGACAATTGTGGACTCTGGGAGCAAGTACCAGCTGGAGTAAGGCCAGAACTGAGCCTGAGCTGACTCCACAGTGCCCACAACAGGTCCAGATACATTCCTAGAAATATTGGAGGGTGTCATGAGTAGGCAGATTGGCTGATGCTCGCTGTGTAGAGAGGTCAACAGAGGAGTAAGGAAGGCATTCTTCTCACTATATTTTTCTCTCTCTTTGGGTTTTCTTGGATGTTGAGTGTTGCTTTCAATATGAATCTTTGGCTTTTGTCTTCTATGCTATGTGACTGTGAAGTCTTGGTACTACAGTAAAGGATCAGTCCTGAACCTCAGAGGAGGAAGAACTGAGTCCAGGGCTTTGGAGAACTCCCAACTCCTTGAAACATTAATTAGTGAGAGCTTTCCCAAAGGACCCCGTCTCAATACTAAGAGCAGGCCCACCAAAAGGTTAGAAAGCTACAATGCCAGATGCATCACATCAAACCTTCAACAATATAGGAACATAAACCTGTCCATTGGGAGAGAGACTGCCCAAAGCCATTCCAGGCCCACAGAAACCACAAAACACATCATTGGACATGGCACTGACTTTCAGAGTGAAAAGATCCAGCACTCTCCCTCACAACACAGGAACAACCCCGTGCCAAGCCAGAAACCTTCACAAAGCACTGTTCCAACGCCACCCATGAAAGGCAAATGCCACAAATAAGAGAAACTATGACCTTTCCTGCATGCAGAAGGAAGACCCCCAAACTCAGTAAATTAAGCAAAATGAAAATACAGAGAAACATGCAGCAGATGAAGGAGCATTGTAAAATCTCACAAGACCAAAAAAAAAGGAAAAAGAAGTAGGCTGTCAAATAGAAGAAAAAAATCAGAGCAATGATTGTAAAGATATCCAAAATTTTGGAAATAAAATGGACCCACAAATAAAAAGAATAGAGACACAGATCAAAGAGATACAAAAAACATTAACAAAGACCTACAAGAGATAGAAAATAAGCTATGAACAACAAGATAACTAAGATTAAAAACACACTAGAAGCAACCTGGTGCCTGAGGCAGAAGATCAAATAAGTGAAATGGAAGATAGAATGGTGGAAGTAATTGGAGCAGAAAAAGAAAAAAAGAATGAAACTAAATGAGGACAGTCTCACAGACCTCTGGGACAAAATTAAGCACACCAGCATCCAAATTATAGGGGTCTCAGAAATGCCAGGTTGGATGAGTTACAAGCTGGAATCAAGACTGCTGGGAGAAACATCAACAACTTCAGATATGCAGATAGTACAACTCTAATGGCAGAAAGTGAAGAAGAACTAAAGAGTCTCTTGATGAGCGTGAAAGAGGAGAGTGAAAAAGCTGGCTTAAAACACAACATTAAAAAACTAAGATGATGGCATCCATTCCCATCACTTCATGGCCAATAGAAGGGGAAAAGGTAGAAGCAGTGACAGAGTGGAGTCTCTTCTTGGGATCCAAAAGCACTTTAAATGGTGACTGCAGCCATGAAATTAGAAGATGCCTGCTGTTTAGAAGGAAAGCTATGACAATCCTAGACAGTTTATTAAAAAGCAAAGACATAACTTTGCCAACAAAGGCCCATATAGTCAAAGCTATGACTATGGCTTACTGGTAGTTCTATATAGATGTGAGAGTTGGACCACTAAGAAGGCTGAGCACCAAAGAACTGATGCTTTTGAACTGCGGTGCTGGATAAGACTCTTGAAAGTCCCTTGGGCAGTAAAGAGATCAAGCCAGTTAATCCTAAAGGAAATCAACCCTGAAAATTTTTTTGGAAGGACTGATGCTGCAGTTGATGCTTCAATATTTTGGCCACTTGATGTGAACAGCTGAGTCATTGGGGGAAAAAAAAAAAAAAACGATGCTGAGAAAGATCGAAGGCATAAGGAGAAGAGGGTGTCAGAGGATGAGATGGTTGGATAACATCACTGACTTAATGGACATGAACTTGGGCAAACTCTGGGAGATAATAAGGAACAGGGAGGCCAGGCATGCTGCAATCTATGATGTCACAAAGAGTCAGACACAATTTAGTGACTAAACAACAAAAACACCAAAACTGAAGAAGAACAGTAAAGGATAGGATATGCAAAAATATTTGAGGAGATTTTGAGGAGATTAGAGTCAAAAACTTCCCTAACATGGGAAAGGAAATAGCCACCCAAGTTCAGGAAGCCTAGAAAGTCCCATACAGGATAAACCCAAAGAGAATTATGCCAAGATACAAATTAATCAAACTAAAGAAAAATTAAACACAGAAAAAAATATTAAATGCAGTTAGGGAAAAGCAACTAATAACATACAAGAGGTTTCCCATAAGTCTAACAGCTGATCTTTCAAGAGAAACTCTTCAGGCCAGAAGGGAGTGGCAGGATATATTTAAGGTGATAAAAGACAAAACCTACAACAAAGATTACTGCATCAGGCAAGGATCTCATTAGATTTGATGGAGAAATCAAAAGTTTCAGAGAGGAACAAGAGTGAGGAGAATTCCTCACCACCAATTCAACTTTACAACAAATGCTAAAGGAAATTTTCTAAACGGGAAACACAAGAAAGAAAAGGCCTACAAAAGCAAACCCGAAACAGTAAAGTAAATGATAATAGGATAATACATATCAATAATTAATTTAAATGCAAATGGACTAAATACTCCAACCAAAACACACAGATTGGCTGAATGGATACAAAAACAAGACTCTATATATGCTATCTACAAGAGATCTACTTCAGACCCAGCAACACATACAGACTGGAAGTGAGGGGTTGGCAAAAGATGTTCCATGCAAATTAAAAGAAAGCAAGAGTGTCAACACTCATATCATATAAAACAGACTTTAAAATAAAGAACATTACAAGAGACAAGGAAAGGCACTACATAAGGATCAAGCAATCAATCCAAGAAGAAGATATATCAATTAAAAATATACATGCACCCAAATAAAAACATCTCAATATATAAGTCAAATGCTAACAACTGGTAAAGGGGAAATAGACTGTAACACAATAATAGTGGGGGATTTAACTCTCCACTCACACCGCTAGATACACTAGACCAATTGGACCTAGTTGAGATAAATGCCATATATATATGGCATTTCATCAAAAAACAGTAGATATCACTTTTTTTCTGAAGTCACATAAAGCATTCACCAGGATAGATCACATCTTAGGTCACAAATCAAACCATGGCAAATCTTTAAAAATTGAAGTCTTTTCAAGCATCTTTTCTGACCACACTGCTATAAGATTAGATATCAACTACAGGGAAAAAATATAAGAAACACAAACACATGGAAGCCAAAGAATATGCTTCTGAGTAACCAAGAGGTCATTGAAGAAATCAAAGAGGGAATCATAAAATACCTAGAAACAAATGACAATGAAAGCACAACAACTCAAAACCCACGGGATGCACTAAAAACAGTGCTAAGAGGGAAGTTTATAGCAATACAAGTCTACTTCAAGAAATAAGAATAACATCAAATAAGCAGTGTAAACTTAAACATAAAACAACTATAAAATAGGATCAAACAAATCCCAAAGTCAGTAGAAAGAAATAAATCATAAAGCTCAGAGCAGAAACAAAATGAAAAAGAAATGAAAGAAACAATAGAAAAGATTGATAAAACTAAGAGTTGGTTCTTTGAGAAGATACACAAAATTGACAAACTATTAGCCTGACTCATCAATAAAAAGAGAGAGAGAGACATAAGACTATAAGTCTTATGTCTATAAGTCATAAATCTATAAAACTAAAAATGAAAAAAGAGAAGTTACAACAGACAATGCCGAAATACAAAGGATCATAAGAAACTACTACGAGTAACTATATGCCAATAAAATGTATAGCTTTGAAACAAAGGGCAAATTCTTAAGGTCTGTCTAGTCAAAGCTATGTTTTTTTCCAGTAGTTATACATGGATGTGAGAGTTGAATCATAAAGAAGGCTGAGTACCTAAGAATTGATGCTTTTGAACCATGGTGTTGGAGAACACTCTTGAGAGTCCCTTGGACTTCAAGGAGATCAAACCAATCAATCTCAAAAAAAAAAAAAAAAATCAACCCTTAATATTCATGGGAAGGACTGATAGTGAAGCTGAAGCTCTGAAACTTTGGCAACCTGAGGCGAAGTGCCATCTGACTGGAAAAGACTTTGATGATGGGAAAGACTGAAGGCAGGAGGAGAAGGGGACAACAGAGGATGAGCTGGTTGGATAGCATCACAGACTCCATGGACATGAGTTTGAGCAAACTCTGGGAGATAATTAAAGAGAAGTAAGCCTTGTGTGCTGCAGTCCATGGGATCGCAAAGAGTCAGAAACAACTGTGTGACTGAACAACAGCAACAATAGCAAACTACTATGAGCAATTATATGCCAATAAATTAGACAACTTAGAAGCAATGAACAAATTCCTAGAGAAACAAAAAAGATGAACACACCAATCACAAACACGAAAATAAGGAAGCTGTGGTACATATACACCATGGAATATTACTCAGCCATTAAAAAGAATTCATTTGAATCAGTCCTAATGAGATGGATGAAACTGGAGCCCCTTATACAGAGTGAAGTAAGCCAGAAAGATAAAGAACATTACAACATACTAACACATATATATGGAATCTAGAAAGATGGTAACGATAACCCTATATGCAAAACAGAAAAAGAGACACAGAAATACAGAACAGACTTTTGAACTCTGTGGGAGAAGGTGAGGGTGGGATGTTTCAAAAGAACAGCATGTATACTATCTATGGTGAAACAGATCACCAGCCCAGGTGGGATGCATGAGACAAGTGCTCGGGCCTGGTGCACTGGGAAGACCCAGAGGAATCGGGTGGAGAGGGAGGTGGGAGGGGGGATCGGGATGGGGAATACGTGTAACTCTATGGCTGATTCATATCAATGTATGACAAAACCCACTGAAATGTTGTGAAGTAATTAGCCTCCAACTTAAAAAAAAAAAAAAAAAAAAAAAAAGACTAGCAAAAAAAAAAAGAAAAAAAATGTAATCAAAATTCTTCCAACAATAAAAACCCAAGTCCAGATGGCTTCATAAGCTAATTAATTCTACCAAAAGTTTAGAGAAGGGCTAACACCTGTTCTGCTAAAACTCTTACAGAAAACTGCAGAGAAAGGAAAACTCCCAATCTCATTATACAAGAACACCATCACCCTGATACCAAAAACCAACAAGTTCAGTTCAGTCAGTTCAGTTCAGTCACTCAGTCGTGTCTGACTCTTTGCGGCCCCATGAATTGCAGCACGCCAGTCTTCCCTGTCCATCACCAACTCCCAGAGTTTACTCAAACTCATGCCCATCGAGTCGGTGATGCCATACAGCCATCTCATCCTCTGTCGTCCCCTTCTCCTCCTGACCCCAATCCCTCCCAGCATCAGAGTCTTTTCCAATGAGTCAACCCTTCTCATAAGGTGGCCAAAGTATTGGAGTTTCAGCTTCAGCATCAGTCCTTCCAATGAAAACCCAGGACTGGTCTCCTTTAGGATGGACTGGCTGGATCTCCTTGCAGTCCAAGGGACTCTCAAGAGTCTTCTCCAACACCACAGTTCAAAAGCATCAATTTTTCGGCACTCAGCCTTCTTCACAGTCCAACTCTCACATCCATACATGACCACTGGAAAAACCATAGCCTTGACCAGATGGACCTTTGTTGGCAAAGTAATGTCTCTGCTTTTTAATATGCTATCTAGGTTGGTCATAACTTTCCTTCCAAGGAGTAAGTGTCTTTTATTTTCATGGCTGAGTCACCATCTGCAGTGATTTTGGAGCCCCCGAAAAATAAAACCTGACACTGCTTCCACTGTTTCCCCATCTCTTTGCCATGAAATGATGGGACCAGATGCCATGATCTTAGTTTTCTGAATGTTGAGCTTTAAGCCAACTTTTTCACTCTCTTCTTTCACTTTCATCAAGAGGCTTTTTAGTTCTTCTTTACTTTCTGTCATCTGCATATCTGAGGTTATTGATATTTCTCCTGGCAATCTTGATTCCAGCTTGTGCTTCTTCCAGCCCAGTGTTTCTCATGGTGTACTCTGCATATAAGTTAAACAAGCAGGGTTGCAATATACAGCCTTGACATACTCCTTTTCCTATTGGAACTAGTCTGTTGTTCCATGTCCAGTTTTAACTGTTGCTTCCTGACCTGCATATAGGTTTCTCAACCAACAAAGATACGATTAAAAGGCCAATATCATTGATGAACATAGATGCAAAAGTCCTCAACAAAATTCCAGAAAACAGAATCCAACAACACATTAAAAGGTCGTACATTATGATCAAGTAGGCTTGATTACAGGAATGCAAGGATTCTTCAATATACAGAAATCAATCACTGTGATACACATTAACAAATTGAAAGATAAAAACCATATGGAAAGATGGTAATTATAACCCTATATGCAAAACAGAAAAAGAGAAACAGATGTACAGAACAGACTTTTGGACTCTGTGGGAGAAGGCGAGGGTGGGATATTTCGAGAGAACAGTATGGAAATACGTATATTATCTATAGGGAAACAGATCACCAGCCAGGTTGGTTGCATGAGACAAGTGCTCGGGCCTGGTGCACTGGGAAGACTCAGAGGGATTGGGTAGAGAGGGAGGTGGGAGGGGAGATAGGGATGGGGAATACATGTAAATCCTTGGCTGATTCATGTCAATGCATGACAAAACCCACTACAATATTGTAAAGTAATTAGCCTCCAATTAATAAAAATACATGAAAAAAAATCATATGGGCATCTCAATAGATGCTGAGAAAGCTTTTGACAAAATTTAACATCCATATATGATAAAATCCTCCAGAAAGTAGGCACTGAATGCACATACCTCAACATAATAAAGGCTTTTTACAACATACCTACAGCAAACATTATTCTCAATGGTGAAATGTGAAACCACTTCCTCTAAGATTAGGAACAAGACAACACTGCCTACTCACTACTATTATTCAGCATAGTATTGGAAACCCTAGCAATGACAATCAGAGAAAAAGCATAAATAAAAGGAATCCAGAAGGGCACAGAAGCAGTAAAACTTGCATTGTTTGAAGACAACACGATAGTATACATAGAAAACCCTAAATATATCATCAAAAAAGTACTAGAGCTAATCAATGAATTCAGTAAAATTGCAAAATACAAATTCAATACAGAGAAACCCCTTGTATTCCTATACACTAACAATGAAAAATCAGAAATTTAAATTAAGGAAATAATCATATTCACCAATGGAATATAAAGGATGATATATATAAGAATGAGCATACCTAAGTAGAAATAAGACCTGCATGCAGAGAACTATAAAACACTCATGAAAGAAATAAAAAACAACACAAACAGATGGAAAGATATATAATGATCTTGGATTGGAAGAATCAATATTGTGAAAATGACTATATTACCCAAAGCAATCTTCATATTCAATACAATCCCTATCAAATTACCAATGCCATTTTTCATAGAATTAGTTCAAGAAATTTTACAATTTGTATAGGAACACAAAAGACCCCAAATAGCCAAAGCAATCTTGGGAAAGAAAAATGAACCTGGAGGAATCAACATTCCTGACTTCAGACTATAGAACAACGTAACAGTAATCAAGACAGTACATTACTGGCACAAAAACTTTAATATAATCAATGGAACAAGGTAGAAAAACCCAGAGATAAATCCACATATCTATGGGAACCTTATCTTTGGCAAAACATGACTCATTATTAGAGAAATGAAATCAAAACTACAATGAAGTCTCATCTCACATCGGTCAGAATGACCATCATCTAAACATCTACAGACAAGAAATGTTGGAGAAGATGTGAAGAAAAGGGAACACTCCTGCACTGTTGGTGGGAGTTGATAAAATCACTATGGAGAAGAGTATCCAGAAATCCCACTACCGGGCAGATACCCTGAGAAAACCATAATTCAAAAAGACACATACATCCCAATTTTCATTGCAGCATTATTTACAATAGCTAAGACATGGAAGCAACCTAGATTTACATCTCAGATGAATGGATAAGGAAGATGTAGTACATATATACAATGGAATATTACTCAGCCATAGAAAAAGAATGAATGTGAGTCAGTTCTAGTGAGGTGGATGAACCTAGAGCCTATTGTACAGAGTGAATTAAGTCAGAGAAATAGTGCATATTGTATATTAACACATACATATGAAATCTAGGGACATGCTACTGATAAACCTATTTTCAGGACAAGAATAGAGATGCAGACAGAGAGAACAGACTTGTGGACCCAGCGGGGGAAGGAGAGGGTAAGATGAACTGAGAGAGTAGCATTGAGTTATATACATGACCATATGTAAAATAGCTAGTGGGAAGTTGCTGTACAACACAGGGAAATCAAGCCAGTGCTCTGTGACAACCTAGAGGGATGGGAAGGAATTGGAGGTAGAAGGAGATTCAAGAAGGAGGGGACACATCTATGAAAGAAGTGAAAGTGAAAATCACTCAGTTATGTCCAACTCTTTGCGACCCCAAGGACTATACAGTCCATGGAATTTTCCAGGCCAGAATGTTGAAGTGGGTAGCCTTTCCCTTCTCAGGGGATCTTCCCAACCCGGTATCAAACCCAAGTCTCCCGCATTGCACGTGGATTCTTTACCAGCTGAGTCACAAGACAAAATTATACTTAAGGCTAATTCACGATATTGCATGGCAGAACATTCTCCAATTGAATTTTCTTTAAGGAACAAAAAAGAAACATAGAAAAACTTCAAAACTCTCCTCTAAGGATGTATCATCATTAGCATTGGCAAAATTCTATCAACATTTATAATGAAATGATCTTTCACTTTTGAAATTAGAGATATAAATTTGGAAGAATTAAAACTTTGGAGAATATTTTTTTTTTCATTTTTAAAGAGGCTACAGATGCTCAGGCTTCATATAATTTGATTTGCCTTTATAATTTACCTTTCAATGCATTGTTGGTAATAAGTTTTTAACCATTTACTCACTAGAAGCTTAACATCCTTTAGGGACAGAGTGTCCTAACTTTCTTGACTCACTAAGCAGTATAGTGTAATACTTCATCTACTGCAACTTATTCATTTTAAGGTTTTCTTTTGTTTTTTGAACTGTTTCCTATTCCCCCAGAGATTAATACACATTAACTTCAACTTCAATTCATAGAATGTTTGTTGCACATACATTAGATGTATGGGAAAGGAGGGAAATGATTTATGAAAAGATGGGGGATTAACTAACAGTAGCTTTTGCTTTCTCATTCAGAATTTTATCTAACCCTTCAAGCAAGGGTTTTTCCTTTCTACCTTGTAGAACTTGTAACCAAGAATACATTATTGCAATAAGAACAATATGGGTGGGGTCTTCTAACCACAACAGGAATTTTACAGTCAACTTTCCCACACTCTCCTGGATTGGCAGGTGGACTCTTTACCACTGTGTCACCTGGGGAGCCCCCTATACTACATGCATCTGATAAAAATTCAATGCCACTCTCTCTATAGAGGGTTCTTCTGGTAGCTCAAATGGTAAAGAATACACCTGCAATTCAGGAGACCTGGGTTCAATCCCTGGGTTGGGAAGATCCCCTGGAGGAGGGCATGGCAACCCACTCCAGTATTCCTGTCTGGAGTATCCCCATGGCCAAAGGAATCTGGAGGGCTGCAGTCCATGGGGTTGCAAAGAGTTAGACACAACTGAGTGACTGAACTGAACTTCCCACACTAATCTGAGAACAGCCATCCTATGATTTTCTATAGAGTTGTGCTTAGTCGTTCAGTCATGTCTGACTCTTTGAGACCCTATGAGCTGCAGCCCACCAGACTCCTTTGGCCATGGGGATTCTCCAGACAGGAGTAATGGAGTGGGTTGCCACGCTCTCCTCCAAGGGATTTTCCCAACCTAGGGATCAAACCCAGGTCTCCTGCATTGCAAGTGGATTCTTGACCATCCGAGCCACCAGGGAAACCCTCAATAGATGGAGTGGCATTGATTTGTTATCAGACGCATATGACATAGGAGGTTTCCCAGGTGGCACAGTGGTAAAGAGTCCACCTGCCAATTCAGGAGATGCAGGAGTTGGGGGTTCATTCTCTGGATCAGGAAGATCCCCTGAAGAAGTATATGGAAACCCACTCCAGTATTCTTGCCTGGGAAATCCCATGGACTGAGGAGCCTGGTGGGCTAAGCTCCATGGAGTCCCAAAGAGTCAGACACGACTGAGCACACATGCACATGTGATTTAGATGATCTGGGTAGATGAAACTCCTCAGAGTTACAGGGGGGGATAATTTCTTCATGTTAACCCTTTCCATTAATCACAGAACAACTGGTTAGTACTTGTTGACAGACCTAGACTTTCATTAGTTTTTCCCTCTGAAGTTGAAATTTATAACGAGTTTTGCTTTAAATAGTTTTTACTAAGTTTTATTATATCCAGTTAATATTTAATTTAAATATTATGTAGCAAATGTAATTCTCTGCTCTTTAGACCACACCCAAACTCTCATCATAGTTTTTTCCACATAGCTCTTTTTCTCAATCTGCAAAGTTTGTTGGCCAGGAGAGGATGCTATCAGGCTTAAAAGAGAAGAGATGAACACTTTTAAAAGCCATGAACAGTCCCGTGTGTAATTGAGAATAAGAGTGGTGGTTGCCACAGGGGAAAGTGTTTTGGAGAGCAAATTGGTAAAGAGGATCAACTGTATGGTTACAAAGAGAAGTGACAGTTGTTCAGTCATATCTGACTCTTTATGACCCCATGGACTGTACAGCCCATGGAATTCTTCAGGCCAGAATACTGGAGTGGGTAGCCATTCCCTTCTCCAGGGGATCTTCCCAACCCAGGGATCGAACCCTCTCCTGCATCTCAGGCAAATTATTTACCAGCAAATAGAAGGGGAAAAGGTGGAAGCACTGACAGATATCCTCTTCTTGGACTCTAAAATCACTGGGGATATGGTGACTAAAGCCATGAAATTACAAGACTCTTGCTTCTTGGCAGGGAAACTATAGCAAACTTAGTGTAATATCTATTAGCTGACTCATTGGAAAAGATGCTGATGCTGGGAAAGATTGAAGGCAGAAGGAGAAGGGGGTGACACAGGGTGAGATGGTTTGATGGCATAACCGATTCCAATGGAGATGAACTTGGGCAAACTCTAGGAGATGACGAGAGACAGGGAAGCCTAGTGTCCATGGGGTCTCAAAGAGTTGGACACGACTTGGTGACTGAGCAACAACAACTATTTCTCAGGATTTAAAGTGAATATGCAACTAATTTAATAACATTTTTCATTAAAAAGAGCTTTGGGTGCCCTGCTTCGTGTATAGAATTTGCAACCCAGAGGGATGGGATAGGGAGGGAGGTGGGAGGAGGGTTCAAGATAGTGGGATGCATGTATACCCACGGCTGATTCATGTCAATGTATGGCAAAAAACACCATACTATTGTAAAGTAACTAGCCTCCAATTAAAATAAATTAATTAAGTTAAAAAAAGAGAGCTTAAGACAAATCTATGAAGGAAATGCAAAAATAACAGAGGCCCACAAATGCACAAAGGAAACACTGACATAATGAAGAGAAATATACTATACTATATATTCAGAAATAGTCATTACTGACTTCAATATCATAATTTCAATAATGAATATAACAAATAAGCAGAAAATAATGGAAGTAAAAGACTAAACAACAGGATAAACCAGTATATATTTTAAAAAATCTATACCTTATTCCAAACAAAAGCAAAGTACACATTCTCCTCAGGTGTGCACTTTGAACATTCTTTTGGATAGTTCACATGTTAGATCATAAAGCAATTCCTAATAAAAGCAAAAATAATTTGCAGTTATACAATATATCTTATCCAAGAAAATGGCAGAATTAGAATCCAATAGGAGAAGGAAAACTGCATCACTCAGAAATATGTAGAAATTTTACAAATTTTACAAATTTTACAAATTCATCCCTAAATAACCAATGGGTCTAAAAAGCTCAAAAGACAAATCACAAAATATCTTGAGGCACATAAAAATAAAAACAGCATACTATAACTGATGAGTTGTAGTGAGTGCAGTGTTCAGAACAAAATGTATAATTTTTCAACTGAAATATCATTGACAAAAATATTGTGTTAGCTAAGGTGTACAGCACAAGAATTCAGTTTATACACACACACACACATATGGCAGAAAGTGAAGAAGAATTAAAAAGCCTCTTGATGAAAGTGAAAGAGGAGAGTGAAAAAGTTGGCTTAAAGCTCAACATTCAGAAAACTAAGATCATGGCATCCGGTACCAACACTTCATGGCAAAGAGATGGGGAAACAGTGGAAGCAGTGGCTGACTTTATTTTTTTGGACTCCGAAATCACTGCAGATGGTGACTGCAGTCATGAAATTAAAATACGCTTACTCTTTAGAAGGAAAGCTATGACCAACCTAGACAGCATATTAAAAAGCAGAGGCATTACTTTGTCAACAAAGGTCTGTCTAATCAAGGCTACAGTTTTTCCAGTGGCCATGTATGGGTGTGAGAGCTGGACTATAAAGAAAGCTGAACACCAAAGAATTGATGCTTTGGAACTCTGGTGTTGGAGAAGACTCTTGAGAGTCCCTTGGACTGCAAGGAGATCCAACCAGTCCATCCTAAAGGAGATCAGTCCTGGGTGTTCATTGGAAGGACTGGTGTTGAAGTTGAAACTCCAGTACTTTGGCCACCTGATGCGAAGGGCTGACTCATTGGAAAAGACCCTGATGCTGGGAAAGCTTGACGGCAGGAGGAGAAGGGGACGGCAGAGGATGAGATGGTTGGATGGCATCACTGACTCAATGAACATGGGTTTGGGTAGACTCTGGGAGTTGGTGATGGACAGGGAGGCCTGACGTGCTGTGGTTCATGGGGTTGCAAAGAGTCAGACATGACTGAGCAACTGAACTGAACTGATACACACACACACACACACACACACACACACACACATATATATATATAATGTATATATACTTTACCATATATAACTGGTCATGTATTTGTATGTATATATTTTTGTATTCCACAAATAGTTATATAATATGATATTTATCTTTCTCTCTATGGCTTACTTCACTTAGTATGATAATCCTCTCAGTCCATCCATTTTGTTGCAAATGGCATGATTTCATTTTTTTAATAGTTGAATAATATTGCTTTATTACTCCCACCACAGTCAGTCTCTCCCATCAGGAAGCTTCCACAAGCCTCTTATCCTTACCCATCAGAGAGCAGACAGAATGAAAACCACAGTCACAGAAAACTAACCAAATTGAACACATCTATCACAGTCTTGTCTAACTCAGTGAAAATATGAGCCATGCCATGTAGAGCCACCTAAGATGGAGGAGTCATGGCAGAGAGTTCTGACAAAATGTAGTGCACTGGAGATGGGAATGGCAAATCACTTCAGAATAATTGCCTTGAGAACACCATGAACATTATGAAAAGGCAAAAATATATGGCACTGAAAGAAGAACCCCCCATGTCAGTAGGTGCCCAATATGCTACTGGAGAAGAGTGGAGAAATAACTCCAGAAATAATGAAGAGATGAAAGCAAAAGTGAAAACAATGCCCAGTTGTGGTTGTGACTGGTGATAGAAGTTAAGTCCAATGCTGTAAAGAATGATATTGCATAGGAACCTGGAATGTTAGTCCATGAATCTAGGTAAATGAAAGTGTTCAAATATGGAGATGGCAAGAGTGAACATCGACATTTTAGGAATCGGTGAACTAAATAGCACTAGAAGCAGTGGATTTAATTCAGATGACCACTATATCTACTACTGTGGCCAAGAATCCCTTAGAAGAGATGGAGAAGCCCTCATAGTCAACAAAAGAGTCTGAAATGCAGTAACTGAGTGCAATCTAAAAAATGACAGAATTATCACTGTTTGTTTCCAATGAAAATCTTTCATTGTCACAGTAATCCAAGTCTATGCACCAACCACTAATGCCAAAAAGCTGAAGTTGAACGGTTCTGTGAAGACCTACAAGACCTTCTAGAACTAACACCAAAAAAAGATGTCCTTTTCATCATCAGTTCAGTTCAGTCGCTCAGTCATGTCTGACTTTTTGCGACCCCATGAATTGCAGCACGCCAGGCCTCCCTGTCCATCACCAACTCTCGGAGTTTACTCAAACTCATGCCCATCGAGTCGGTGATGCCATACAGCCATCTCATCCTCTGTCGTCCCCTTCTCCTCCTGCCCCCAATCTCTCCCAGCATCAGGGTCTTTTCCAATGAGTCAACTCTTCACATGAGATGGCCAAAGTATTGGAGTTTCAGCTTTAGCATTACTCCTTCCAATGAACACCCAGGACTCATCTCCTTTAGGATGGACTGGTTGGATCTCCTTGCAGTGCAAGGGACTCTCAAGAGTCTTCTCCAACACCATAGTTCAAAAGCATCAATTTTTCGGCACTCAGCTTTCTTCACAGTCCAACTCTCACATCCATACATGACCACTGGAAAAACCATAGCCTTGACCAGATGGACCTTTATTGGCAAAGTAATGTCTCTGCTTTTCAATAGGCTGTCTAGGCTGGTCATAACGTTCCTTCCAAGGAGTAAGCGTCTTTTAATTTCATCGGTGCAGTCACCATCTGCAGTGATTTTGGAGCCCAAAAAAATAAAGTCTGACACTGTTTCCACTGTCTCCCCATCTATTTCCCATGAGGTGATGGTAGGGGACTGGAATGCAGAAGAACAAGTGAAGAGATACCTGGAATAACAGGCAAGTTTGACCACAAAGTACAAAAAGAAGCGGGGCAAAGGCTAACCGAGTTTTGCCAAGGGAATGCACTGCTCATAGCAAACACCCTCTTCCAACAACACAAGAGACGATTCTACACATGGACACAACCAGATTGTGAATACCGAAATCAGATTGCTTACATTCTTTGGAGCCAAGGATGGAAAAGCTCTATATATTCATCAAAAACAAGACTGGGAGCTGACTGTGGCTCAGATCATGAAACCATTATTGCAAAATTCAGACAAAAATTACAGAAAGTAGGGAAAACCACTAGACTGTTCAGGTATGATGTAAATCACACTGCTTACAATTATACAGTGGAAGTGACAAAAAGACTCAAGGGATTAGATCTGATATGTGAGTGCCTGAAGAAATATGAACAAGGTTTCCTGACATTGCACAGGAGGTGGTGATCAAGATCATCCCCAAGAAAGAGAAAGACAAAAAGGCAAGATGTTTGTCTGAGCAGGCCTTACAAATATCTGAGAAAAGAAGAGAAGTAAAAGGCAAAGGAGAAAAGGAAAGATATACCCGTCTGAATGCAGAGTGCCAAACAAGAGCAAGGAGGAAGCAAGAAAGCCTTCCTCAGTGATCAATGCAAAGAAATAGAGGAAAACAATAGAATGGGAATGACTGGAGATCTCTTGAAGAAAATCAGAGATACCAAAGAACATTTCATGCAAAGATGGGCATAGTAAAGGACAGAAATGATATGGACCTAACAGAAGCAGAAGATATTAAGAAGAGGTGGCAATAATAGCCAGAAGAACTATATAAAAAAGATCTTCATGACCCAGATAACCATGATGGTGTGATGATTACTCACCTAGAGCCAGACACCCTGGAGTGCTAAGTCAAGTGGGCCTTGGGAAGCATCACTACAAACAAAGCTAGTGGAGGTGATGGAATTCCAGTTGAGCTATTTCAAACCCTAGAACCTCTGAAAGTGCTGCACTCAATATGACAGAAAATTTGGAAAACTCAACAGGACTGGAAGAGGTCAGTTTTCATTCTAATCCTAAAGAAAGTTAATGCCAAAAAAATGTTCAAACTGCTGCACAATTGTACTCATCGCACACACTAGCAAAATAATGCTCAGAATTCTCCAAGCTAGGCTTCTACAGTATGTGAACTGAGAACTCGTAGGTGTTCAAGATTGATTTAGAAAAGGCAGAGGAACCAGAGATCAATTACCAACATCCGTTGTCATAGAAAAAGCAAGGGAGTTCCAGAAAAAAAACATCTATTTCTACTTTATTGACTACACCAATGCATTTGACTATGTGGATCACAAAAAACTGTGGAAAATTCTTAAACAGATTGGAATACTAGGCCAGCTTACCTGCCTCCTGAGAAATCTGTATGCAGGTCAAGAAGCAACAGTCAGAACCAGGCATGGAACAACAGACTGGTTGCAAAATGTGAAACGAGAATGTCAAGACTGTATATTGTCACTCTGCTTATTTAACTTATATGCAGAGCACATCATGAGAAAGTACACCATGGGAAATGCCAGGCTGGATGAAGCACAAGCTGGAATCAAGATTTCTGGGAGAAATATCAACAACCTCAGATATACAGATGACACCACCCTTATAGCAGAATGTGAAGAAGAACTAAAGAGCCTTTTGATGAAAGTGAAAGAGGAAAGTGAAAAAGCTGGCTTAAAACTTAGCATTCAAAAAATGAAGATCATGGCATCTAGTCCCACCACTTCATGGCAAATAGATGGGGAAACAATGGAAACAGTGACATACTTAATTTTCTTGGGCTCAAAAATCACTGCAGATAGTGACTGCAACCATGAAACTAAAAGACGTTTGCTCCGTGGAAGAAAAGTTATGACCAAACTCGACAGCATATTAAAAAGCAGTGACATTAATTTGCTGACAAAGTTCCATCTATTCAAAGCTATGGTTTTCCAGTAGTCATGTATGGTTATGTTTTTCTGGAACCCCCTTGCTTTTTCTATTATACAACGGATGTTGGCAATTGATCTCTGGTTCCTCTGCCTTTTCTAAATCAACCTTGAACGTCTGGAAGTTCTCAGTTCACATACTGTAGAAGCCTAGCTTGGAGAATTTTGAGAGTTGGACCATAAAGAAAGCTGAGCACTGAAGAACCGATGCTTTTGAGCTGTGGTGTTGGAGAATACTCTTGAGAGTCCCCTGGACTCCAAGGAGATTAGTCTTGCCAATCCTAAAATAAATCAGTCTTGAATATTCATTGGAAAGACTGATGCTGAAGCTGAAGCTCCAATACTTTGGCCACCTGATGCAGAAAATGGACTCTGGAAAATACCATGATGCTGGGGAAGATTGAAGGCAGGAGGAGAAGTGGAGGACAGAGGATGAAAATGGTTGGATGGCATCACTGGCTAAATGGAGTTTGAAAAAGTTCTGGGCGTTGGTGTGGAAAGGAAAACCTGGCATGCTGCAGTCCATAGGGTTCCAAAGAGTTGGACACGACTGAGAAACTGAATGAATTGAATATTACTTTATATCTATCTATCTATATATTGCATGTGTATAATAGATTGCATATTTTATATATATATATATATATGCATATACATATATGCAGATCAATTGATACAGAAAGTGACATATATACATATATTGACATAAGACACGGTATATATATAGAGGTATATGTGTATATTATACAGGCTTCCCAGGTGACGTTAGTGTTAAAGAACCCATCTGCCAGTAAGGCAGACATGAGACACGGGTTCAGTCCCTGGGTCAGGAAGCTTCCCTGGAGCATGGCATACCAACTCACTTCAGTGTTCTTTCCTGGAGAATACCATGGACAGCTACTATCCATATGGTTGAATAGAGTCAGGCACGACCGAAGTGACTTAGCACACACATCTATCTATCTATCTATCTATCTACCTATCTATCTACATCTTCTATCTATATACCTATGTGTGTGTGTGTGTGTGTGTATAAATAATGCCATGCCTTCTTTATCAGTTGACCTTTTAACTGCCATTTTGTTTGCTTCTGTATCTTGACTGTTGTAAATAGTGCACCAATAAACACTGGGGTTTATATCTTCAAATTATGGTTTTCTCAGATATATGCTCAGAAGTGGGATCACGGGATCATATGGCATCTATATTTTTAGTTTTTTAAGAACTTCCATAATGTTTTCCATATTTGCTCTACTGATTTACATTCCCACTAACAGTGTTGGAGGGGTTCCATTTTCTCAGCACACTCTCCAGCATTTATTATTCTCAGATATTTTAATGATAATCATTCTGACTGGTGTGCAGTGATACTTAGTTATACTTTTCATTAATCTTTCTCTAAAATCAGCCATGTTGAAATCTTTACATGTGCCTTTTGGACATCTTTATATGTTCTTTGGAGAAATGTCTATTTAGATCTTCAGCCCGTTTTGTCTTTCTTTCTTTTTTTTTTCCTCCATTGGTTTCAGTTTGCATATTTTGGAGTTTAATCCCTTGTTGATCCCATCAATTGCAATTAGTTTCTTTAACTGCGTGGATTGTCACTTCCTTTTTGTTTATGGTTTCCTTTACTGTGCAAAAGCTTTTAAGCATAATTAGGTCCCATTTGTTTACTTTTGCTTTTATTTCCATTACTCTAGGAGAGCGATACAAAAAGACATTGCTGCAATTTATACCAAAAACTGGACTGCCTATGCTTTCTTCTGAAAGTTTTACAGAATCCAGCCTTACTTGTAGGTCTCTAAGTCATTTGAGTTTACTTTTGTGTATAGTGTTAGAGATTGTTCTGATTTATTTTTTACAGATAGCTATCCAATTTTCCTAGTACCACTTATTGAAGATTGAAGAGACTATTCATTCTCCACTTTACACTCTTGCCTTAATTGACCATAGGTGTATGACTTTATTTCTGGGCTTTCTATTTGTTCCATTGATCTGCACTTCTGTTTTCATGCCAGTACCATACTATTTTAATGACCGCAGCTTCTTGATACAGTTTGAAATTAGACAGCATTATTCCTCCAACTCTATTCTTCTTTCTCATTTCCTTTGGCTATTCAGGGTATTCTGTGTTTCCATAAAGTTTTAATTTTTTTTCTAGTTCCAGGACATGGGACAACGAACTGGTTCCAAATTGGGAAAGGAGGATGTCAAGACTGTATATTGCCACCCTGCATATTTAGCTTATATGCACAGTATATCATGTGAAATGCAGGCTGGATGAAGCTGGAATCAAGATTGCTGGGAGAAATATCAATAACCCCAGATATACAGATACAACCACCCTTATGGCAGAAAGCAAAGAGGAACCAAAGAGCCTCTTGATGAAAGTGAAAGAGGATAGTGAAAAGGGAGAGTGAAAAACCTGGCTTAAAAGTCAACATTCAAAAAACTAAGATCATGGCATTTGGTTCCATCACTTCATGGCAAACAGATGGGGAAACAAAGGAAACAGTGACAGACTTTATTTTCTTGGGCTCCAAAATCATTGCAGGTGGTGACAGCAGCCATTAAATTAAAAGACAGTTGCTCCTTGGAAGAAAAGCTACGACCAACCTAAACAGCATATTAAAAAGCAGAGACATTACTTTGCCAAGGAAGGTCCATCTAGTCGAAGCTATGTTTTGTTTTGTTTTGTTTTGTTTTTTTCCAGTAGTCATGTATGGATATAAGAGTTGGCCCATAAAGAAAACTGAGCACCAAATAATTGATGCTTTTGAACTGTGTTGTTGGGAGAAGACTCTTCAGAGTCCCTTTGACTGCAAGGACATCAAACCAGTCAATCCTAAAGGAAAGCAGTCCTGTATATTCATTGGATGGACTAAGGCTGAAACTGAAGCTCCAATACTTTGGCCACCTGATGCGAAGAACTGACTCTTTGGAAAAGACCATGATTCTCAGAAAGATGGAAGGCAGGAGAAGAAGAGGACAACAGAGGATGAGATGGTTGGATGGCATCACCCACTCAATGGACATGAGTTTGAGCAAGCTCTGGGAGTTGGTGATGGACAGGGAAGCCTGGCATGCTGCAATCCATGGAATCACAAAGAGTCGGACATGACTGAGTGGCTTAATTGAACTGACTGATGTGGTAACTTGATAGGAATCAAACTGAATCTGTCAATTGCTTTTGGTATTATATTCATGTTGGTATTATTGACTTTTCTAATTTAAGAACATATTATATCTTCCCATATGACATGTCATCTTCCATTTTCTCATCAGCCTATAGTTTTGTTTTGTTTTTTTTTGTACATGTCTTTTGCATCTTTAGGCAGTTTTAGTCCTAGGTATTGTGTCATTTTTTATGCTAAAGTAAATGGAATTATTTCCATAATTTATCTTTCTCATCATTTGTTGTTAGTGTATGGAAATGCAGGAGATTTTTGTTTATCAATTTAGCTCCCTGTAACATTGCCAAATTCATCGATGAGCTCTAGAAGTTTTCTGGTAGCTTCTTTAGGCTTTGTTATGTGTAGTATCATGTCATCTGCAAACAGGGACAATTTTATTCTATTCCAGTTTGACCTTTTTTATTTCCTTTTCTTCTCTGCTTTGGGATTGCTGTTAGCTAGGACTTCCAAAACTATGTTGAATAAAGATGGAGAGAGTGGACATTCTTGTCTATTTCCTGATCTTGGAAGAAATGTTAGTCACCATTGAGTATGAAGTTAGCTATGTTTTTGTCATATATTGTTTTTATTATGTTGAGGTAGGTTCCATTTGTGACCACTTTCTGGAAAGATTTTTTTTTATCATAAGTGATGTTGAATTTTAATAAAACATTTTTATGCATCTACTGAGATGATTCTATTGTTTTTATTCCTTCATTTGTTGATCATGCTGTTTAATTTGAAGATATTGAAAAATTATTTTATCCCTAGTATAAATCCTACTTGATCATGGTGTCTGATCCTTTCTACATATTGTTGAATTTAATTTGCTAGTATTTTGTTGAGAATTTCAGAGTCTATGTTCATCAGTGACTTTGGCCTGCAATATTATTTTGGGGAGTTCTTTGTCTGGTTTTTCTATCAGGATGATGGTTGTCTCATAGAATGAGTTTGAAAGTGTTTCTTCCTTTACACATTCTTGAAGAGTTTGAAAGGGATAGGTGTTAACTCTTCTAAAGTGTTTGGTAGAATTCCCGTGTGAAGCCATCTTATCCTGAACTTTTGTTTATTGGGACTTTTTTTTTTAATTGGGAGTTTTAAATCATAGATTCAACTTCAGTACTTGTGATTTGTCTGTTTATATTTTCTATTTCTTCCTGGTTTAGTCTTAGAAGATTGTTCTTATCTAAGAATTTGTTCATTTCTTCTAATGATAGTTTATCCATTTTTATTGGCATATTGTTTCTTGAAATAGTCTACATTCCCTTGTATTTCTGTGGTGTCCATCACAACTTTTAATTTTTCACTTCTAATTTTTTTGATTTGAGCCTTCTCGTTTTTTCTTGGTGAATCTGGCTAAAGGTTTATCAATTTTATTTGCCTTTTCAAAGGTCATGCTTTTAGTTTCACTTATCTTTTTTTTTTCCATTTATTTTTATTAGTTGGAGGCTAATATTGTAGTGATTTTTGCCATACATTGACATGAATCAGCCATGGATTTACATGTATTCCCCATCCAGACCCCTCCTCCCACCTCCCTCTCCACCCGATCCCTCTGGGTCTTCCCAGTGCACCAACCCCGAACACTTGTCTCATGCATCCAACCTGGGCTGGTGATCTTTTAAAAATTTATTTTAGTTTCTAATACATTTATTTCCACTGAGATCTTTATGATTACTTTCCTTCTACTAAGTTTGGATTTTACTTGTTCTTTCTCTAGTTGCTTTAGGTGTAAAGTTAAGTTGTTTATTTGAAAATTTTCTTATTTCTTTAGATAAACTTGCATTGCTATAAACTTCCCTCAGGATAGATTTTGCTTTATTACATAAGTTTTGTATCACTGTGTTTTGGTTTTAATTTGTTTCTATGTATTTTCTTTTATTTCTCCTTTGATTTCTTCAGTGATCCATTGATTGCTTAGAAGCATATTGTTTAACCCCAATGTGCCTGTGATTTGTGCAGTTCTTGTAGTGGATTTCTAATTTAATAGCATTGTGGTCAGAAAAGTTGCTTGTCATTATTTCAGTGTTTTAAAATTTATGCAGACTTGCTTTTTGACCCAGAATGTGATCTATCTTGGAAAATGTTCCATATGAAATTGAGAAAAATATTCTGTTACTCTTGGATAGAATGTTCTTTTAGTATTAGTTAAGTCCATCTAGTTTAGGGTTTCATTTAAGTCCTGTGTTTCCTTATTGTTATTCTGTCTGGAAGATCTATCCATTATAAATAGAGTTTAAATTTATAAAACTAAGTATTACTTAGCATAATAATAAAACCAGTATTATTGTGTTACTGTCAATTTCTTCTCTCTGTTAACATTTCCCATATACATTGAGGTGCTACTGTGCTGACTACATATGTATTTATAATTGTCATATCTATCTATTGGATTGATTCTTTGGTCATTCTGTAGTGTCTTTCCTTGTCTCTTATAACAGTCTTTAAAGTTCTTTTTTTTCTGATAATAGTATTGATAGTTTAGCTTTTTTTGTTGTTGTTTTTTATTTCTGTTTGCATGGAATACAATTTTTCCATCCCTTCACTCTCAGTCTATATTTCTCTCTAGATCTGAGGTGTGTCCTTCATGGACAACATATATATGGGTCTTGTTTTTGTATTCATTCAACAAATCTCTTTCTTTTGACTGATTCATTTTCTTTCCTTCATTCTTTTTTTTTTTTACTTTTTTATTTTTTATTTTTTTTCAGTTTTATTTATTTTACTTTACAATATTATATTGGTTTTGCCATACACTGACCTTTTTTTTTTATTGCAGCACGTAATCTGTTCACATTTAAAGTAGTTATTAATATGCATGTTATTATTGCCATTTTGTTAATTGTTTTAGATTTGCTTTTCTAGGTCTTCTTTTCTTCCTTGCCTCTTTTGTTCCTTTCTCTTATTATTTGATGACTAACTTTAGTGTTGTTTGTGGGCTCATTTTCTTTTTTCTTTTTTTTTAATTTTTTAACTGAAGGATAACTGCTTTACAGAATTTTGTGGTTTTCTGTCATACATCAATAAGAATCAGCCATGAGTATACTCATGTCCCCTCCTCCCCAGACCTCCCTCCCATCTCCCTTTCCACCCCACCCTTCAGGCTATCACAGAGCCCCTGTTTGAGTTCCCCAAGTCTTACAGAAAATTCCGATTGGTTATTTGTTTTACACATGGTATTGTAAATTTCTATGTTACTCTTTCCATACATCTCCCCTTCTCCCTCCTCTCCTCCCACCTTGTCCATATGTCTGTTCTCTATGTCTGTTTCTTCATTGCTGCCCTGAAAATAAATTCATCAGTGCCATCTCTTCAGATTCCATATGTATGTGTCAGTATATAATATTTCTATTTCTATTTCTGACTTACTTCACTCTGAATAATGGGCTCTAGTTTCATCCACCTCGTTGGGACAGATTTAAATGTGTTCCTTTTTATGGCTGAATAATATTCCATTGTAAATATACACCATAGCTTCTTTATCTATTCATCTGTTGATGGACATCTAGGTTGCTTCCTTGTTCTAGCTGTTATAAATATCACTGCAGTGAATATTGGGGTATATGTGTCTTTTTCAGTTTTGACTGCCTCAGGGTATATGCCTAGGAGTAAGATTTCTGGGTCATATGGTGGTTTTATTCATAGCTTTTGTAAGGAGTCTCCATACCATCTTCCATAGTGGCTGTATCAGTTTACACTCACACCAGTAATGCAAGCGTTCCCTTTTCTCCACACCCTTTCCAGCATTTATTGTTTGTAGACTTTTTGATGATGGCCATTCTGACTGGTGTGAGGTGTTATCTCATTGTAGTTTTGATTTGCATTTCTCCAATAATGAGTGACGTTTGGGCATGTTTTCATGTATGTGCTTGTTATCCATCTGTATGTCTTCTTTGGAGAAATGTCTGTTTAGGTCCCTTTCCCACTTTTTGATTGGGTTGTTCACTTTTATGGTATTGATTTGTATAAGCTTCTTGTATATTTTGGAAATTAATTCTTTATCAATTGTTTCTCTTGCTAGTATTCTTTCCCATTCTGAGTGTTGTCTTTTCACCTTGTTTGTAGTTACTTTGTTGTGCAAAAACTTTTAAGTTTAATTAGGTCCCACTTTTTTATTTTTGTTTTTATTTCCATTACTTCAGGAGGTGGATCACAGAAGATCTTGCTTTGATTTATGTCATGGAGTGTTCTGCCTATGTTTTCCTCTTAGAGATTTATAGTTTCTGGTCTTACATTTAGGTCTTTAATCCATTTTGAATTTATCTTTGTGTATGGCATTAAGTAGTAATCTAATTTCATTCTTTTGCATGTACCTGTCCAGTTTTCCTGGCACCACTTATTGAAGAGACTGTCTTTGCCCCATTGTATATTCTTGCCTCCTTTGTCAAAAAGAAGGTACCCATGTGTGCGTCGGTTTATCTCTGGGTTCTCTATCTTGTTCCATTGGTATATATTTCTGTTTTTGTGCCAGGATCATGCTGTCTTGATGACTGTAGCTTTGTAGTATAGTCTGAAGTCAGGAAGGTTGATTCCTCCAGCTCCATTCTTCTTTCTCAAGACTGCTTTGGCTATTCAGGGTCTTTGTGTTTCCATGTGAACTGTGAAATTTTTTGTTTTAGTTCTGTGAAAAATGTCATTGGTAATTTGATAGGAATTGCATTGAATCTGTAGATTGCATTTGGTAGTATAGCCATTTTCACAATTTTGACTCTTCCCACCCAGGAACATGGAGTATCTCTCCATCTGTTTATGTCATCTTTGATTTCTTTCATCAGTGTCTTATAGTTTTCCATATAAAAGTCTTTTGTTTCCATAGGTAGGTTTATTCCTAGATATTTTATTCTTTTTGTTGCAATGGTGAATTGGGATTGATTCTTTAATTTCTCTTTATGATTTTTCAATGTTAGTACAGAGGAGTGCAAGTGATTCCTGTTTATTGACCTTGTATCCTATGACTTTGCTGAATTTGCTGAGTGGCTCTAGCAATTTTCTGATAGTTTCTTTTGGGCTATCTGTGTATAGTATCATGTCATCTGCAAATAGTAAGTTTTACTTCTTTTCCAATCTGGATTATTTTATTTCTTTTTCTTCTCTAATTGCTGTAGCTAGGACTTCCAAAACTATGTTGAATAATAGTGGTGAGAGTGTAAAACCTTGTCTTGCTCCTGATCTTAGAGGGAAAGCTCTTAGTTTTTCCCCATTGAGAATAATGTTTGGTGTGGGCTTTCATATATGGCCTCTATTATGTTGAGGTAGGTACCTACTATGCCCATTTTTTGAAACGCTCTTATCATAAGTGGATGCTGGATTTTGTCAAAGGCTTTATCTGCTTCTATTGAGATGATCATATGCTTTTTATCTTTCAATTTGTTGATATGGTGTATCATGTTGATTGATTTGCATATACTGAAGAATCTTTGCATCCCTGGAATAAACCCAACTTTATCATGTTGTATGAACATTTTAATGTGTTGTTGGATTCTGTTTGCTAGAATTTTGTTGAGGATTTTGGCATCTATGTTCATCAGTGATATTGGCCTGTAATTTTCTTTTTTCATGCTGTCTTTCCCTGGTTTTGGTATCAGGGTGATTGTGGCCTCGTACAATGAGTTTGGAAGTGTTCCTTCCTCTGCAATATTTTGGAAGATTTTCATAAAAATAGGCATTAGCTCTTCTCTGAATTTTTTATAGAATTCCCCTCTGAAGACATCTGGACCCAGGCTTCTGTTTTGGGGAGATTTTCATCACTGTTTCAATTTCAGTGTTTGTGATTGGGTTGTTCATGATTTCTGTTTCTCCCTCATTCAGTCTTGGGAGGCTGATCTTTTCTAAGTATTTGTCCATTTCTTCTAGGTTGTCCATGTTGTCAGCATATAGTTTCTCATTATATTTTCCTATGATCCTTAGTATCTCTGTGTTGTCTGTTGTAACCTCTCCTTTTTCATTTCCAATTCTATTGATTTGATTTTTCTACCTTTTTTTTTTTCTTGATGAGTCTGTCCAGTGGCCTGTCAATTTTGTTAATCTTCTCAAAGAACCAGCTTCTAGTTCCATCAATCCCTGCTATTATTTCCTTCATTTCCCTTTAATTTATTTCTGCTCTGGTCCTTATGATCTCCTTCCTTCTGCTGACTTTGGTTTGTTGTTGTTGTTTGTTTTGTTTTGTTTTTCTTTCTCCAGCCTCTCTAGATACAGAGTTAGGCTGTCCGATACTTCTCTTGCTTCTTGAGGTACAATTGCATCACTACACACCTCCCTCTTAGAGAACCACCTCTGCTGTGTCCCATAGGCTTTGGGTCATCATGTTTTCATTGTCATTTGTTTCTAGGAATCTTTTGATTTCCCCTTTTATTTCTTCAGTAAACTGTTTATTTAGTAACGTATTGTTTAATCTCCATGAGTTTGTGCTTTTTGCTGTTTTTTGTTTGTTTGTTTTGCTTTTTTTTTTTTTAATGTAGTTGATATCTAGTCTCATAGTGTTGTGGTCAGAGAAGATACTTGATACAGTTTCAATTTTCTTAAATTTACTGAAGCTTGATTTGTGGCCCAAGATATGGTCTATCCTGGAGAATGCTCCTTGTGTACTTGAGAATAAAATGTATTCTTCTGCATTTGGATGGGAAGTCCTGAAGATATCAATTAGGTCCATTTGGTCTAATCTTTCATTTAAGGTTTGTGTTTCCTTATTGATTCTCTGTTCTGACAATCTGTCCATTGGTGATGATGAGCTGTTAAAGTCCCCCACTACTATTGTGCCACTATTGATCCCTCCTCCCATGCCTGTTAGTCTTTGCCTTATGCACTGAGGCACACCTGTGTTGGGTGCATAGACATTTACAATTGTTATGTCTTATTCTTGGATGGATCCCTTGATCATTATGTAGTGTCCTTCTTTGTCTATTATGATATTCTTTATTTTAAAGTCTATTTTGTCTGAAGTAAGGATTACCACTGCAGCTTGCTTTTGTTTTCCATTTGCATGGAATATATTTTTCCATCATTCTACTTTCAGTCTGTATGTGTCTCTAGGTCTGAAGTGGGTCTCCTGTAGGCAGCATATATATGTGTCTTGTTTTTGTATCCATTCAGTCAGTCAGTATCTTTTGGTTAGTGCATTTAACCCATTTACATTCAAGGTAATTATTGATACATATGTTCCTATTGGCATTTTCTTGATTGTTTTGGGTTTGTTTTTGTAGGTCTTTCCTTTCTCGGGTGTTTACTGGCTATGTAAGTCCCTTTAGTATTTGTTGCAAGGCTGGTTTCGTGGTGCTGAATTCTCTTAATTTCTGCTTGTCTGTAAAGCTTTTGATTTCTCCATCAATTGTGAATGAGATCTTTGCCAGGTATAATAATCATGGTTGTAGGTTTTTCTCTTTCAGTACTTTAAATATATTCTGCCATTCCCTTCTGGCCTGTAGAGTTTCTGCTGAAAGGTCTGCTGTTAATCATATGGGTTTTCCCTTGTATGTTACTTTTTGTTTTTCCCTTGCTGCTTTTAATATTCTTTCTTTGTGCTTAATCTGTTAGCTTGCTTAATATGTGTCTCGATGTATTTCTCCTTGGATTTAATGTGTAGGGGACTCTCTCCACTTCTTGGACTTGATTGACTCCTTTCCCATGTTGGGGAAATTTTAAACTATAATTTCTTCAAAAATTTTTCTCGGTGCCTTTCTTTTTATCTTCTTCTTCTGGGACCCCTATAACTTGAATATTGGTGTGTTCAATATGGTATCAAAGGTCTCTGAGGCTTTTCTCAATTCTTTTCATTCCTTTCCCTTTATTCTGCTCTTCAACAGTTATTTCCACCATTCTGTCCTCCAGCTCACTTATCCATTCCTCTGCCTCAGTTACTCTGCTATTGGTTCCTTCTAGATTATTTTTAATTTCAGTAATTATGCGATTCATCTCTGTTTGCTTATTCTTTATTTCTTCTATGTTCTTGGTGACTGTATTAACTGTGTCAAATGCTTCTTGCATTTTCCCCATTCTAATTTCAAGTCTTTGGAGCATATTTACTATCATTATTCTGAATTCTATTTCAGGGAGATTACTTATTTCCTCTTTGTTTATTTGGTCTTGTGAATTTCTACCCTGCTCTTTCATTTGAGTTGTATTTCTCTGTCTTTTCATCATCTTTTTTTTCTAACTTGCTCCACTTGAGGTCTTCTTTTCCCAGTCTTTAGGGTTGTATTACTTCTTCCTTTTGATTTTTTCCCTTGGAGGGAAATGTTTGTTGGATGGTTTGTGTTGATTTCTTGTTGGGGGTGACTTGTGCCTGTGTTCTAGTGGGAGGAGATCAAGAAAGAATTACAGAAATACTGGGACATATACACACACACTTTTGCACATACAGTTATAACCAAAGTGTCCTAAAGAAAAGAGTACATGAGATTGACTTGGTGAGCAAGGGAAACCAGGGGTGATATCAGCCAATTGAAAACAAAGCTAGCTAATGCTCAATCTGGAAATCTGAGTGTGAGCAGAAGGCCAACTGGGGAATAAAGCTTAGAGAGCTCAACATTTTAACTTACTTGGTGAAAGAAGAAAGGGTGAGGGAAAAAAAGGAGAATAAAAAAAGAGAGAGAAAAGGAAGAGGAGAAGGGAGGGAAAAGAAAAAAGGAAGTGGTAGAGAAGAAGATTAAAAAATTTGAAAAAGAGAGAGAAAAGAAAAAATGAAAAAGGAAAGATGAATAGGTGTGTGTGGAAAAGATTTATATATATTCAGGAATAGTTACAGCCAGTAAAGCACAGTAGGAAAAGCAGTTGAATATATCCAAAACAAAATCCAAAAAACTCATCAAGAAAAAAGAAAAAAATTATGAAGAGAATAAAAGAACAAAAAACACCTAAAGTGAATTTTTTTCTTGCCTTTTTTTTTTTTTTTCTTTTTTGGTCAAGAAACTCAAAAAGGAAAAATTCCACAGCACCACAAAAGGCTAATATGGACAAGAAAATATGTAAGGGGGAATAAACCATGTGATTTATAAGAAAAAACATCTTAAAATGAATTTTTTTAACAAGGAAAACAAAGAGGAAAACTCCATAGAACTGCAAAAAGCTAATGTGATGGTGGAAATATGTTGGGGAATAAGCAGTGTGACTTATAAGAAGAAATAATCTTAATTTTTTTTAATAACAAGAAAAACAAAGAGGAAAACCCCACGACACCACTAAACGCTAGTGTGAAGGTGGAGATATGTTGGGGGAATAAACAGTGTGATTTATAAGAGGAAAAACAAAAGGAAAAAGGAAAAAAAATTAAAAAGGGTTTTCAAGATTGTAGTTCTTGTTTGTGGCGTCTGCTTCTGTGGATGTGGATGTTTTCCTGGTTGACAGAGCTTGTGCCTGTGTTCTGGTTAATGGAGCTGGATTTCATCTCTCTGAAAGGCGGTGCAGAGTCCAATAGTAGGTTTTGGAATGTCTATGGGCTCAGTATGACTTTGGGCAGTCGTTCTAGCTTTCGCGGTGTTAGGAGCGTCTATTTCCATAGCTGCTTCAAAGTGGCTCTCTCAGCATAATTGCAGGGCTGCCAGTGCCCTACTTGTCCCTGGGGTCATTGATAGTGCTTCTGTTTCCCTGTCCCGCCCTGTGCTGCTGGCCAAAACTTGCTAGGTAGGTGCTTATGTGGATTCTTCTGCGTCGCAGTGACTTGTGTGGGCTTCCTTCAGTCCCCTAAGCTCACTCTCTGTGTCGCAGGGCTGTGTACACTTAACTCTCAGTTCCTGAGGCCCACCCTCTACGTCGTGGGGCTTGTGTACTCTTGTTTCAGCTTCCCAGGGTGGTCTCTGTGTCGCGGGACTAGTGTGGACGTGTTTCGGCTCCCAGTGCTTGCCCTCTCCATTACAGGGTTTATGTGCATTCGTTTCACTGCCTTCACTCTTTTCTGCAGGGGTTAGTTGTTCTTCCAGCTGTATTGGGAGGGTTGTATGCGCTCTTTTTTTCTTTCTGTGTGTATATCTCTTACAGATTTCTGTTTGCTGTCACCTTGAGGTTTTGATATATCAGTCTCTTTGTACACATAATTGCTTTAAGTTGCTCATCTCAATTTCAGTTGCATTTCAAACATCCTGCACTTGATCTCTACTCTCAGGATTACTGGTTTTGATATCATATTTATGTGAATTATTTCCTACCTTTACTGTATATTTGCCTTTACTGGTGAGATTTTCCATCCTTAACTTTTGCTGTTGATGTTACTAGTTGTGACCTATCCTTTTCTGCTTAGTCACTTTGGCTTTTGTCATCAATCTGGTTTGGTGATGTTGAATTATTTTAATTTTTGTCTATCTGTATGTAAAGTTTTTGATTTCTCCATCAAATCTGAATTAGATCCTTTCTGAGTAAAATACCCTTGTTGAAGATTTTCCCTCTCATCAGTTTCAGCATATTTTGCCACTTCCTTCTGGACTGCAGTGTTTCTGCTGAAAAAATAGCAGATAGTCTTATGGCGATTTCCTTGTATGTTATTTTCTGGTTTTCCCTTATTGCTTTTATTATTTTTCTTTGTCTTTAATTTTTATCAATTTTGATTACTATTCACCTTAGTGTGTCTCTCCTTGAGTTAATCTTATATGGGACTCTGCACTTCCTGAACTTGGGTGCTTGTTTCCTTTTCTATGTTAGAGAAGTTTTCAGCTAGTGTATTTTCAAATATTTTCCTCATGCCCGTCTTCTCTTTTTTCGCCTTCTGTGAACTCTATAATGTAAATTTTTGTGCATTTGACATTGTCCCAGATGTCTTTTAAACTGTCCTCATTTCTTTTTTTTTTTTACTTTATTCTGTTTTATGGCAGTGATTTCCACCGCTGTGTCTTCCAGCTGACTGATTCCTTCTTCTGCATCATTTATTCTGGTATTGAATCCCTCTAGTGTATTTTTCATTTTAGTTATTGTATTCTTCAAATCTGTTTGGTTGTTCTTTATATTTCCTAACTCTTAGTTAAAAACTTCTTGTAACATCTCACTATGCATCCATTCTTTTCCTGAATTCTTAGATCATCTTTGTGATTATTACTCAGAACCCTATCAGGTAGATTATTTAGTTCCACTTCACTTAGTTTTTCTTCTGGGGTTTTATCTTGTTCCTTTGTCTGGAACATATTTCTTTGCTATCTCATTTAAATATTAGCATTTTTATATATACAGTAATTTAGTTACATTTCTCAGCCTTGGAAAAGTGGCACTTTGTAGGGGATGTCCTATGTGTCTTAGCAGTATACTCCTCTCTTGTCACCCAAGGGACAGGGACAAGCAGATCCCAAGGTAGTTTCTGACCTGTATTTGTGGAGTCAGTTCTGCAAGTCATAGGATCATTCTTTGCTTCTGGTGAATGAGGCTGGTATAGTGGCTTGTGCAGGCTTCCTGGTGGAAGAGGTTTGTGTCTGTGCACTGTTGTGTGGACCTGGGTCTTAGCCCTCTTGTTCAGTTCCATTCACCATCACTCAGTTGTTTCTGACTCTTTGCGATCCCATGAACTGCAGCATGTCAGGCTTCCCTGTCCATCACTAACTGCCAGAGCTTGCTCAAACTCATGTCCATCGAGTCAGTGATGCCATCCAACCACCTCTGTTCATCCAAACACCTCATCCTCTGTTCTCCCCTTCTACTCCTGCCTTCAATCTTTCCAAGCATCAAGGTCTTTTCCAATGAGTCAGTTCTTTGCATCAGGTGGCCAAAGTATTAGAGCTTCATTATCAGTCCTTCCGATGAATATTCAGGACTGATTTCCTTTAGAATTGACTGGTTTGATCTCCTGGCAGTTCAAGAGACTCTCAAGAATCTTCTCCAACACCACAGCTAAAAAGCAGTTCATTTTGGGAAAATGTATATGCATTTTGGTAAAAAAAAAAAAAAAAAAAATTGACCTACAATGCTGGAGACTTGGGTTCCATCATGGATCGGGAAGATCCCCTTGAGAAGGAAATGGCAACTCACTTCACTATTCTTGCCTGCAGAATTCCATGGACAAAAGAGCCTGGTGGGCTACATTCTGTGGGGTTGCAAAGTGTTAGACATGACTGAGCAACTTTCATTCACTCATATAATTTACATCCTTATCTACTTTCATATTTCATAGAAAGTTTGAAATGATTTGCAATAATGACATCATATATTGTAATGAAAGTTTAAGATTAAACCTAAGAAACTGAAAACATAATGAAGAATTGAAATTTGTGTCAGTTTTTCATCGAATTTAGCTCTGGAATTTCCAGCAACAAGAACATAAATGGAAATGTTGAAGGCTATTATAGTTACTACACTCAATACAAGGAATCATACCACTTATTAAAAGCAAGGAAATGTCTCCTGGGTTCTCCTAAGTCAAATAATGGATCTTTATATTAGGATCACTGAGTGTTGCAATAAATAGCTCCTATAATGGTGATTTTCACTTGAGTTGCAAAATTTTCCAAATAACTCTCTTTTTTTTTTACATTGATCTTTAATAAAGGCAGTTTTGTTAGCTGTAATCAGATCATCACATGAGTAGATATTAGGCAGGAAAACAGTTGTATTGGGAAGTTTGGTTTGTTCAGAAAGTGTCAGGTTAAAAATGTATGTCTAAACAGCTGGGGCCCAGGTTGGGAATGCTGGTCAGTTTGTTCTGCCAGGCCCACTACAGACTTGAAACATTGGTCTCCTATTTATTTATGGCTGGAAGAGTGTACCAATGAGAGTTAAGGCTTTCAGCAGACAGGCCCCCTGCCTTTGGGAAGTGTCATTTATAAGCTCTTGTTATAAAGAGAGATGACAAGGGAACAACTTGTCTCCCAGAAACCCTCTTAGTTCTCATAATTAGGAAAGAAAGGAACCTAAAAAGACCTATTTCTGAAGAAAACCGAGTCCCTTAAAGTTTTGTCTTGTGAGGAGGAGAGAGTTGACCTTGTCAACTTTGATTCTTCCTTAAAGTTAAACTAATATTGCTAAAAGGCCCTTATGAATAACTTTCTGAAATAGCCTCTAACTGACTTTCTTCTCCTGCAACAAGACGGAGTATTTGTTCCCCAGAGTAATATCTAGATGTTGGCTAAAATGAAGTTTATACACAGATATCTTCTTCTGGAGGCCTTTTATGCCTAAATTTGAAGTAACCGCATTGTTCCAGAAGACATCTGAGCAGTTACTGAGGAAGACTTAGCGGCCTATTGAGAACTAGGATTGGCTTATCATTCTTCCAGATTACCCAGCTAGATGGGTTTCCAGTAATCTGATGTCAGTAGGGAAAGTTTCTTCTGGGACTGGAATGGAAGTTTTTGGGGCCATTCCTAGTAGAGTCTTTTCAAAGCTGATAAAAAAAAAAAAAAAAAAAACAACTCAAGACTCCGAGTATTTTTTTTTTTTTAATGTCTGAATAGATATTCTTTGCTTTATAGATACATACCCAACTGAATATAGACAGCTACCAAACTTTAACCAGCTACATACAAGCTGGGCTAATTCTGCACTATTTTTAACAGCAAGTTAATAGTGGTAATAAGTGCTGCATTAAATATGCCAGCAATTTTGGAAAACTCAGCCATGTCCACAGGGATGAAAAAAGTCAGTTTTCATTCCAATCCCAAAGAAAGGTAATGCCAAAGAAGGTTCAAACTACCACACAATTGCACTCATTTCACATGCTAGCAAAATGATGCTCAAAATTATCCATGTGAAGCTTCAACAATACGTGAACTGTGAAATTCCAGATGTTCCAGCTGGATTTAGAAAAATCAGCAGAACCAGAGATCAAATTGCCAGCATCCATTGGATCATTGAAAAAGCAAGAGAGTTCCAGAAAAAACATCTACTTCTGCTTAATTGACTATGCCAAAACCTTTGACTGTATGGATCACAACAAACTGGAAAATTCTTCAAGAGATGGGAATACCAGATCACCTGACCTGCCTCCTGAGAAATTTGTATACAGGCCAAGAAGCAACAGTTAGAACTGGACATGGAACCGTGGACTGGTTCCAAATTGGGAAAAGAGTACATTAAGGCTATATATTGTCATCCTGCTTATTTAACTTATATGCAAAGAACAGCATGATAAATGCCAGGCTATATGAAGCATAAGCTGAAACCAAGATTGTTGGGAGAATTATCAATAACCTCAGATATGCAGATGATACCACCTTTATGGGAGAAAACAAAGAGACCTCTTGATGAAAGTGAAAGAGGAGAGTGAAAAATTTAACTTCAAACTTAACATTCAAAAAACAAAGATCATGGAATCCAGTCATGAGACTGGGTTGGCAAATAGATGGTGAAACAATGGAAACAGTGACAGACTTTATTTTCTTGGGCTCCAAAATCATTGCAGAGGGTGACTCCAACCATGAAATTGAAAGACACTCACTCCTTGGAATAAAAACTATGACCAACTCAGACACCTTATTAAAAAGCTTTACTTTTTAATGAAGAGTTCTTTTTCCAACAAAGATCCATCTAGTCAAAGCCATGACTTTTCCTGTAGTCATGCATGAATGTGACAGTTGGACCGTAAAGAAAGTTGAGCACCAAATAATTGATGCTTTTTTTTTTTTTTTGTAACATCGAAACATGTATATTATCAAGGGTGAAAGAGATCACCAGCCCAGGTTGGATGAATAATTGATGCTTTTGAACTGTGGTGTTGGAGAAGACTCTTGAGAGTTCCTAGGACTGCAAGGAGATCCAACAAGTCCATCCTAAAGGAAATCAGTCCTGAATATTCATTGGAATGACTGATGTTGAAGCTGAAGCCCAAATACTGTGGCCACCTGATATGAAGAATTGAATTTTGAAATGACCCTGATGCTGGGAAAGATTGAAAGCAGGAAGAGAAGGGGATGACAGAGGATGAGATGGTTGGATGGCATTGCAGTCCATGGGATTGCAAAGAGTTGGAAATGGCTGAACTGAACTGAACAGTGATAATTTGAAAAAAAAAAATGCTGTTGTGTTGGCTAAAAAGTTTGTTTAGGTTTTTCCATAAAATGTTATAGACAACCCAAATGAATCTTTTGGCCAACCCAATATATCTCAATAATTTCATTACAAGTTATTTGTGGTAATAGTCTAACATCTTGACATTATGATAAGCACAGATTAAATAACTATATCATCTATGCCAAACTCAACATACTGATGATACCCGACTGCACTTAAGTATGGTGTAAATAACTGAACACAATAGAGCAGACAGGCAACCAGAGAAGGACATTTAACATATGCTCATGCTTATTAACATCTCAGATGCTAGTAAGGTCATGCTTAAAATTTTGCATGATAAGCTTCAGCATTATGCAAATCAAGAACTTCCAGACATCCAGGTTGGGTTTAGGAAAGAAACATGAATTAGAGATCAAGTTGCTAGCTTTCACTGGATTACAGAGAAATCAAGGGAATTTCAGAAAATCATCTATCCCTGTTTCATCAACTAAGCTAAAGCCTTTGACTATGTGGATCACGACAAACTGTGGAAAGCTCTTACAGAGATGGGATTATCAAACCATTTTAACTGTCCCCTGAGAAACCTGTATGTGGGTCAAGAAGCAACAGCTAGGACCCTGTATGGAACAACTGATTGATTCAAGATAGAGAAAGGAGTAAGACAGGGCTGTCTGTTGTCACCCTGCTTGTTTAACCTATAGGCTGAGCACATCATGAGACATGCTGGGCTGGATGAGTTACAAGCTAGAATCAAGATAGGCAGGAGAAACATTAACAACCACAGATATGTGGATGATATCCCTCTAATGGCAGAAAGCAAAGAGGAACTAAAGAGCCACTTGATGAGGGTGAAGGAAGAGAGTGCAGGAACTGACTTAAGACTAAATAGTAAAAAACTAAGATCATGGCATCTGGCCCCATTACTGCAAGGCAAGTGGAGGGGAAAAACAAGGAAGTAGTGACAGATTTCCTCTTCCTGGGCTCCAAAATCATTGTGGACGGTGACTGAAGTCATGAAATTGGAAGATGATTGGTTCTTGGCAAAAACATGATGACAAACCTAGACAGTGTGTTGAAAAGAAGAAACATTACTCTGCCAACAAAGGTCTCTATAGTCAAAGCTGTAGTCTTCCCAGTGGGCACATATGGTTGTGAGAGCTGGGCTGTAGAGAAGGCAGAACACCAAAGAATTGATGGCTTTGAATTGTGGTGCTAGAGAAGACTCCTGAAAGTCCCTTGGACAGCAAGGAAATCATACCAGTCAGTCTTAAGGGAGATCAACCTTGAATATTGACTGGAAGGACTGAGGCTGAAGCTGAAATGCCAGTATTTTGGTCATCTGATGTGAACAGATGACTCACTGGAAAAGTCCCTGATGCTGGGAAATATTGAGGGCAGAAGGAGAAGAGGGCATCAGAGGATGAGAAGGCTGGATGGCATCACTAATGTGATAAACATGAACTTGGGCAAACTCTGGGGAATTGTGATGGACAAGGAAGCTTGGTATGGGGTTGCAAAGAGTCAGACATGATTGGGTGATAATAACAACAATTAAAACAACATGCTTATTAATCATGTTAACAGTATTTAAAAATTTGAAATCTAAATATAGATGGGCATTTGTAAAATTGCAGGACAACTTCAATACAAGATCCCCAATAGATAAATCTGCATAAATGTTTAAATTCAGAGAAAGGAGTACATCAAGCCTCTATATTGTCACCCTGCTTATTTAACTTATATGCAGAGTGCATCATGAGAAATGCTGGGCTGGATGAAGCATAGGCTGGAAGCAAGATTGCTGGGAGAAATATCAGTAACCTCAGATATGCATATGACATCACCCTTATGGCAGAAAGTGAAGAGGAACTAAAAAGCCTCTTGGTGAAAGTGAAAGAGGAGGGTGAAAAAGTTGGCTTCAAACTCAACATTCAAAAAACAAAGATCATGGCATCAAGTTGCATCACTTCATTGCAAATAGATGGGGAAAAAATGGAAACAGTGACAGATTTCATTTTCTTGGGCTCCAAAATCACTGAAGATAGTGACTGCAGCCATGAAATTAAAAGACACTAGCCCCTTGGAAGAAAAATTTAGACCAACCTAGACAGCATATTACAAAGCCCAGACATTACTGCCAACAAAGGTCCATCAAGTCAAAGCTGTGGTTTTTCCAGTAGTCATGTATGGATGTGAGAGTTGGACTATAAAGCAAGCTGAGCACTGCTTTGATGCTTTTGATCTGTGGTGTTGGAGAAGACTCTTGAGAGTCCCTTGGACTGCAAGGGGTTTCAGCCAGTCAATCCTAAGTGAAATCAGTCCTGAATATTCATTGGAATGACTGATACTGAAGCTGAAGCTCTGATACTTTGGCCACCTGATGCGAAGAACTGACTCACTGGAAAATACCATAATGTTGGAAAAGATTGAAAGCAGGAGGAGAAGGGGACGATGGAGGATGAGATGACTGGATGGGGTCACTGACTCAACGGACATGAATTTGAGCAAGCTCCAGGATTTGGTGATGGACAGGGAAGCCTGGCACGCTGCAGTCCATGGGGTCACAAAGAGCTGGAAATGACTGATCGACTGAAATGAACTGAATTCATTGAATAATATTGTTTAAGAGAAAGCTATTTTGTCCTCAAAATTTTAGAATTAAATTTTGAAAACATTTTCTCTCCTTGATACACTGTAGTATTAGAAAATAAGAAGCCAGAACACTTGATTTTATTTTGTTCTTACATGCTGAAGTGTACATGCTTTTAAAGATAACTTAGAACTAACTTCTAGTTGGTAGCAGTAAGTGCTATCCCATCAGTGTTCTATAGTACACATATCAAAGTTTCTACAATATGACAGTTAGTATTCAGCACTTTAGGTGAGGGAGAGAAGCAGGACAAAAAGCAGTTGCAAATTATTTTTAACAGCAGAAAAGCTTTAAACACCTATAGTTTTTTACATCATCTCATATTCTATTCCATAATACTTGGAACAAAGTCTTAATTCAATCGGTTCTATCTATATGTTTTAAAATGCAGACATAATGAAAACCTTATAGTACAAAATATGCATTATTTAATACTCATTAATTACATCAGAGTCAGTAGGGATTATCAAATAAAAATCACACACAATCATCTAAATTTTTAGATCATCTTATGGCTGCTAACCAGAGACTGTAGAAATTACAAGTGTAAGACAAAAAAGGAAAAGAAAAAATACAAAGAAACTAACTTCTCAGTGCATCACACCCTTGAAGATAAAGTGTATGGCACTTTTACTATACTAATATTACATTACAGCTCTGAATTTTAACTGTAATTACTTAAAGACATGAAATTCACATGACAGCAAGAACCAGTCAATTACATTGTTAAAATGAAACAGATCACCTCTTTCTTGGTAAAAATACGGAAAAGGTGATGTGTGCAGATAACTCAATAAAATTGTTTTCATTCATTTGCCCCCCACTGAAGTGTCTTAAATTTTATCCTGTAAATATTCTACCTGTTATAACAATCTGATTTTCAGGCTTGTATAAGCTCTGATATTTTATTTAAACATACTATTTTTTGTTTGATAAGAATGTCTTTATGAATAAAAAATATATCTTGTTATAAATAATGGAATAAACCTCCTGAAACAAAAATGTGACATTTTCTAAGCTTGTTAGAAATAAACCATGATGTGTCAACTTAAAATTGTATCAATATTAAATAACATTTCTGTGATCAGTTTTCCACATAAAATTAATCAGTGGAGAATTGGGCTTAATTAATAATTAATCACATTCAGTTTCCTTAAAAACAAAGTTTTATTTTGTATAAATAGTTAAAAGTCAAATATCTTCCTTCACAATACATTTAGACATTAAATCTGAGGTTTTAAAAATATGCACAAACTCTAAAATACTTTTAAATGGCTAAAAGGAATAAAAATACCAAAGTTTAGTGTACAGAATAAACAACCAAGAAAAGAGTAAACCTTTGGTGTTGAATTTATGAATAGCCCAAAATAAGTCCCAAAGTTTTTTTCTACCTGTGCAAATAAAAAGAGTGTCCTTTCCAAAGTTTGAGGCTATACACTGTACATCCCCCACAAACAAGTTTATAAATAAGGTTTTTTAAAAATGTTGCCAATATTAAGTTCTTCCATAACTAAAATTAAAGGTCAGCAACAGTCCAGTGGTTAGGGGGCATCAATTCTCAAAAACTAATTATGATCCAACACTAGTAGTTCTTTTATCTGAGAAAAAAACTTTTCAGAAGAAATACCTGCCCTATGCTAACTACCAGAAGAATGCGGGCCTCTACAATCCAAGGCCATTTAGATCCTTGGTTGGCTTAGGCCTTGAACTTCTCTCAAAAGGAAATGAGTCTGAAAGTCGATGACAGAATTTAAAGTTTCTTTTTTTCTTTTTCATATATTTATATTAGTTGGAGGCTAATTACTTTACAATATCATAGTGATTTTTGCCAAACATTGGTAATGATAACCTATATGCAAGACAGAAAAAGAGACACAGATGTATAAAGTTTCTTGAATTGAAGCACAGGCAGATTCCATCTGGCTGAGAGCACTGACTCAGCTATCACTAGGAAACAAAGGTGGGTGTTTTCCAACTTCAAAATCAAAACACACATTTTTATGTGTGAAAGCAGAATGTTCATCCTTGATGCAAAATTTGTATGTCCCATTTATAAGGCTGTTTCTTCACTTTGTATAATGCATTGTGATAAGGATCTCCAGACTGACAAACTACATCATAGTGACTGCCAGCAATTACCTGGAACTCGAGTGCACTTGGTGACATGCCTAATGTCCTAGTAGAGGCATTACTAGGCATAGCCAGGCAGTTTGAAGGTGATCTATGTGCCCCCAGGCAGGCTCCACCACCCAGCAGTGCCCCATTGACCTGCAGTGGCCACCCAGCTTGGCACTGACACCATCCAGGGCATCCTGACAGGCTATGGCAGCTCCTTAACAGAGCTGTGGGGAGACCAGGGTCAGGGCTGCACCGACTGGCACACAACAGACCTTTGCCCCTTCGTGGGATGTCGCACAAAGACACACTGTAGTCTCTCTGAGCCTTGGAGATATTAGGGATGAGAAGTGATCCACTGGGTGTGGGTGAGGGGTACTGAGGACCTAAGGCCAGGAACAAGCTGGGAAGGAAGACATCTGAGTTTTTAAAATGGATGGCTAATGTCCCCTAACTTATGCTGACAATATATACTCCATTTAAGAATCCAAAGGAAAAATTATGTTTCAGTAAAGTCTGCTGAAACACAGAATTCTGGAAGGGACTACATATAAATTGTTAAAAAGAAAATAAAGCAGGGCACATTTAAAAAAAATAGGTCACAAATTCAAATCCAACCACTTATACTGTAAATGAAATGGCACAGCATTGAATTCAACCTGATTGGGTTTGAATCCAAGCTATATCATATACTTTTACCCTTATACCCACAGGGTCTTTGCAAAATGAAAACAATATCATCTACCCTGCAGAGTTTTTTTTTTTTAAGATTAAATATGAAGTGCTTATAATAAATATTACTTGGTACTCAATATATGACAGTTATAATATTACTATAAGAAGAAAATATTAACTTGTTACTGCAACTAGATAAGGTACAGAAAATTCCATGTACAGATAAATATATCCACAATTATTAAATGAAGTTTCTCATCTAGGCTAGAAATGTATTTGTGAGAAAACATTTCAGAGGGCAATATTGCAATGAGACTTCAGCTTAAGACTGAAGTTCAGAAAATTCTAAACAACTCTAAACTACTTAAATTATTTGCCATCCTCCCTACTCAGTACCAATATGTCAGATAAACCAATTCCAACATATTCTTCCTGGTGCTTTTTGCAGGGGTGTACCTAGAAAGAAGCAAGAAAAGTCAATATGTGTTCTGACTGCTGAGTGATAGATTATCTGGAATTCACCAATTGCTCAGTATCCTTTGACCTATATTGTCCCTTTCAGGAATTTTCTTTGATAAATAATGTGTCATCAACCTCATCCTACCATTCTAAATTGCTTTCAATCCATTCTTAACTTCTTCCCTTCCCTTCAGCTCAAAGGTTCACTAATAATTTTGGTGGTTACTGATTAGGAACATAAAGTGTGATCTCCCTGATGTACTTGCATTTCTTCAGTAGAAATTGTAAGACCTTCCTACACACACACACACACACACACACACACACACACACACACACACGCAGATCAAAACTTAAAGAACATTATAATCATAAAATGTCATATGACATGTATATGCAGGCATATTAAATTTTATAGATATGTTTACTTGCACTTTAGCTTTGTAAATATACCTGATATTTGCATTATTGTTTTAGAAATGTAGCTAACCTGTGATAAAAAAAATAATTTCTAATTTGAGTCCTATCTCAAAGAATCTCCCCCTAATAACTCAGAAGTCATTTAATCTATAGTAACATTAACATTTTGCAGTTAAATGCAAAATGTATCCCTTCTCCCTCTTCTTACCCTTATGGAGCAGCTGGGGTTCAAATTACACACTTGGCTGACTGGAATTTTGCTGTTAAAAATTTCCATGCCACCATGCATGGATTACACATGGGCCAGAGAATAACATAGCCTTGAGAATGCCATTCCCAAAACAGCCAGCACCTGGGGTCTGTTGTAGCATTTTTCCATTTAATTTCTTCTTCATAATGCTGCTTTTGACATTCACATAGATCTTCAATAACTGTCCCGAGCAATTTAGCATTGATAATACAAACCATTTCTTGAACTTCTTTAATACAGTTGCTTTTATCCTTTTAGAGTATTAGTCATTATTAATTTTTGATAAAAAATAAAATGGGAGTGTTCATTTTCAGAGGCAGCTGTTTAGTTCTGCCTTAAGTTTCCTCAAGGTGTATTTATGTGTTTGTGTGTGAATATATATATATGTTGTGTATATACTTATACATAGGTTGAAAACAGGCTTCTGAATAATCATGAACTGTTGAACTGATTGTATTAGTTTACTCAGGCTTCTGTAACAAAGTACCATAAACTGGGTGGCTTAAACAACAACTCATTGTATCAACAGTTCTGGAGCACAAGCTATCAGCAGGGTTGGTTCTTCCTGAGGAATGTGAGGGAAAGATCTGTTCCATGCCTGTCTCTTTGGTTTATAGGTGGCTCTTTATATACCCACATAATGCTCTTTCTGTGTATAATCCTGTCTCCAAATTTCCTCTTTTTAAAGGACACAAGTCATATTAAATTGGGGCAAACTGTAGTGGCCTCATTTTAGCTTGATAAAGACCCTATCTCCAAGTAAGTTTATATTATAAGGAACCGCAAGTTAGGACTTCGGCATTTAATTTTAGAGGAACACAGTGTGGTCCATACTGAGATCTTTTCAAAGAAAACACATCCTTCAATTATATGCTTTTTTATTTCAATGAGCTAAAGCAAAATTGAATAAACAGTCAACCAGATTGTCTACTTAACTTTAAGTGTGAGATTTGTTTTTACTCTTAGGAGACAGAGATCATGAACTCAGTCTGCTGACCAGTGTTTTGCATGCAATAAATAATCAATAAATATTTGGAGAAGGAACAAATGCATCACATTGCAGAAGTAAATGGTGACATCATGCGATTCCTTGATTTACTTTATTTCTTTTGAACCTGAGGGCATGGGATGTTGATATGCTACTCTGAGAGTTTAGGATAGGAATCATATTTAATTACCAAAACTCCTACCTAAAATAATTTTCCCACAGAGTTTCCTAGTTTAAGGCTTGGAGCAATGAGTTAAGCAGTTTCCCTGGACTTATGGGTAAATTTGGCTTTGAAATGTTTTATTTTGGCTTCTTTGTTGGTTTTTCTATTATTGAAAGTGGAGTAGACAATGTGGAAGGGTCTTGAGATTTATGGAGAAAAAAAATGGCAATTTGATTGAAAAAGTGAGGTAGCCAATTGCTGACTCCTGATCTTGAAAAGGTAGACAGTGGGACTATTCTAATATTTATGAGCCAGGAACAAATTGAAGATAGCAACTCGCATTCAACCAATTAAAAGTTCATTTTTACTGAGAGTAAAGCCAAATGGTCCTTTGCCCCTCCCTGTGCAATACTTTTAGATTACCCAATTAATCCAAAGGAATGAGAGTACAATGATCCCTTCTACTATAACTTTTCCTTCTCTGCTTGCTAAAAAATTGAATATCCTTTGGAAATTATGAGACTTGTGTGTTTGCCTGCAAACCTGAGAGACCAGTCACTAGATCTATTCTGTGTATTCTAAACAGAAAATTCTGTTCTCTAAAATCCACTTTCATCTGAAGTGGGACTATTGTATCACTAAAATTAATAATATGTATATTTATTTTTATTTTAATATATTGGCATTCATGATTTAAAAAAAAAAAAAAACTCTAAATCTTCTTCTGCATTCTCATGTTTCTGTCATTTGAGATGATTATTCTCAGGCAGTTTTGCAGTTGAAAGAAGGCAAATTAAAGAAGGTAGTATTGATGGGGGTGCTGCATGCACGTTGGAAATATATGCTTATTTGACTTTAAACTTTTAAAAATCATCTCAATTTGAAACGAGAATTTAAAACAAGGAAACTGAAATGTTAACTCTAACTCCATACAACCCTTTCATTAGAATCATTTAAAACCTTTAAGAAAGTTTGTGGGTAAATATCAAATGAAAAGTTTCCTTATACTGTTTTTTGCTTTCTAAAGTTAGAAAAACAAGTCTGATGAAATGGCCTACCTAGAGTATTTACATATAATACTTGGATGTTGCATGCTGCTAACGTGTCACTAACCTAGCAGAAAATAAACAAAAATGGATTACAGCTGGCTCTATTTAGATGTATGAACGTTTTAGAAAGCCAAGTTTTTATGCATCCACCTTCCTCTGTTGAAACAGAGACAGCAAAATAGGTGAAATTCTATTTTTTCCAATAAAACTCTGCCTTAGTAGCATGTGATAACAGTAACTATCTAATATGTATATGACACTCACTATGTGTCAGCAGAGCCACCATACTGTCCAAATCTAAGAGGCAACACTGCCTTCTGTGTAAAAGGTACCCTCTGGATTATGCAACATGGTGGTACTGAGTTTCAGGCTCTGTTCTAAGCATCTTACATATATTACCTCAACATATTAATAATACTCATAAAAACTCTAGGAGTTAAGTACTATTATGTTCACTCAACAAATGCAGAAACTGAGGTACAGAGTTAGGAAATACCTTGTTCATGTTCACATAGTAAGTGACAGAAAGTAGATTCAAACTCAGACAATCTAACTGTAGATGCCGTAGTTGCAGTGACTATACATACTGACTCTGTGAAGCTTGGAAAGAGTTTATGGCCCTGGAAATAAAGAGACAGCAGTGACTTCAAAAAGAATGAATGCAGTTAGCATTAAAAATTAATGTCTGAGGACTTCTTCACATGTGCAAAATATGAACTAGAAATTAGATTCTAAAAGTTTAAGCTTTCAATGCAAAGAAAGGAAACCCCATCAGTTGTATGATTCACATTGTCTAAACAACAAATACAGACCAGTTGCTAAGAGGCAGAGCTATTGCTACTAATATCAGAAAAAGATATAGCTACTAAGATCAGAAAGGACTTCCCCAGTGGCTCAGCTGCAAAAAAAAAAAAAAAAAAAAAAAAAGTCTGCAATGTAGGAGATGCAGGATACAGGGGTTTGATCCCTGGTTTGGGAAGATCCTCTAGAGGGAGGCATGGGAATCCATTCCAGTATTCTTGACTGAAAAATCCCCTAGATAAAGGAGCCTGGCAGGCTACAGTTCATAGGCTCCCAGAGTCAGACACGACTGAAGAAACTGAGCATGGCATGGCAAGATCAGAAAACTAGTCTTTTTATGAGCACGTTTGAAAAGTATGTTGTGAGGGATATCGTCAACAGAATCTTCACAGTAAACACAGTAACAGGTTTCTTCAGGCCTATTTCTTATAATGTTGCTTATTGTAAATTGATGTAAGTACAATGTTGCTTATTGTAATTGATGCTTATTGTAAATTGGAATCATGTAATTCCAAAGTGATCTTCCCCACAAGTTATTATTGAGCTATACCAGGTCAAAATAAAGTAATTCATTAGTCCATATTCACCTTTCTCTGGTGATTTTGCTTAAGCCAGCAATAGACTGAAAAGCATCCAAAGGAAACAGTCCCCTTTTGAGACTTCTCTGTACATATAAGCTCTTTCCACTCAGAATTTGAAAATGTTGAGCAACACTAAATTCCAGGTTATAATCTGTGATAACCTAATATGCAGGTATAACATGTTGCTAATTATATGCAGGTCATCGTGCTTTAAAAGTTGATGATCATTTTGTCATGGACTACTGCTGTTAATAAGAATTCTGAGTGTGTAGTCCAAGGAGAATCAGTGCAGTATCAGTCATGGTTAAATATCTGAATTTTTGATCAAGTCATATCTGATCCCAAGAGTGTGACTTAGAATAGGTTATCAATCTCCTTAAATTTCCTTCTTCACTGGCAATATGAAAATAATACCTATCACACAAAGTTATTTTAATGTGAAGAATACAAAGTGCCAAGTAGAGTGCTTGGTGTATGTAGGACTCAGTTATTGCAAATGTCCATTAATAATACTAACATACTATGAAATGTTACTTAAAATGGTAGTGACACAAATATTTGTGTCAGAAATACATGTTTATTGTTTGTTTTTTTAATATTCTGCACAAACTTTTATTTTATTTTATTTTATTATTTTTTTTTATTATTTTTTTTTCCAGTGGGTTTTGTCATACATTGATATGAATCAGCCATGGATTTACATGTATTCCCAATCCCGATCCCCCCTCCCACCCCCCTCTCCACCTGATTCCTCTGGGTCTTCCCAGTGCACCAGGCCGGAGCACTTGTCTCATGCATCCCACCTGGGCTGGTGATCTGTTTCACCATAGATAGTATACATGCTGTTCTTTTGAAATATCCCACCCTCACATTCTCCCACAAAGTTCAAAAGTCTGTTCTGTATTTCTGTGTCTCTTTTTCTGTTTTGCATATAGCCCTCAGATTGGGAGAAAATAATAGCAAATGAAGAAACGGACAAAGGATTAATCTCAAAAATATACAAGCAACTCCTGCAGCTCAATTCCAGAAAAATAAATGACCCAATCAAAAAATGGGCCAAAGAACTAAACAGACATTTCTCCAAAGAAGACATACAGATGGCTAACAAACACATGAAAAGATGCTCAACATCACTCATTATTAGAGAAATGCAAATCAAAACCACAATGCACAAACTTTATATATCACAACTATAACCAGGCTTAAAAAATACACAAAAAAAGAGCTCCTTACCTACTTTATTTTTAGTCATTTGTTGTGACCTTCCTTGCTTCTACCAGGAAAAAGCAGAACAAAACTCATTCATACCAAAGCATTAGTGAGTCAGTGTAGCAGTATAGAAGAGTGATTACTTTAGTCCAACAGACACATCCTCAAACTCTGAGCTTTACTTTGTTTTGTAGGCCCCAAATGTTTCATTTAGTAAATAAACTCCCTCATCATAGGGTTGTTGAAAGGATGGGAGGTTACCAATGTGAAAGTGTTAATCCAATGGCCCCAAATATAAAGTATTTAATAAACACTAGTTATTAGCGGTATTTTTATCCTGCTATAATATTTAGCTTTGAAGACCCAAATTTTAGACACAGCTGTCATCCTCACTCATCGTGTGTCCTTGGGTGTTGTATAAAAGTGCTTAGAAAATTACAAAACTTCATCCAAATAATAGTAGCAGTAGGTAGTAGTAGCAATATTTGGTAAAAAGTGAGTGAATGGGAAAATCAGCACCTATCACATGCCAATCACTTTTATGCAAGTTATCTTATTTAATACTTACAATAACTGAGGTTAAGATGATTTACTGTATGTCTGTTGTAAAACTCCACAGTTTCTCTACTGTACAACATGAAGACTCAAACTTAGATTAAAAGACACTGTTGCCTTTCCTATCTTTCTTTCTTTTTTTTTTTTTTACAATTTTATTTTATTTATCTTTTATATGACAATTTATTTATTTATTTATTTTCCCCCGTTCTGGACCCCCCTCCCACCTCCTTCCCCATCCCATCCCTCTGTGTCATGGGGCCTACTTTCTGCTCCTTTAGGGGCTAATACTTAGCAGTCTACCTAATGTTCTCTTTTTAATTTTCTCCAGCTTAGCTGTGAAGTGGGATTCGTGTCAGTCAGTGGAATTTGAGAAGATAGAGTTCGTGACACCATATTGCAGAAGCTCAGTTTCACCCCAGAGCAGAGTTGACCCCAGTTCAGGGAACCAGATTCTAGAAGGAGGGAATTTACTGGTCTATATGGTGAGAAGATATAAGGTTTCTTACTTCCTCAGTTTTTTGCCTGTGCTCTAAACTTAGAAATGCTGAGGGTGGGAAAAGGGGTGCAGGGAGGATCTCATATTTCTATGATGCCTTTTGCTCCTCCAGCTCCTTTATGCTTCTCTCATAGAACAGTGCATGGACATTTTAAGGGTTTTACTATAGCTTACACTGGGAAAACCAATGAAATAACAAAAAAGAAATAATTGTGAGGAAGTATTATATTTCCAATGAAACAGGATGTTGAGTCCACTTTGCAGTCTATACATGATGTTGGTACCATTATATGCAACTCTGCTCTGCTTAGAGACTATCAAAACACTTTCACTTAAATTTTACCTAAACTTTACAACTCCATCTCCAAAGTTCTATAATTCCATCTTCTCCTTTGTTTGAGGATACCTCATGATTCCTATGATGTGTTATATCTCTCATTGCTATGGGCCAAGAAGTCTGATTTTGTCAGACTGCAGGTTTGTTCTTGGTGTCCTTGGCTGGTTGTACTAGGAAAAAGTGAAGAGTTTTAAATATTTATTCTGTTTTTCTTTAATACAGCTTTTTTATATTAGGTTTATATGATTCAATTTTTAATAATAGCTGTGTTTAACTTACTCTTGTTCACAAAGTAGCTGAAAATTAAAAATTGATCCTTTTGAGCAGGTATGATCCAGCTATAGCATACTATGAGGTAGATTCTATAATCTTCACTTACCAGTGAAGAAACTGAGAATCAGATAGGTTAAGTAACATAACCTGTGACCTAAGTCACACAACTAATAAATGGCAGAATGGAATTTGAACCCAAAATTTTAGCTCCAGATCTTGTGCTCTTAATCACCAGCTTCCTCTGATATGTTAAGTTAAAATTGTTTGAGGATTTTGCCCTCAATTTTTATCTGTGAGAATGGGGCCTGCCAACTTTGTGGTCTCCCTTCTCCAGGAAGAATTTACTGTAGACTGGGTAGTCTACAGGTATAATTCTTGCAGAATATCAGATATGTATTAATTTAATTACCATTCAAAGATAGTATTACTAAGCCTAGAAAGAAATTTGATCTTAAAAGTGTACATTTTTGAGGGCCCATTAAATGCCATGTGCTTTTTCTACATTGTATCAGAGAAGTAGATATCATACCCCCATTTAAAGACTAGAAAACTCAACATCTTGCTCAACATAACATCTTTGCTCAGTTAGCAAAATGGGGAATTTAGGATTCAAACTTGGGTATAATTAAATCCAAAGCTCATGTTCTATCCACTATTTCAGATTTAAGAATACCTGGCTGATATCCCTCTTAGTAAAGTGTACTATAAGAAAAATGTAAGGAAAAAAAATAATATGAACCTTCCTGAAAGACTGGGATATTTCTGCAGATGTAAACTGTGCTTACAGATGGGGTTAGTCCTTTCATTAAGCCTTTAGTACTAGTCCCTGGTAGCTCAAATGGTAAATATTCTGCCTGGATTGAAGGAGATCGGGTTCAATTCCTGGGTAAGGAAAATCCCCTGGAGAAGGAAATGGTAACCTACTCCAGTATTCTTGCCTGGAGAATTCCGTGGACTGAGCCTGGTGGGCCATAGTCCATGGGGTTGCAAAGAGTCAAACACAACTGAATGAATTTCATTTTCACTGGTCCACTATGGTCACACTCATCAGTCAATCAACTTTTTCCCCCTACAAGGGTAGGGGGAGCTTTAGCCTCCAGAAAGGGAAGGGTAAAATCAGACTCTGACTTTTGTTGCAATGTGAACTTAAACATGCACTTGTCATATTTATATCCCCAGTACATTCAATCCCTTGAAGAGGAAGCAATTATCTTTTAAGTTGAACAGTCACACTGTCTACAAAGTTCTGGCCTAAGCAAGGAGAAACAAATCCTAGCTTTCAAATGTTGATTGTTTGCTTGATGTGAAATTGCATTATATACTTTTGTTTGTACACTTTGGAATGGTTTTGGGCTGCTATTTAAATTCATCTTTCATTAGCCAGGTTTTAGAACATTATATTCTTTAAAAGAAATAATTGCTTTTCAAATTTAGTGTCAAAGTACCCAGACCTTAGTCATGATCACCCCAATCTGAAGGAATTCTGAGACACATTATCATCACTGACTTCAATTCTCCTGAAAGAGCAGCTGCTCAAAGTTTCAAGTAATAGCACACTGCTGTCTGGAGACTTAAACAATAACATATTTTAAAATTTGGTCTGAAAGCTTAGTAATGTTCGTGATCTCAGTCATTATTTAGCATTGTGATTTATCACCATTGTAGTTTAATAAGGAAACAAAAATTTAAGTAGGATTTTGCATTACTTCATCTCCTCCATGAGTCTCCTCAAAGTGATTCCTTTAATGTTTACCTCTTTTAAAAATCTAAAGATCTATTAATAAAATGACTTCTTCCAGTTTTAAATGTTAGTCTTTTTAACATCCATTTCTCTTTAAGTCATTAGCCAGTTACTATGACCAAAGATTTCACCTAAGGAAGGATGCATGGCTGAATGATTAGAAGCTCGACTGAGAAATCTAAGACTTAAATCCTTGGTTCTAGCTCTGATTGATAGCAGCAAAGTTTTCTTCTTAATGATTGCCTTGCTTCCCATTTCTCTGGGGCTTCCCTGTGGTTCAGATGGCAAAGAATCTTCCTGCAAGTGCAGGAGACCTGGGTTCAATCCCTGGGTCAAATTGACAATAATTGCTATGCATCTATATCATCAAAAATACTTTTAGGATATTAATGAGTAGTTTTACAAGGTGCACTGTGATCCTACACTGCTAAGAATGTTCTATGTGTAAAATATTTTTAAATGATATGATGGAGGAAATCCAATCCAATGGATTTTTTTGAAATTCAAATATAAACCACTCATGTGTGGTTGAAACTTTGGTTCAGGTAATGTGTCATGAGAACAAGACCATGAGGCCCCAAATACTCTTAGCTTCCTGCTGTTCTGCAGTTCCTGGGACCAAATTTTTAAAACTCTGGAAATTTTGGTGAAGTTCTCAAGGTTTGTGCTAAAACATATGTGTTACTCATCTTTATAAATGAAACAAAACCTTCCCTGTAAATTAGGCCACTAAATGTACCTAAATCTAATCTAATGGTTGAAGCATTAGGAGCAAGAGGTCATCTAAAATAGAGTTTCTCAACCTTCATACTATCAACATCTTAGATTGGATAATTCTTTGCTGCAGGGACTGTCCTCTGCATTGTAGCATGTTTAGCATTCCCAACCTCTACAAACTAGACCATTCAGGTATGACCTAAATCAAATCCCTTAGGACTACACAGTGGAAGTGACAAATAGATTCAAGGGATTAGATCTGATACACAGAGAGCCTGAAGAACTATGGAAAGAGGTTTGTGACATTGTACAGGAGGCAGTGATCAAGACCATCCCCAAGACAAAGAAATGCAAAAAAGCAAAATGGTTGTCTGAGGAGGCCTTACGAACACCTATGAAAAGAAGATAAGTGAAAGGCAAAGGAGAAAAGGAAAGCTATACCCATTTGAGTGCAGAGTTCCAAATAGTAGCAAGGAGAAATAAGAAAGCCTTCCTCAGTGATCAATGCAAAGAAATAGAGGAAAACAATGGAATAGGAAAGACTAGAGAATTCTTCAAGAAAATTAGAGATACCAAGGGAATATTTCATGCAAAAATGGGCTCAATAAAGGAGAGAAATGGTATCGACTTAACAGAAGCAGAATATATTAAGAAGAGGTGGCAAGAATACACAGAAGAACATACAAAAAAGATCTTCATGACACAGATAATCATGATGGTGTGATCACTCACCTAGAGCCAGACATCCTGGAATTTCGTGAAGTTAAGTGGGCCTTAGGAAGCTTCACTATGAACAAAGCTAGTGGAGGTGATGAAATTATAGTTGCATTATTTCAAATCCTAAAAGATGATGCAGTGAAAGTACTGCACTCAATACACCAGCAAATTTAGAAAACTCAGCAGTAGCCACAGGACTAGATAAGGTCACTTTTCATTCCAATCCCAAAGAATGCTCAAACCACTGCACAATTGCACTCATCTTACATGCTAGCAAAGTAGTGCTTAAAATTCTTCTAGCCAGGCTTCAACAGTACATGTACTGTGAAATTCCAGATGTTCAAGCTGGATTTGGAAAAGGTTGAGGAACCAGAGATCAAATTGCCAACATCCATTGGATCATCAAAAAAGCAAGAGAGTTACAGAAAAAAACATCTACCCTTGCCTTATTGACTATGCAAAATCCTTTGACTGTGTGGATCACAATAAGCTGTGGAAAATTCTGAAAGAGATGGGAATACCAGACCACCTGACCTGCTTCCAGAGAAAACTGTATACAGGTCAACAAACAACAGTTAGAACTGGACATGGAACAAAAGACTGGTTCCAAATCAGGAAAGGAGTAGGGCAAGGCTGTATATTGTCACCCTCCATATTTAAATTATATGCAGAGTACATCATGAGAAATGCTGGACTGGATGAAGCACAAGCTAGAATCAAGATTACCAGGAGAAATATCAACAACCTCAGATATGCAGATGACACCACCCTTATGGCAGAAAGTGAAGAACTAAAGAGCCTCTTGATGAAAGTGAAAGAGTAGAGTGAAAAAGATGGCTTAAAACTCAGCATTCAGAAAACTAAGATCATGGATTCTGGTTCCATCACTTCATGACAAATAGATGGGAAACAGTGGAAATAGTGACAGACTTTATTTCTGGGGGCTCCAAAATCACTGCAGATGGTGACTGCAGCCATGAAATTAAAAGATGCTTGCTCCTTGGAAGGAAAGTTATCACCAACCTAGACAGCTTATTAAAAAGCAGAGATATTAGTTTGCCAACAAAGGTCCATCTAGTCAAAGCTATGGTTTTTCCAGTAGTCATATATTGATGTGAGAGTTGGACTATAAAGCAAGCTGAGCACCTAAGACTTGGTGCTTTTGAACTGTGATGTAGGAGAAGACTCTTGAGAGTCCCTTGGACTACAAGATCCAACCAGTCCATCCTAAGGGAGTTCAGTCCTGGGTGTTCATTGGAAGGACTGATACTGAAGCTGAAACTCCAATACTTTGGCCACCTGATTCGAAGGGCTGACTCATTGGAAAAGACCGATGCTGGGAAAGGTTGAGGGCAGGAGGAGAAGGGGATGACAGAGGATGAGATGGTTGGATGGCATCACTGACTCAATGGAAATGAGTTTGAGTAAACTCTGGGAGTTGATAATGGACAGGGAGGCCTGGTGTGCTGCAGTCCATGGGGTCATTACAAATCAGACACGACTGAGCGACTGAACTGACTAGATATCAGTACCATCACCCCCAGGAGGTATAACAACTAAAATGTCTTCAGGCATTGCCAAATGTCCCCTGCAGGGCTGCAGAGTCATTCCAGGTTGAGAAATACTGAATTGTAATGTATGAATATGTTCCTGCTTCCCTGTCATAAACTTCAAATATTAGAGATTTCTTTCTTTATAATAAAGCAATGTTTCATGGGTAGTCCTCTTTTAAAATACAGATAATACAGACACACTTAGAAATATCAGAAAGTTCAGCTCTAAGTGTTCATTTGCACTTAGCAATTATATATTCATAAAAATTACAGTAGCTAACACCTTTTCATATATAATACCTTATGTAGTTAAAAGACTGCACTATAGGAGCTGACAAACCTGAATTCCAACTTGAGATCTACCACCACCCAACTGACTTGGGTCAAAGTTCACTTAAAATTTTCCTTAGTTTCTTTACTTGTAAAATGAGACACTAATAGTATTAATCTTATTTTTTACATGAATGAATATTATGCAATGAACTTGTGTTTGTACAATATATAGAATAGCACATTTTAGTTCTGATATTATTATTATCATTTTTTGCTTAATAGGGACCTTGTGAAGAATATTTAGTATTAATTCTATTTGATAGATAACATATATGATGATATATCTGAAAACACTTTACACATAGTAGGCCTTTACTTAGAGAGATAAAACTTATTCTGTGTTACAATTAACTTGAACCTAGACTCAAATGTAGTTCTTCTGATTTCAAGTCCTTTTCTTCTGTCTGACAGAAATTATAAAATTTAGAGAATGTAAAATTTGACTCAGAGAGGCAGAGAAAGATAGAGACATAATTTATAAATCAGAGAAAGACCTAGATAAATCAGCCCTGTTAGAAGCCCTGGCTGGTGGGCAGCCAAAAGGAAGCACTGCTGCTAAGTCACTTCTGCCGTGTCCGACTCTGCCTGACCCAATAGACGTCAGCGCACCAGGCTCCCCTGCCCCAGGGATTCTCCAGGCAAGAACACTGGAGTGGGTTGCCATTTCCTTCTCTGAAAGGAAGCACAGAGGAACCAAAATAGGTATCCTAAGAAGAAAGTAAGGTGAAAAATATATTGTAGTTAAGCCAGGCCCACTCTCTGTTCCCTGATTGGCTATCCAAACTACACAGGCTCCTGTAGGCCCATCTTTAATGTTGCCCAGGTCTAGAGAAAGAGTATAAATGGAGGCATTTGAGCTACATAGTTCACTTTCCTTCTCTTCCCACCTCTATCTCTGTCCTGCTCCACAAAGATCTCTTGATGGCTCAGACAGTAAGGAATCTGCCTGCAATTCAGGAGACACGGGTTCTATCCTTGGGTTGGGAGGATCCCCTGGAAAAGTTAATGACTACCGCCTCCACTATTCTTGTATGGAGAATTCCATGGACAGAGGAGCCTGGCAGGCTACAGTCTATGGGGTTGCAAAGAGTCATATGCAACTGAATGACTAACACACATATACACACCTTTACATATATTCAAGTCCACTCACCTCTTACAACGTGCAAACAGTTGCCTCTTGGCCACCTCCAGGTCTAAGGTTAAACACATTTATGGATCAGTTTGTTTTTAGAAGGATGCACATAAGCAAGAGACCACTCTGGTCCTTGACAGCAGATTCTGGATCAATTGAGTAGCAAACTTTTTGTACTTGAAGTCTAGTTCAGAAAAGAGAGTTAAGTCTTCAGCTAAAGTACATACCACTGGCCTTGCAGAGAGAAGTAGCTCGAGTAGAACCAAAGCAGGATATTTTAAAGTACAAGGCCTTGTTACTAAGCACAAGGGTAATAAAATAATTTCTGTGTTTGTCTTAAATTTTTCCTCAGCAAATGTTGTATGTCTGTCAACATCTTACATTCTCTTGTGATATCTAGTTAAACTTAATAATAAATCTTTATTTTTCAGGGAGAGGGAAGTAGGTCACAGAATTGCTAAGGGTTTACCAAGACTTCCAGTTATCAGGAACTGCGTTAGAACAGTAACCTTTGGGGGCCCAAGTGAGTGCTTCAGATAGTGAATATTTAAAGGCCTAAATGTCCTTTATCAGGAGGAAGACATTATGGGGAAGAAAAGAGCAGTTAATAATTCACAGATCTCCCCTTCCTCTTGAATATATTTATATCTATGGTTGATTCATGTTGAGGTTTGACAGAAAACAACAAAATTCTGTAAAGCAATTACCCTTCAGTTAAAAATAAATAAATTTAAAAAATTCATAGATCTGGCTAAATAAGAAAATGAAATCACAGATAATTAATAAAACACCTACTTAATTAATTAATTCAAAAAACTTTTATTAAGAGTCTTATACACTAGTAAGCTCTGATCTAGAGGTTGATGCCACATGGATAACAGAAGGGGTTTAAGTATAGTGGAAGAAGGAGGATCACATTTTTCAGAGAATATGATGTCTAAAATGATATTTTAATAGATGAATTAGTCAAGGGGGTATGTGTGCATACGTGTACACATATCTCTGTGTATGTACATGCATGCCTGTCAACTAAGGGAAGAAATAAGGCATTCTAGGTAAGTGGGGTTTAATTTAAAATATTGATATTAATAGAAATACTTTTAATTCCATTTTACAGATGAAGAAACGAAGGCTGAAGAGACTGACTTTCCCAAGGCCACATAGCCACTATATTTTGGAACCCAAAATTAAATAAAACAAGTCAGTATAACTCCAAATTTGATCTTTCCACATTGACTTCCTCCAGTCAAGTCTTGCTATTCAAGGGATCTTAATCTTAAAAAAAAAAAAAAAAGAAAGAAAGAAAAAAAAAATCCAGGGGAGTTTTTGGTCACATTTTCATGATGTTGGATTAAATCCTGTCTTAGTAAGAACACACACACACTCTCAGGCACCCAGAGCCAATTAATTCCTGTTTGTTAACTTAATAAACACATGAACAAATACAATATTTGGGTTACCAAACATTTATTAAAGTCTGTTGTCTGCAAATCAATGTGTTTTAATGCATGATGTGGAAGAAGGCACTGTTCCTCTTCTTTATGGGCTTACTACCTAATCAAAGAAATTATATATTTTTGAAATAACTGAAATATAAGATAGAAGATGAGAAACTACAGGAAAAGTGCAAAA
>NC_057419.1:78278432-78308751 GCF_019320065.1 Cervus canadensis
CCTTTTTTTTTTTTTAATTTTATTTTTTATTAGTTGGAGGCTAATTACTTCACAACATTTCAGTGGGTTTTGTCATACATTGATATGAATCAGCCATGGAGTTACACATATTCCCCATCCCGATCCCCCCTCCCCCCTCCCTCTCCACCCGCGTCCTCTGGGTCTTCCACAGTGCACCAAGGCCCAAGCACTTGTCATCATGCTCCCACCTGGGGTGTGATCTTGTTTCACCGAATAGATAATATACAACGCTGGTTCTTTTTTTTCAAAAAAACATCCCACTTTCACCTTCTCACCCACAAGAAGGTTCAAAAGTCTGTTCTGTACTTCTGTGTCTCTTTTTCTGTTTTGCATATAGGGTTATCATTACCATCTTTCTAAATTCCATATATATGTGTTAGTATGCTGTAATGGGAGCAAGTACCTTTTAATTTCATGCCCATAGTCATCATCTGCAGTGATTTTTGGAGCCAGAGAAAATAAAGTCTGTCACTGTTTCCATTGTTCCATGTAATATGCATATCTGAGGTTATTGATAATTCTCCAGGCAATCTTGATTCCAGCTTGTGCTTCATCCAGCCCATCATTTCACATGATGTATTCTGCCTATGAGTTAAATAAGCAGGGTAACAACATACAGCCTTGACATACTATTTTCCCAATTTGTTCCATGTCTGGTTCTAACTGTTGCTTCTTGACCTGCATACAGATTTCTCAGCAGGCAGGAAAGGTGGCCTGGTATTTCCATCTCTTGAAGAATTTTCCACAGTTTGTTGTGATCCACACAGTCAAAGGCTTCAGTGTAGTCACTGAAGATGAAGTAGAAGATTTTCTGGAATTTTCTTGCTTTTTCAATGATCCAATGGATGTTGGCAATTTTGATCTCTGGCTCCTCTGCCTTTTCTAAAACCATCTTTAACATCTGGAATTTCTCAGTTCATGTACTGTTGAAGCCTAGCTTGGAGAATTTTGAGCATTACTTTGTTAGTGTGTGAGATGAGTGCAATTGTGTTGTAGTTTGAACATGCAGATGACACCACTCTTATGGCAGAAAGTGAAGAAGAACTAAAGAGCCTCTTGATGAAAGTGAAAGAAGAGAGTGAAAAAGTTGGCTTAGAGCTCAACATTCAGAAAACTAAGATCATGGCATCTGGTCCCATGACTTCATGGCAAATAGATGGGGAAACAGTGGAAACAGTGACAGACTTTATTTTTCTGTGTTCCAACATCAATTCAGATGGTGACTGCAGTCATGAAATTAAAAGACGTTTGTTCCTTGGAAGAAAAGTTATGACCAACTTAGACAGCATATTAAAAAGCAGAGACATTACTTTGCCAACAAAGGTCCATCTCATCAAGGGTATGTTTTTTCCAGTAGTCATGTAAGACTGTGAGAGTTGGATTATAAAGAAAGCTGAATACAGAGGACTTGATGTTTTAAACTGTGGTGTTGGGGAAGACTGGTGAGAGTCCCTTGGACTGCAAGGAGACCAACCAGTCCATCCTAAAGAAGATCAGTCCTGGGAGTTCATTGGAGGGAATGATGTTGAAGCTGAAACTCTAATACTTTGGCCAACTGCTGCGGAGAGCTGACTCATTTGAAAAGACCCTGATGTTGGGAAAGATTGAGGGCAGGAGGAGAAGGGGACGTCAGAGGATGAGATGGTTGGATGGCATCATCGACACAATGGACATGGGTTTGGGTGGAGTCTGGAAGTTGGTGATGGACAGGGAGGCCTGGTGTGTTGTGGTTTATGGGGTCGCAAAGAGTCAGAAACAACTGACCAACTGAACTGAACTGAACTGAACTGAATCAATAATGAATAATGCAATAAATGAGATAAAAAACACTGAGGGAACCAACAGTAGAATAACGCAGGTAGAAGGTAGGATCAGGAAGTAGAAGATAGAATGGTGGAAATAAATGAAACAGAGAGGAAAAAAGAAAAAAAAAATAAAAGAAATGAGGACAACCTCAGAGATCTCTGGGACAATGTTAAATGTACCAACGTTTGAATCATAGGAGTCCTAGAAGATGAAGACTAAAAGAAAGGTCATGAGACTATACTTGAGGAGATAATAGTTGAAAACTTTCCTAAAATGGGGAAGGAAATAGCCACCCAAGTCCAAGAAACCCAGAGAGTCCCAATCAAGATAAACCCAAGGCAAAACACACCAAGACACACATTAATCAAATTAAAAATAATCAAACATAAAGAACAAATATTAAAAGCAGCAAGGGAAAAGCAACAAATAACACACAAGTGGATTCCCATAAGGATAACAGCTGATCTTTCAATAGAAACCCTTCAGGCTAGAAGGGAATGACAGGACATAATTAAAGTAATGAAGGAGAAAAACCTACAACCCAGATTATTGTACCCAGCAAGGATCTCATTCAAATATGAAGGAGAGACCAAAAGCTTTTCAGACAAGCAAGAGCTCAGAGAATTCAGCACCACCAAACCAGCTCTTCAACAAATGCTAAAGGATCTACTCTAGACAGGAAACACAGAAAGGGTGTATAAACTCGAACAAAAAATAACAAAGTAAATGGCAACAGGATCATACATATCAATAATTACCTTAAATATAAATGGGTTGAATGCCCCAACCAAAAGACAGACTGGCTGAATGGACACAAAAGCAAACAAAACAAAAAATATATGTTGTCTACAAGAGTCACACCTCTAAACAAGGGATACATACAGACTGAAAGTGAAGGGATGGAAAAAGATATTTTACACAAATGGAGACCAAAAGACAGCAGGATTAGCAATACTCGTATCAGATATAACAGACTTTGAAATAAAGACTATAAAAAGAGCCAAAGAAGGACACTACATAAGGATCAAAGTGTCAGTCAGAGAAGAAGATATAACAATTATAAATATATATGCACCCAACATAGGAGCACTGCAATATGCAAGGCAAATGCTAACAAATATGAAAGGAGAAATTAACAAAAACACAATAAGAGTGGGAGACTTTAATACCCCACTCACACATATGGATAGATCAACTAAACAGAAAATTAACAAGGAAACACAAACTTTAAAACATACAATGGACCAGTTAGACCTAATTGATTTCTCTAGGACATTTCACCACAAAGCAATGAATTTCACCTTTTTCTAAAGTGCACATGGAACCTTCTCCAGGATAGATCACATCCTGGGCCATAAATCTAGCATTGGTAAATTCAAAAAAATTGAAATAATTCCAAGCATCTTTTTTGACCACAATGCACTAAGATTAGATGGGAATTACAGGTTAAAAATTATTAAAAATTCCAACATATGGAGGCTAAACAACATGCTTCTGAATAACCAACAAATCATAGAAGAAATCGAAATATGCATAGAAAGGAATGAAAATGAAAACACAACAACCCAAAACCTATGAGACACTGTAAAAGCAGTGCTAAGAGGAAGGTGCATAGCGATACAGGCTTAACTCAAGAAACAAGAAAAAATTCAAATAAATAACCCAACTTTACACCTAAAGCAACTAGAAAAAGAAGAAATGAAGAACCCCAGGGTTAGTAGAAGGAAAGAAATCTTAAAAATTATAGCAGAAATAAGTGAAAAAGAAACAAAAGAGACCATAGCAAAAATCAAAAAAGCTAAAATCTGATTCTTTGAGAAGATAAATAAAATTGACAAACCCATTAGCCAGACTCATCAAGAAACAAAGGGAGAAGAATCAAAATCACAAATAAAAGTGGAGAAATCACAATGGACAACACAGAAATACAAAGGATCATAAGAGACTACACTCAGCAACTATATGCCAAAAAAAAAAAAAAAAAAAAAGGACAACTTGGAAGAAATGGACAAATTCATAGAAAAGTATAACTTTCTAAATCTGCATCAGGAAAATAGAAAATCTGAACAGACACATCACAAGCACTGAAATCAAAACTGTAATCAGAAATATTCCAGCAAATAAAAGCCCAGGACCAGACGGTTTCACAGCTGAATTGTACCAAAAATTTAGAGAAGAGCTAACACCTATCCTACTGAAACTCTTCCAGAAAATTGCAGAAGAATGCAAACTTCCAAACTCATTCTGTGAGGCCACCATCACCTTAATACCAAAACCAGACAACGATACCACAAAAAAAGAAAACTGCGGGCCAATATCGCTGATGAACATAGATGCAAAAATCCTTAAAAATATTCTAGAATAAGAATACAACAATATATTAAAAAGATCACACATCATGTCTAAGTGGCCTTTTTCCAAGGGAAGCAAGGATTCCTTAATATCCACAAATCAACCAAAGTAATACACCACATTAACACATTTAAAGATAAATACCATATGATTATATCAATAAATGCAGAGAAAGCCTTTGAAAACATTCAACATCCATTTATGATAAAAAAAAAAAAATCCAGAAAGCAGCCGTAGAAGAAATATACCTCAACATAATAAAAGTGATATATGACAAGCCCACAGCAAACATTATCCTCAATGGTGAAAAATTGAAAGTATTTCCCATAAAATCAGGAACAAGACAAGGGTGCCCCCTCTTACCACTACTATTCAACATAGTTTTGGAAGTTTTAGCCACAGCAATCAGAGAAGAAAGATAAATGAAGGGAATCCAGATTGGAAAAGAAGAAGTAAAACCCTCACTGTTTGCAGATGACATGATCCTCTACATATAAAATCCTAAAGACTCCACCAGAAAATTACTAGAGCTGATCAATGAATATCATAAATTTGCAGGATATAAAATCAACACAGGGAAATCCCTTGCATTCCAATACACTAACAATGAGAAAACAGAAAGAGAAATTAAGGAAACAATTCCATTCACCATTGCAACAAAAAGAATACAATACTTAGAAATAAATCTACCTAAATAAAAAATAGACCTATATATAGAAAACCATAAAACACTAAGGAGAGAAATCAAAGATGATACAAATAGATGGAGAAATATACCATGTTCATGGATAGGAAGAATCAATATAGTGAAAGTGAGTATACTACCCAAAGCAATCTATAGATTCAATGCAATCCCTATCAAGCTACCAACAACATTTTTCACAGAACTAGAACAAATAATCTCAGAATTTCTATGGAAATACAAAAAAAAAAAAAAAAAAAAAAAAACCTCGAGTAGCCAAAGCAATCTTGAGAAAGAAGAATGGAACGGGAGGAATCAGCATGCCTGTCTTCAGGCTATAGTACAAAGCTACAGTCTTCAAGACAGGATGGTACTGGCACAAAGACAGAAATATAGATCAATGGAACAAAATAGAAAGCCCAGAGATAAATCCATGCACCTATGGACACCTTATCTTTGACAAAGGAGGTGAGAATATACAATGGAGAAAAGACAATCTATTTAGCAAGTGGTGCTAGGAAATCTGGTCAACCACTTGTAAAAGAATGAAAGTAGAACACTTTCTAACACCATACACACATATTAAAAAAAAAAAAAAAAAACCTCAAAATGGATTAAAGATCTAAATGTAAGATCAGAAACTACAAAACTCCTAGAGGAAAACATAGACAAAACACTCTCTGACATAAATCAGAGCAGGATCCTCTATGACCCACCTCCCAGAGTAATAAAAGCAAAATTAAACAAATGTGACCTAATTAAAATTAAAAGGTTTTACACAACGAAGGAAACTATAAGCAAGGTGAAAAGACTGCCTTCAGAATGGGAGAAAATAATAGCAAATGAAGCAACTGACAAATAATTAATCTCAAAAATATACAAGCAACACCTGCAGCTCAATTCCAGAAAAATAAATGACCCAATCAGAAAAATGGGCCAAAGAACTAAACAGACATTTCTCCAAAGAAGACTTACAGATGGCTAACAAACGCATGAAAAGATGCTCAACATCACTCATTATCATAGAAATGCATACCAAAACCACAATGAAATATCATCTCATACCAATCAGAATGGCTGCTATCCAAAAGTCTACAAGCAATAAATGCTGGAGAGGGTGTGGAGAAAAGGGATCTCTCTTACATTGTTGGTGGAAAGGCAAACTAGTATAGCCACTATGGAGAACAGTGTGGAGATTCCTTAAAAAACTGGAAATAGAACTGCCATATGACCCAGCAGTCCCACTGCTGGGCATACACACCAAGGAAACCAGAGTTGAAAGAGACACACGTACCCCAATGTTCATCGCAGCACTGTTTACAATAGCTAGGATATGGAAGTAACCTAGATGTCCCTCAGCAGACAAATGGATAAGAAATCTGTGGTACATATACACAATGGAATATTACTCAGCAGTTAAAAGGAATATATTTGAATGAGTTCTAATGAGGTGGATGAAGCTGGAACCTATTATACAGAGTGAAGTAAGTCAGAAAGAAAAATATCAATACAGTATACTAATGTATATATATGGAATTTAGAAAGATAATAACAATAACCCTCTATTCAAGACAGCAAAAAAGACATAGATGTAGAAAAAAGTCTTTTGGACTCTGTGGGAGAAGGCTAGGGTGGGATGATTTGAGAGAATAGCACTGAAACATGTATATTTTCATATATGAAACAGATTGCCAGTCCAGGTTTGATGCATGAGACAGTGCTCAGGGATGGTGCACTGGGATGACCCAGAGGGATGGGATGGCGAGGGAGGTGTGAGGGGGGTTCAGGATGGGGAACACATGTACACCCATGCATGGCTGATTCATGTCAATGTATGGTCATAACCACTACAATATTGTAAAGTAATTAACCTCCAATTAAAATAAATAAATTAAAAAAAAAACACTCAGCATTCAGGAAACTAAGATCATGATATCCAGTCCCATCACTTCATGGTAAATAAATGGGAAAAGAGTGGAAACAGTGACAGACTTTATTTTTTGGAAATCAATGTGTATGATGGCTGCAGCCATGAAATTAAAAGACATTTCCTTGGAAGGAAAGTTATGACCAAACTAGACAGCTTATTAAAAAGCAGAGACATTAGTTTGGCAACAAAGGTTTGTCTAGTCAAAGCTATGGTCTTTCAAGTAGTCATGTATGGATATGTGAATTGAACTATAAAGAAAGCTGAGCACCAAAGAATTGATGCTTTTGAACTGTGGTGTTGGAGAAGATTCTTGAGAGTCCCTTGGACTGCTGGGAGGTTCATCCAGTCCATCCTAAAAGAAATCAGTCCAGTGTTCTTGGAATGACGGATGCTGATGCTGAAGCTCCGATATTTTTGCCACCTGATGCAAAGAACTGATTCATTGGAAAAGACCCTGATGCTGGGAAAGATTGAAGGTGGGAAGAGAAGGGGATGACAGAAGATGAGATGGTTGGATGGCATCACCGACTCAATGGACATGAGTTTGAGTAAACTCCAGGATTTGGTGATGGACAGGAAGGCCTGGCATGCTGCAGTCCATGGGGTCGCACAGAGTTGGACATGACTGAGCGACAGAACTAAATTGAACTGAAACAAACGAGCAGAAAAAAAAACCTGCTTGCCTTGAGGCCATTTCTATAGAGCCACGTATGACTATACTCATTAGGACTTGTTGTTTCTTGGTACTGTTTATTGTACCTGGTTTTACAATTAACACAAAGCAGGAAATTACAACCAAAGATTTGCTGCACAAGAGTGATCAAGAGGGAGGGAGATCAAGATGGTAGAATAGGGAGGTGCTGAGCTCACTTTTCCCCTTGAATACATAAAAACTAAATAAGAATGGAACAACTCTCATTGAAAACAAGCTAGAGGCTGACAGAAATAGTCACACAGGATTGGGTAGGAAAGAAGGTGAAATAATCAGGTAGAGACCTGCACCCCTAGCAAGGGAGACATAAGAGGAAGGTGCTATTATAGGCTTAGAGAGTTACTCTGTGGCATGAGAAGTGAGTGAGTGAAAGTCACTGAGCCATGTCAGAAACTTTGCAACCCCACAGACCAGTCCATGGAATTCTTCAGGCCAGAATACTGGAGTGGGTAGCCCTTCCTCTTCCAGGGAATCTTCCCAGTCCAAGGATGGAACCCAGACCTCCCACATTGCAGGTGGATTCTTTACAAGCTGAGCCACCAGGTGGAAGCCAAATATAATCACAGCAGCCCTGGGGCCTGACCACAGGACAACAAATCCCCTTAGCTGGTGAGAGAACCAGTGAGCCTTATAGGAAGGCTGTAAGGAAGGCTGTAAGGAACTAAGACTCCATTCATGAAAAGCACACATGCACACACTCACATACACTTGCTTATATCCCTGGAACAAGTTAGAGGAAGCAGTTTGAAAATGACTGAGGCTCTGACCAGATTCCTTCAACTGCTCCATCATGCACCCCAATCAACATTGGGTGCTTGCTCCAGCCCCTCTAGGTTAAGTACAACTCTCCAGTAGGATGAAAGCTGCCTTTCCCAAAGAGAATGTGCACTTGGGTTGACTTGGACCTGGTTGCATTTGAACACAATGAAGACAGCCATTACTAGAGCACACATGGAGGTGGCAGATAGAGAGCTACCTGAGTCTGACTAGAGTGCCAGGATCATCCCAGTTGGTTGCCCTGGTTTTCCCTAGGCATCTGCTCCAGTCCTTATTGCTCCTGCACTGCTCTATACTAGAGGAGAAGTACCCTTGCTGGGAGGAGAGCACACAATTAGAGGGAGTAGAACCAGCTTGGATTGGAACCTCAGGGATTCTGCTCCAGTAACATGAGCTAAACCCACTGTTGATAGGGCAATGATGGCCACTGAGCATAGGAGAAACTCTGGCTTCTGCCTCACTCTATCCACTCTATATCCAGCCCCACCCTCCACCAAGGTGGTAGATGCTAGAATACAAATGGGAAGATATGACCCATGCTCACTTTAGATACAATTCATCCACCTAGGCCACTGGGAACATGCAGACTCCATAGGAGCACTTCCCCACAGAAACACCTCTGTGACAGGGATAGATAATTGTATCACTTAATTTCATAGAGACAAAATTAAACGAAATGGGAAGACAGATGAATTTGCTTCAAAGGAAAGAGTTAAAATCTCTGAAAAATATATCTAATGAAAACAGAGATAAATAATTTACAAGATCAGGGATTCAAAATATTAGCAACAAAAGTACTTACTGCACTTTGGGCAAGAATAGATTAACACAGTGAGAATGTTAACAAGGAAGTATAAAATTAAACACCATTAAGAAGAGAATAATACAAAAATCAAAATGAAAAAATACACTAGAAGACATTACTAGAAGACTAGGTGATACATAAGAAAGCATAAGTGAACTGGAAGACAAAATAATGAAATTCATCCAACAGAACAGCAAAAAGCAAATAAATAAATAAATAAAAATGAAGAGAATGAAAGGGATGCTGGGGCAATGAAAAGCATAATCACATTTTTATTTGACTTGTAGAAGGAGAATTGAGAAAGAATTGAAAATGTATTTGATGAAATTATAGCTGAAAACTTCCCCAAACTGAGGAAGGAAATGGATTTCCACACACAGAAATCACATAGAGTCCCAAATAATGTGAAGCCCAAAAGAATCATATTAAGATATATCACCATTAAAAAGGCAAGTTAAGATAAAAAGAGAATTTTTAAAGCAGCAAGAGAAAACTAAAGAATCATATGCAAGGGAACCTCCATAATGTTATTAGCTGAGTTTCCTGCAGAAAATTTGCAGACCAGAAGGGAGAAGCATAATATATATTTACAGTACTGAAAGGGAAAATCTACAACCTCGAATATTCTACCCAGCAAGATTATCAATCAGAGTTGAAGTTGGGAAAAAGAACATTCAGACAAGCAAAAATTAAGAGTGTGTCAATCCCAAATCAATCCTACAAGAAGTGTTAAAAGTTCTTCTTTAAGTGAAAAATAAAAGGGTAAAACAAGAAGCAAAGAATTTATGGGAAAGAAAAACCCCACTAATAGAGGCAAATATTTACTAAATTCTGTGGTTAGATCAGTTAAATAAGCTAGTACAAAGATTAAAAACAAAAATTGCAAAATCAACTATAACTACAATAAACAGCTAATGTTTAGACACAGAGAAATAATGTAGTTGCTGTTATTGTTTAGTCCAACACTTTTGCAACTTCACAGACTGTAGCCCACTGGGCTCCTCTGTTCATGGGATTTCCCAGGCAAGAATACTGGAGTGGGTTGGTGTTTCCTTCTCCAGTGGATCTTCCTGACCCAGGGATCAAATCTGTGTCTCCTACATTGGCAGGTGTATTCATTATTACTGAGCCATCAGGGAAGCTCTAGAGATGTATGACATCAAAAACAAAAAAACGTGGGGGAATGGAGTAAGACATGTAGATATTTTGGAATGTGTTTAAATTTAAATGATTTTCAGTTTAAAACAAAAACAAGTTGATATAGTTATAGATCAACTATATGAACCTTCATGGTAATCATAAATAAAATATTCAACAGATACACAAAAACCAGGGAGAAATTAAATTAGCATATACCAATAAAAAATCAGCAAACCACAAAAAAAAGAAACTAAAAGAAGAAGAAATGAACAGAGAAGATGAAAAAATAGAAAACAAGTAATAAAATGTCAATAAATAATGCCTATCAATAATCACTTTAAATGTCAATGAACCAAATGTTCCAATCATAGGGTGGCTGATTGGATGAAAAAACAAGACCTATTTGTGTGTTGTCTAAAAGAAACTCACTTTAGAACTGAAGACACGCAGAGACTAAAAGTGAGTAAATGGAAAAAGATATTTCATGCAAATTAAAATGACAAGAATACTTACATCAAAGTAGATTTTCAAACAACATCTATTACAAAAGACAGAAATAGGTATTTTATAATGAAAAGGGATAAATACAGGAAGAAGATACAGTATTTTTTAACACACATGCATCTAATATAGAAACACTGAAATATGTTGTTGTTCATTCGCCCAGTCATGTCCAACTTCGTGTGACCCCATGGATTGAAGCCTGCCAGGCCTCTCTGTCCCTCACCATCTCTTGAAATTTACCCAAGTTCATGTCCATTGCATCGGAGATACCATCCAGCCATCTCATCCTCTGAAGCCCTCTTCTCCTTTTGCCCTTAATCTTTCCCATCATCAGGGACTTTTCCAATGAATCAGCTGTTAAACACACTGTCTAGGTGTGTCATAGCTTTCCTGCCAAGAAACAAACGTCTTCTGCTTTCGTGGCTGCAGTCACCATCCAGAGGGATTTTAGAAACCAAGAAGAGGAAATCAGTCAGAACTTTCATCTTTTTCCCCTCTATTTGCCATGAAGTAATATATGAAGCAAATGTTAACAGACATAAAAGGAAAAAATGAAAACAATGCAAATATAATATGGGATTTTAACACCACAGTCACATCAATGGACAGATTATCAAGTCAGAAAATGAATAAAGAAAGAGTCATCTTAAATGGCACATTGGATCAGCTGAATTAATAGATATCTACAGATATTGCATCCAAAACCAGGAGAACACATATATTTTTTAAATGCACAAGGAGCAGTCTCCAGAATAGAATACATATTAGATCACAAACCAAGTCTCAACACATGTAAGAAGATAGAAATTATATTAAACATTTTTTCTGACTACCACAGTATGAAACCAGAAATTGATCACAGGAAGAAAAAAATGGAAAACAAAAACACAAAACATAAATTTGTGATAAGTAAACAACGTGTTACTAAAAAAAAAATCCCTAAAGGTTCAATAAAGAAATCAAAGAGGAAACCAGGAAATATCTCAAGACAAATGAGAATAAAGATACAATTTTCCAAGTCTGTGAGAGACAGCAAAATTGTGGAAGGAGGAAGTTTATAGCTATACAAGCCTAACTTAAGGACCCAGACATATTTCAAATAAACAGCCTAATTTATCAAAACCAAAAGTCAGCAGAAGAAAGGAAACAATAAAAATCACAGAGGAAATTAATGAGACAAAATAGAAAACATGATTAAAATAACAGCTTTTTTTAAAAATATAAAGCTCAAAATGTTTCAAACTAGGCTTCAGCAGGTGAACCGAGAATATCCAGATGTACAAGCTGGAATTAGAAAAGGCAGAGGAACAAGATATCAAATTGCCAACATCCATCAGATCATAGAAATAGCAAGGCAATTCCAGAAAAAAAAAAATCTACTTCTGCTTCGTTCACTACTCTAGAACCTTTGACTGTGTGGATCACAACAAAATGTGGAAATTTCTTGAAGAGATGTGAATAACAGACCACCTTATCTGTCTCCTGGGAAATCTGCATGCAGGTCAAAAAAATAACAATTAGAACCAGATGTGGAACAACAAACTGGATCAAAATTGAAAAAAGAGTATATCAAGGCTGTATATTGTCATCCTGCTTACTTACCATTTTTTGTGGAGTACATCATGCAGAATGCCATGCTGGATGAATCACAAGCTGGATCAAGACTGCCAGAAGAAATAATAACCTAAGATATGCAGATGATACCACTCTAATAACAGAAAACAAAGAGGAACTACAAATCCTCTTGATGAGCATGAAAGCAGAGAGTGAAAAAACTGGCTTAAAACTCAACATTCAAACAACTAATAAAATGGCATTTGGTTCCATCACTTCATGGTAAATAGATGGGGAACAATTGGAAACAGTGACAGATTTTATTTCCTTGGGCTCCATAATAATTGTGAATGGTTGACTTCAGCCACGAAATTAGAAGACACTTACTCCTTGAAAGGAAAATTATGAGAAAGCTAGACAGTTTATTATAAAGCAGATACACCATTTTGTCAAAAAGATCCTTATCCTCAAAATTTTTCCAGTAGTCATGCAGGATGTGATGGTTGGATCATAAAGAAAGCTGAGCACCGAAGAATTGATGCTTCTGAACTGTGGAGTTGGAGAATTTTGAGAGTCCCCTGGACAGGAAGGAGATCAAACCAGTCAATCTTAAAGGAAATAAAACCTAAATATTCATTGGAAGGACTGATGCTGAAGCTGAAATTCCAATACTATGGCCACCTGATGTGAAGCGCTGACTCCTAGATAAAGACCCTGATGCTTGGAAAGATTGAGGGAAGTGGGAGAAGCGGTCAATAGTGATGAGATGGTTGGATGGCATCAGCAACTCAATGGACATGAGTTTGAGCAAACTCCATGAGATAGTGAAGGACAAGGAAGCCTGTCATGCTGCATGCATTCCATGGGGTTTCAAAGAGTCGGACATGACTAAGAGACTGAAAATAAAATTAATAAGCCTTTAGCTGGGCTCATTAAGAGAAAGAGAAAGGATAAACTAAAATAAGAAATGAAATGAGAGAAACTACAGTCAATATCACAAATATACAAAAGTAAGAGAATGCAATGAACAGTTATATGCCCACAAAGTGGACAAACTAGAAGAAACAGATAAACAAGTAGAGACATACAATCTTCCAAGACTGAATCAGGAAGAAAAAGATAATCTGAATAAACTGACCACTATCAGTGAAACTTCCAGCAAACACAAATTCAGGACTGGACAGCTTCCCAGGGGGATTTTACCAAAGGTACAACAAAGATTTAATACCCATCCTTCTCAAAGTATTCTGAAATGTTAAAGAAGAAGGAATACTTCCAATTTCATTCCATGAGGCCACCATTAGCATGATACTAAAATCAGGCAAAGAAACTATATATATAGCATGTCATCAACAAGAGTGTGAGTTTTCCTTCTTCCTTTGAATTTGGATTCCTTTCCTTTTTCTTTTCTGATTGTGGTGGCTTGAAATTCCAAAACTCTGTTGAATAAAAGTGGACAGAATGGGCATTCTTGCCTTGTTCCTGACCTTGGAGGAAATGCTTTCAGCTTTTCACCATTGAGTATAAGTTAGCTGCAGATGTGCTGTATATGGCCATTATTATGTTAAGGTATAGTCCTTCAATGCCCACTTTCTAAAGAGTTCTGCTTTTTATTTTTAATTTTTTTTCATTTATTTTTGTTAGTTGGAGGCTAATTATTTTACAATATTGTAGTGGTTTTTGCCATACATTGACATGAATCAGCCATGGATTTACATGTGTTCCCCATCCTGATCCCCCCTCCTGCCTCCCTCCCCATCCCATCCTTCTGGGTCTTCCCAGTGCACCAGCCCTGAGCACTTGTCTCATGCATCCAGCCTGGGCTGGTGATCTGTTTCAACCTTGATAGTATACTTGTTTCAATGCTATTCTCTCAGAACATCCCACCCTCACCTTCTCCCACAGAGTCCAAAATTCTGTTCTGTACATCTGTGTCTCTTTTTCTGTTTTGCATATAGGGTTATCATTACCATCTTTCTAAATTCCATATATTGTGTTAGTATACTGTATTGGTGTTTATCTTTCTAGCTTACTTCACTCTGTATAATGGGCTCCAGTTTCATCCTAGAACTGATTCAAATGAATTCTTTTTGACGGCTGAGTAATATTCCATGGTGTATATGTACCACAGCTTCCTTATCCATTCATCTGCTGATGGGCATCTAGGTTGCTTCCATGTCCTGGTTATTATAAACAGTGCTGTGATGAACATTGGGGTACACGTGTCTCTTTCTGATCTGGTTTCCTTGGTGTGTATGCCCAGGAGTGGTATTGCTGGGTCATATGGCAGTTCTATTTCCAGTTTTTTAAGGAATCTCCACACTGTTTTCCATAGTGGCTGTATTAGTTTGCATTCCCACCAACAGTGTAAGAGGGTTCCCTTTTCTCCACACCCTCTCCAGCATTTATTGCTTGTAGGCTTTTGGATAGCAGCCATGCTGACTGGCGTGTAATGGTACCTCATTGTGGTTTTGATTTGCATTTCTCTGATAATGAGTGATGGAGAGTTCTTTTTTTTTTTAATAATAATAAGTGTTGAATTTTATCAAAGGCTTCTTCTGCATCTATTGAGACCTTACACTGTATTTTATTATTCAATTTGTTAACATGGTGTATCACAATGATTGATTGATTAGCAGATATTGAAAAAGTTTTGCACCTCTTGGATGAATTCCACTTAGTCATAGTGTGTGATCCTTTTAATGTATTGTTGCATTCAGTTTTCTACTGTTTTGTTAAAGATCTTTGCATTTATGTTCATCAGTGACATTGTTCAGTTGCTAAGTAGTGTTCAACACTTTCCAAACCCATGAACTGCAGCACTCCAGGCTTCCTTGTCCTTCACTATCTCCCATAGTTTGCTCAAATCCGTGTCCTTAGAGTTGGTGATACTATCTAACCATTTCATCCTCTGCTGCCCACTTCTCCTTTTGCCTTTAACCTTTCCCAACATCAGGGTCTTTTTCAGTGAGTCAGCTCTTTGCATCAGGTGGTGAAAGTATTGAAGCTTCAGCTTCAGCATCTGTCCTTCCAAAGAATATTCAGTTGATTTCCTTTAAAATGGACCTGTTTGATCTCTTTAAATTCTAAGAGACTCTCAAGAGTTATCTCCAGCATCACAATTCAAAAGCATCACTTCTTAGGTGCTCAGACTTCCTTATGATCAAAATCTCACATCTGTACATGATTATTGGAAAAAACATAGCTTTGAATATATGGATGCTGTGGACAAATTGATGTCTCTGCTTCTTAATACATGGTCTAAGTTTGTCATAACTTTCCTTCCATGGAGCAAGTGTCTTTTCATTTCATGGCTGCAGTCACCATCAGCAGTGATTTTGGAACATAAAGGAAATAAAATCTGTCACTGCTTCCACTTTCCCCCATTCTATTTGCCATGAAATGATAAGATCAGATGCCATGATCTTAGTTTTCTGAATGCTGAGTTTTAAGCCGGCTTTTTCACTCTCGTCTTTCACTCTCATCAAGAGGCACTTTTGTTCCCCTTCACTTTATGCTATTACAGTGATATCATCTGCACATCTGAGGTTGTTGATATTTCTCCTGGCAATCTTGATTCCAGCTTATGATTCATCCAGTCCAGCATTTTTTATGATGTTCTCTGCATAGAGGGGGCTTCCCAGGTGGCACCAGTGGTAGAACCCATCTGTTAATACAGGACATGCAACAGATGCAAGTTCGATCCCTGGGTCAGGAAAAGCCCTGGAAGAAGGCATGGCAATCCACTCTAACATTCTTGGCTGGAGAATCCCATGGACAGAGAAGACTTGTGGGCCACAGTCCATAGGTTACAAAGAGATGGACACAACCGAAGTGACATAATACACATGCACTCTGCATAGAAGTTAAATCTTTGTTTCCTGGATGGCTCTGGGCTTCCCAGGTGGTGCTAGTGGTAAAGAATTTGCCTGTGAATGCTGGAGATGCAATAGATGCGGGTTCAATCCCTGGTTTGAGAAGATTCCCTGGAGGAGGAAATGTCAATTCACTCCAGTATTCTTGCTTGGAGAGTCCCATAGACAGAGGAGCCTGGAGGGCTACAACCCACAGGGTCACAAACACTCAGACACAACTGAAGGACTTGGCATGCATGCAAGTGGAGTGACAATATACAGCCTTTTCATACTCCTTTTGAAATTTTGAACTAGTGCATTTTTCCATGTCTGGCTCTACATACAGGTTTCTTAAGAGACAGGTAAGGTGGTCTAGTAGTCCCATCTCTTTAATGATTTTCCACAGTTTGTTGTGATCCATACAGTAAAGGGCTTTAGCATAGTCAATGATGTATGGATGTGAGAGTTGGACTATAAAGAAAGCTGAGGGCTGAAGAATTGATGCTTTTGAACTGTGGTGTTGGAGAAGATTCCTTAGAGTCTCTTAGACTGCAAGGAGATCCAACAAGTCCATCCTAAAGGAAATCAGTCCTGAATATTCATTGGAAGGACTGATGCTGAAGCTGAAACTCCAATACTTTGGCCACCTGATGCACAGAGTTGACTCATTTGAAAAGACCCTGGGAAAGATTGAAGGCGGGAGGAGAAAGGGATGACAGAGTATGAAATGGTTGGATGGCATCACTGACTCAGTGGACATGAGTTTGAGTAAACTCTGGCAGTTGGTGATGGACAGGGAGGCCTGGAGTGCTGCAGTCCATGGGATCACAAAGAGTCGGACACGACTGCCTGACTGAACTGAACTGAACTGAAAAGTCAATGAAGCAGATACAGATGGTTTTCTGGAATTCCATTGCTTTCTTTATGATACAACAAATGTTAGCAATTATATTTATGGTCCCTCTGTTTTTCTAAACCTAGCTTGTACACCTGAATGTTCTTGGTTCATATATTGCTAAGCCTAGCTTGAAGGACTTTGAACATGTCCTCATTATCATAAGAAATGACCACAATTGCATGGTAGTTTGAACATTCTTTGGCATTGCACTTCCTTGGGATTGGAATGAAGATGACCTTTTCCATTCCTGTAGCCACTGCTGAGTTTTCCAAATTTGCTAACATATTGAGTGGAGCACTTTAACAGCATCATCTTATGTGATTTTAAATAACTCAACTGGAATACCATCATCACCAGTATCTTTCTTTGTAGCAAATGCTTCCTAAGGCCCTCTTGACTTCACACTCCAGGATGTCTGGCTCTAGGTGAGTAATCACACCATAGTGGTCATCCGGGTCATTAAAACTTTTTTGTGTAGTTCTCCTCTGTACTCTTGACACCTCTTCTTAATCTCTTCTGCTTCTGTTATGTCCTTACCATTTCTGTCCCTTACCGTGTCCATCATTGTATGAAATATTCTTTTGATATCTACAATTTTTTTGAAGAGAACTCTAGTCTTTCCCATCCTATTGTTTTATTTCTTTGCATTGTTCACATAAGAAGACTTTCTTATCTTTCCTTGCTATTCTCTGGAACTCTGCATTCAGTTGGGTACATCTTTCCCTTTCCCCCTTGTTTTTAGGTTCTCTTCTTTCCTCAGCTATTGGTAAAGCCTCATTAGACAACCACTTTTTCTTATTGCATTTCTTTTTCTTTGGGAGGATTTAGGTCACTGCCTCCTGTAAAATGTTAGGAAATTCCATTCATACTTCTTCAGGCACTCTTTCTACCTTATCTAATCCCTTGAATCTATTCATCACCTCCACTGTATAACCATGAGGAGTTTGATGTAGGTCATACCTGAATGGCCCACTGGTTTTCCATACTTTATTCAATTTAAACCTGAGTTTTTCAATAAGGAACTGATGATATGAGCCACGGATTTTGCTGACTGTATAGAGCTTCTCCACCTTAAGCTTCAAAGAATATAATCAGTCAAATTTTGATATTGATCAATTTTTAACGTCCATGTATACAGTCTTCTCTTGTATTGTTGGAAAAGGGTGTTTGCTATGGCCAGTATATTCTCTTGACAAGACTCTGTTAACATCTTCCCTGATTCATCTTGTACTCCAAGGCCAAACTTGTCTCTTTATCCAAATATCTCTTGACCTTCCTACTTTTGCATTCCAGTCCCCTATGATGAAAAGTATATCTTGTGTGTGTGTGTGTGTGTGTGTGTGTGTGTGTGTGTGTGTTAGTTCTAGAATGTCCTGTAGTTCTTCGTAGAATCAGCAACTTCAGCTTTAGCATCAGTGATTGGGGCATAGATTTGGATTACTCTGGTACTGACTTGTAATTTTCTTTTTTTTGTGTGTGTTATCTGTGTCTGGTTTTAATATCAGTTCATAGAATTAGTTTGGGAATGATCTTTCCCCTGCAAATTTTTGAAATAGTTTCAGAAGGATAGATGTTCTGCCTATGTTCCTAGAGGAAACAAGAAGAACACATTTTGACATAAATGGTAGCCATATTGTTTTGTATCTCTTAAAGTAAAGAAAATTAAAGTAAAAATAATTAATTAAATGAGACCTAATTAAACTTAAAACGTGTTTACTAGCAAAGGAAACCATCAGTAATATTAAAAGATAACTTACTGAATGTGAGAAATATTTGCAGATGATATGACTGATAAAGGGTCAATATTCAACCTATATAAACAGCCACTGTAGAAACAGTATGGAGTCTTCTCAAAAAGCTAAAAATAGACCTACCACATGACCCACCAATTCCAAACTTGGGTATAGATACAAATACAAAACAAGACACTACTTTGAAAAATATATTTACCCCAATATTCATAGCAGCATTACAATTGCCAAGATACAGAAGCAATTTAAGCACCCATCAACAGATGAATGTACAAAGATGAGATTCCATTTGCAGCAAATGATGAACTTGGAGAGCATCATGCTAAGTGAAATGTCAGACAGAGAAAAACACACTGTGGTATCACTTATATATGGAATCTAAAAAGTACAACACAAGAAGCTAGTGGATAGAAGTTAAAAAAAATAAAAGAAGCAGATTCACAGATGTAGTGCACAAAGTAGTGGTTACCAGTGGGAGTAGAGGACAATTTAAGGGTAGAGGAGTGGGAGCCACAAACTATTGAGTGTAAGATATGCTCAATATATATTGCGCAACATGGGGAATATAGCCAATATTTTGCTATAATTTTAAATGGAAGGCAAATTTTAAGACTACATAAAAATTAAAATATAAGTTAAATGAAATAAATATTAAAATAATATGTGGAAAATTTACAAAAAATTACTATAGGCAAACATCTCTGACAAATATAGTTGCAAACAACCTCAAAAAATAGTAGCAAACAGATTTCAATCATATTTTTAAAAAATAACACACCGTGATCAACCAGGATGTATTTCAGAAATGCAAGGGTGACTCAGTATCTACAAATCAATCAATGAGGTACACTACAGTAACAAAAGGAAGAATAAAATTGACAAGATCATCCCAATAGATGCCAAATCTCTTATCAAAGTTGATGGAAACATATCTCAATATAATAAAGGTCATTTATGAGAAACCCACAACTAATGATAAACAGAATGGTGGAAACTTAAAAACTTTCCCTCTAAAATCAAGAAAAAGACAAGGAGCTCACTCCTGCCACTTTTATTTAACACAATTTTAGAAGCCCTGGCTACAACAATGAGAGATGGAAAATAAATAAAAGGCATACAGATTGGAAGGAAAATCACTATTTCCAGGTGACATACTACACATAAAAAATGCTAAAGTCTATACCAAGAAAGCTGTTAGAACTAATAATCAAATTCATTAAAATTTCAGGATAGGAGATTAACATAAAGAAATCTGTTGCTCTTCTATACAGTAATAATGAACTGTCAGAAGAAGAAATTAAGAAAACAATTCCAATTAATATCATATATAAAAGAATAAAATAATTTTACAATTTTTATGGAAAGACAAAAGACCTTGAATAACCAAAACAGTTTTGAGAAAAACAAAGTGACAAAGCTGGAGGAGTCAGGCTCCCTGACTTCAAGATACACCACAAAGCTACAGTCAATAAAGCATGGTACTGGCACAAAATAGAAATACAGATCAGTGGAACAGAATAGAAAGTCTAGAGATAAACCATACACCTATGTTCACCTGATCGATACCAAAGGAGACAAGAATATACAATAAAGAAAAGACAATCTCTTCAACTAAGTGGTGCCAGGGAAACTGGACAGATACATGTAAAGAATGAAATTAGAACACTCCCTAATACCCTACTCAAAAATAAACTCAAAATGAATTTAAAATAAAATAAATTTTAAAAACTCAGAATAGGTTAAAGACCTAAATGTTTAGCCCAATAAAAACATAGGCAGAACACACTTTGACATAAATCACAGCTAAATCTTTTTTGACCCACCTCCTAGAGTAATGAAAATAAAAAAAAAAAAAAGTAAACAAATGGGGCCTAATTAAACTTAAAAAGGTTTTGCACTGCAGAGAAATCCATAAACAAAATGGAAAGAAAACCCTCAGAATGGGAGAAAATAATTGCAAATGGGATTAATCTCCAAAATTTACAAACAGCTCATGCAGCTCAATTAAACAAAAAAATCAAAAAGTGGGAAGAAGAACTAAAGAGACATTTCTCCAAAGAAAACACATGTGTCTAAGAGGCACATGAAAATATGCTCAACATCACTAAGTATTACAGAAATGCAAATCAAAACTGCAATTAGGTTTCACCTAGCACTTCTCACAGTAGCCATCATCAAAAAGAAACCTACGTGAATGCTGAAAAGGGTGTGGAGGAAAAGGAACTCTCCTACACTATTTGTGGGAATATAAATTGGTACAGCCACTATGAAGAATGGAGAAGTATGGAGATTCCTCAGAAAACTGAAAATAAAGTTATCATATGAGCCAGTAGTTACACTATTGGTCATATACCCAGACAAAACTATAATTCAAAAAGATACATGTACTTCAATGTTCATTGCACCACTGTGTGCAGTAGCTAGCACATGGGAGCAATCTAAATGTCCATCAATAGAAAAATGTATAAAGAAAGTGTGGTACAACTATATATCACCCAGCTATGAAAAAGAGTGAAATAGTGCCAATTCAAGAGACATGGGTATAACTAGAAACTCTCAAACAGATTTAAGTAAGTTATAAAGAGAAAAACAAATATTATATGATATTGCTTATATATAGAATCTAGAAAAATGGTACAGATGAACTTATTTGAAAAAGTAGAAATAGAGATAGAGATGTAGAAAACGAACTTATAAATACCAAGTAGGGGAAGGAAGGGTGTGATGAATTGGGAAATTGGGATTGACATATATACAATACTGTATATAAAATAGATAACTAATGAGAACCTACTGTATAGCACAGGAAACTATTCAATGGTCTATGGAGACCTAAATGGACAGAAAATCTTTTGTAAAAAAGAGGGGGCATATGCATCCATATAACTGATTCATTTTGCTGTACAACAGAAACTAACCCAACATTGTAAAACAACTATACTCCAATAAAATTATTAAAAAATTAACCAAGGAGGTGAAGGACATATATTATGAAAACTATAAAACACTGATGCAGGAAATTGAGGATAACAAATGCAAAGGAATGGATAGATATTCTGTGTTCAAGGAATACAAGATTTAAAATTGCTAAAATATCCACACTACATAAAGCCAGCTAAAGATTTAATGCAATCCCTGTCAAAATACCCATGGCATTTCCCACAGTATGAAAACAATAAAAAACAATTATATGGAAAAATAAAAGACCAAACCAAGAGAAAAAGAACAAAACTGGAGATATCTCACTGTGTAACTTCAAACTGTACAGCAAAGCAACTGTAATCAAAGCATTTTTTTACTGACACAATAAGCAGACACATAGGTCAATAGAATCAAATAGAGTCCAGAAAAAAAAAAATCCTCACACTTACTTACGGTCAATTAAGCTATAATGAAGGAGGCAAGTATATGCAATGGAGAAAAGACAGTCTGTTGAATAAGTGCTGCTGAGAAAACTGGATAGCTACATGTAAAATAGCAAAATTATTGCATTTTCTTAAGCCAGTCACAAAAATTAACTTGAAATGGAATAAAGACAAAAAAATGTAAGATCAGAAGCCATAAAACTTCTAGAAGAAATCATAAGTAGAACAATCTTTTACATGAATTGCAGCAACATTTCTTTGGATCTATCTCCTAAGGCAAAAAATAACAAAATAAACATAAATTAATGGTACCTAATTAAACGTAAAAGTTTTGCACAGTAAAAAGTTCTTTAAAGCAGAAATGGAGACATAGATATCTACTCAGTGGTCTGTGGTGACCTAGATGGAAAGAAAATCTATTGTAAAAAAGAAGGGATATATGTGTATGTATAACTGATTCTCTTTGCTGTATAAAATCGAAGTACAGCAAATTCCCACTGGCTGTCTGTACTCTGTGACAACCTAGGGGAATGAGATTGGGTGGGAGGAAGGTTCAAGAAGGAGGGGATATATGCATCCCTAAGGCGGATTCATGTTGATGTATGACAGAAACCAACACAATATTGCAAAACAATTATCTTCCAACTAAAAATAATAAAAATAAAGTAACACTGTTCTAAAATTAAACAACAACAACAAAGTACAGCCTACTGAATGGGAGAAAATATTTGCAATGATAAGACCAATAAGATGTCAATATTCAAAATATATAAACAGCTCATACAACTCCATATCAAACCTAGAGGGGTGGGATGGGGAGAGAGATGGGAGGGAGGTTCAAAAGGGAGGGGATATATGTATACCTATGGCTGATCCAGTCCATGGTGTCACAAAGAGTTGGACATGACTGAGCAACTAAACTGACTGACTGATGGCTGATCATGTTGAGGTTTGCCATAAAAGAACAAAATTCTGTAAAGCAATTATCCTTCAAAATAAAACAAATAACCAATTTTAAAAAGGGCAGAAGTTCTGAATAGATGTTTAAAAAAAAAAAAATGCAGATAGCCAATTGCCACATGGAAAATACTCGCTAATCATCAGAGAACTCTAAATAAAAACCACAACCTCACACCTGTCAGAATGGCTATCAGTTCAATTGCTCAGTCATGTCTGACTCTTCAAGACCCCATGGACTGCAGCACTCCAGGCCTCCCTGTCCATCACCAATTCCCGGAGCTTGCTCAAACTCATGTCCATTGAGTCGGTGATTTTATCCAACCATCTCATCCTCTGTCGTCCCCTTCTCCTCCTGCCTTCAATCTTTCCCAGCATCAGAGTTTTTTTCCGATGAGTCTGTTCTTCACATCAGGTGGCCAAATAATTGGAGCTTCAGCTTCAGCCTCAGACCTTCCAATGAATATTCAGGACTGATTTCCTTTAGGAGGGACTTGTTGGATCTCCTTGCAGTCCAAGAGACTCTCAAGAATCTTCTCCAACACCACAGTTCAAAAGAATCAATTCTTTGGTGCTTGACCCTCTTTATGGTCCAATTCTCACATCCATACATAACTACTGGAAAAACCATAGCTTTGACTAGACAGACCTTTGTCAGCAAAGTGTGGCTATAGTCAAAATGAAAAACAAATGAGTAAATAAAACAAAATTGATAGACTCACAGATATAGAACAAAAAATCTAAGGCAGTCTAGTGAGAGGAAGAATTGGGTGATGGGCAAAATAGGGGTAGAAGATTAAGAGGTACAATCTACTATGTATAAAAAATAAAATGGATATATGGTATAGTTTGGGAAATAGCAAGCTATGATAGTAAATGGAGTATAAGCTTTACAAATATTGAATCATTACTTTGCACACTTGGAAAGTAACACAATTTTGTAAATCGACTATGCTTTCTTTTTTAAAGTGGACATGATGACAAGAGAATGAATGAACTAGTATGCAACTGTGCATGTTTTTAATATTATACTGCATTTTATAATATTTTACTGTTTCCCAAGCATGTTTGTACACATTTGATATTCACAGTCATATAAGATTGTCAGGAAAGTTTATCATTTATATTTTAGAGTAAGGAAATTGCAGTGTACACTGAACTTCTGAAAAGCTACATAAATAATAGACAGCAGAGCCCTAGTAAACTCATGTTCTCCCAAAAGAGTGTTTTATTCCATTGCTGTACAGTTTTCCAAATAACCACAATTATTGTTCAACCAGTTATTCATGAATGCCTAATCTGTGCTAAGCAATATATAATATGTTAAAGATACAATTATTTATACTTTTTGTTCATTTGTTAAAAGTTTATTAGTTTATTTTATTATTTAAAATGAATAACATATATAAATTATAGGAAATTTATGAAATATAAAATTATGGAAAAATACTACAGTTGCATCATAACTTCTAGTATCATATAGTTCCATTTTCATCTTGTTAAACCTTAAGGATGGGTCATTGAGGAAGGGGTGCTCAAATATCTCACTGTGACTATCAGTTCTCATACTCTGCTTGTAATCATTTCAATCTGCTTTAGATATTTTGTGGCTATAGTGTTAAGTTCACTGAACTTTAGAACTGTTATCTTCCTGGAAATTGTTTAATCATTATGTATTGACCCTCTTTATCACTAATAATATTTTTCCTTACAACCTGTTTTGTCTGATAATAACATAGCACAATAGCTTTCTATTTCCATCTCTTTGCTTTGAATATTTCTCCTTACTTATGTTTTACATGTATTTATCATACATAATTTGTATTTGAAAAAATATTTTCTATCCAACATATCTCTGCCTTTTAATTGGTGAGATTAGTCCATTTGTATGTGTCACCTTGATTGACATGTTTAGATTTATTTCTACTGTCTAACCTTGTATTTTTAATCATTCTGACTTTTCTATTTTTTTTTTAGTATTTTTTTTTCATTTATTTTTATTAGTTTGAGGCTAATTACTTTACAATATTATAGTGGTTTATGTCATATATTGACATGAATTAGCCATGGATTTACATGTATTCCCCATCCCGATCCCCCCTCCCACCTCCCTCTCCACCCAATCCCTCTGGGTCTTCCCAGTGCACCAGGCCCAAGTACTTGTCTCATGCATCCAACCTGGGCTGGTGATCTGTTTCACCATGGATAATATACATGTTTCGATGCTGTTCTCTCGAAACATCCCACCCTCGCCTTCTCCCACAGAGTCCAAAAGTCTGTTCTGTACATCTGTGTCTCTTTTTTTGTTTTGCATATAGGGTTATCATTACCATCTTTCTAAATTCCATACTTCTTTTTCTGCCTTATATTTTTCCCCCTCTACTGGTATTGACATACATTCTATTTACATTATTATTGTGATTACTCTTAAGAATTGGCATATCTATTTGACTTAACAATATCTAAAGTCAATCCATATCCTTCTAAATATTTTAAGTATCTTAGAATAACTCAATTCCAATCATCCTTTATAATTTTACATTATTTCCAGCACTTTAATTTTGTCTTGTTCTTATACTATCTAATAAGTTGTTTTGCTGCTCTTGTTGCTGTTCTTGTTTTTGTTAATCTTGGTTTTGTTGTTGTTATATAATTAATTCTTGTCCTCAGTCTTGAATAATAAGTTATCTGAACATAAAATTATACATAACAAGTTATTTTCTCTCAAAGTTGAAGATATTTTATTGACTTCTAATTTCTATTACTGTTACTAATAAAGACTCCTGTCTATTTTTTATTTGTGAGTACTTTTTCTTTCTCTCTGATTGCTTTTAAGAATTATTTTTATATTCAATGTGTAGTCTCTCTATAAAGTGTATAGGATTGAGTTAGTTCTATTTAGCCTTCTCAGTTTTAACTCCAATTTTTGTTTCTTAGTGTATTTGTCTTTCTTCAATTATTTATATGTTATTCCTTTCTTGAAATATTGCTTCTCCTCTATTTTCTCTATTCTCTCCTCTGTAACTCAGAACCCATATATTCTAGATTTTGTAGTTCAATTTTCTATGTATCTTAACCTGTCTTTCATATTTTTCTTCTCTTTATTTGTCTATGCTACACTATAGATAAATTTATTAGATTTGCTATTCAGATCATTAATTTTCTCCTCAGTGGTTATGATGCAAGGAACAGGATTGCATGGAAGGGTATTATAAAATCATTCTTAGCAATGCACTGGAGGTTTCCATTGCATAAACTCTTAGAACTATCACTGCTTCATGATAGTATTTTCATTTATTTTTCTTCCTTTTACTCTTCTACTTCATTTCTCTTCCCACTATATTATCTTTTTATATTTTTAACAACTATTTATTTTATAAAATAAATATTGGTTTGGATGAAAAACTTGACATCATGTTTTCATCAGTTGCCAGAATTCAACTTGATTTGAAATTCAACTTTCTTGTAGAAAAAGAAAAAAAGAATAAGATTGTGTGAATATGACTCTGGCTTGACAAACAGCTCACTGAAACCAGGGATTCCCTCTTCCCAGAAAGGGAGTTTGCATCCAAGTCCAGCTTTCCCTTATACCTGTGCTTCCTTCACCCAATCAGGAACACCATTGACACCAGGTTCTTCATATTGTGTGAAAATAGCATTACAAATAGCTTACAGGTCCCCTACATCAGGACTGCCTACTGTCTAGCAGTCTCTATAGCTAATTCTCTAATGACTAGACTGTTTTTTTCACATTGGTCCCACAGAAGAACTATGTTCCTTTATTGGGTCACAGACTCATAACATTGGGTAATGTGTACAGATCTTGATAAACCTTTCTAGGTGATGTTAGATCTGGGAGATCTTTCCTTTTCTTCTCTGGCATATGTGAAGGTCATTGGCTCATATGAGTTTCTTAATAAAGCTTATTCTTCAACTCACACAGTGGGAAATTGTGTTTCTTCCAAATACTGATGTACACCAGATGGATTAGAGCTGCTTATTAGATGCTGTATTCTAGAAAGCATTATGAATGAATTGTAGGGATTTTGAGGCTAAATCTAGGTTAACTGTTGGTATTTTTCATAATGGCAATTATTAACAGATAACATTTATATATACAATGTGCCAGTGACTGTGATAAGCGCTTTACATGCACTGTGTTTCAACTTCATAACTATCCTGTGATATCAATACTATAAATATTCATGCTTCATAGATGATAAAACTCTGGAATATAAATGTTAAATAACTTGTCAAAGGTCATACAACAATCTAGTGGAAAAACAGTGATTATATCCCAAATCTATGTGACTCTAGACCTCAATCTATTAACTGCTATGCCAAGGTTTCTCAAACTTTAGAAATGGTGATTTTTAAAAGCCAACATTACTGATGTTGATTAAATTATTTTTATCATTTAATTTTTATTTAAATGATTTTAATGTTTATTTAAATGATTTTTCCTTTTACTTTAGTACTTGCGCACTTAGCCGCTCAGTCATGTCTGACTCTTTGCAAGACTTTGGACTGTAGCCAGCCAAGCTATTCTGTCTATGAAATTTTTCAGGCAAGAATACTGGAGTGGGTATTTCTTCCTCCAATTCCTCCTCCAGGGGAGCCTCCCGACCCAGGGATCAAACTTGTGTCTCCTGCATTGAAGGAGGATTCTTTATCCACTGAGCCATCAGGGAAGACCCTTACTTTAGTACTTAAATGAACACAAACATAAAGTATAAAATAAATTACTTATTTTTATAATATTTATGTTAAGAATTGCCAGACGAATTTAATAATTGCAAACAAAGCCATTAAATAAATTAAATAAAGTTAATACTATTAATGTCATAGGTGATACTATTACCTTAAAATAAAATATAAATTTGTTTCAAACCATCAATCCTCTTTTTTTATAAATTAGTTGATTAGCAGCATAAGATAATACTAAAAAATATAAAAATAACATTTAATGAAGAATTGTTTATTGACTAAATTCTAAGTAGTTAATATAATACTTCACTGTTTACTGCTAGTGAAGAACTGCTGAGTGGTATAGACAAAAATGAATATATGATTTGAATATGTTAATAAAAGATACTGCCAAGAATTATTCAAGTTTAGCATTACTGTTTCACTATGTGCTTTGAGATTATTCTGTCCTCCCATAAATTTTCTTTAAATGAACTACAATAAAATCTTCATTTGGCATGAAGTCATTGGGCATTCACTTTTGAAATACATTATTTATGTGCATTAGTTTCTCTGTTCTTAATATCATTACCTTCAGTAATTGTTATTGCTTCATTAGTTCATTTTCATTGCATTGAACCAAAGTCTTATTTTACTGATAAATAAAACAACTAAAGGTGATATGAAAATGCCCCTCATTAGTGATATATGCTGAAAGAAAGGTTTTATTTAAACAATGAAATAAAATCTCAAATGCTCTTGGAAATGTAAAGCACACCAGTGATCTCAAAATTCAGTTTGAAGCTAACTCAGGGAGTGGCATCAACAAGATGGCAGAGTACAAGATACCAGAATTCATATGGTCACAACAATTAAACAGCTGTCTACAAATGAAAATTGTATGGATCATAATAAACTGTGGAGAATTCTGAAGGAGGTGGGAATACCAGACCATTTGACCTGCTTCTTGAGAAACCTGTATGCAGGTCAGGAAGCAACAGTTAGAACTGGACATGGAACAGCAGACTGGTTCCAAATAGGAAAAGGAGTACATCAGGGTTGTATATTGTCACCCTGCTTATTTAACTTATATGCAGTGTACATCATGAGAAACTTTGGGCCAGAAGAAGCACAAGTTGGAATCAAGATTGCTGGGAGAAATATCAATAACCTCAGATTATGCAGATGACAACACCCTTATGGCAGAAAGTGAAGAAGACCTAAAGAGCCTCTTGATGAAAGTGAAACAGGAGAGTGAAAATGTTGACTTAAAGCTCAACATTCAGAAAACTAAGATCATGGCATCCTGTCCCATCACTTCATGGCAAATAGATGGGGAAACAGTGGAAACAGTGGCACTGAAGAATTGGTGCTTTTGAACTATGGTGTTGGAGAAGACTCTTGAGAGTCCCTTGGACTGCAAGGAGATCCAACCAGTCCATCCTAAGGGAGATCAGTCCTGGGTGTTCATTGGAAGGACTGATGCTGAAGCTGAAACTCCAATACTTTGGCCACCTGATGTGAAGAGCTGACTCATTTGAAAAGGCCCTGATGCTGGGAAAGATTGAGGGCAGGAGGAGAAGGGGACGACAGAGGATGAGATGGCTGGATGGCATAACCGACTCGATGGGTATGAGTTTGAGTAAACTCCAGGAGTTTGTGATGGACAGGGAGGCCTGGCATGCTGCGATTCATGGGGTCGCAAAGAGTCGGACACGACTGAGTGACTGAACTGAACTGAACTGAGGGTTAGTTCTCTGGTAGTCTAGAGTCTTGGAGTCAGTGCTCCCACTCCAAAGGTTCAAGGATTGATATCTGGTCAGGGACAAAGATTATACAAGTGGCTTGTTATAGCATTAAGTGAGATTAAAACAAATATCCAAAAAAGAAAAAACAAAGATGAATCCCAGACAAAAGGCAGTTACAAAATCAGGCAAATAATAATTCAGTTCAGTTACATGTTACGTGACAGAATTATATGAACCAGAAACTTCACTCATAGATACACTTGCAAAGAAATTGAAAACAGGAATGTAAACCAATATTTGTATGCCAGTTTTCATTGAAGCCTTACTCTCAATAACAAAACAGCTCCAAACAACTCAAGTGTCTGTCATCAGATGAATAGAAAACAAAATATGTATGGATAGTCAACGAAATACTATGTAGCCATTGAAAAGAATGACGTTCTGATCATGCTAAAATACAGATGAACCTTGAATACATTATGCTAAGTGAAATAAGCCAAGCAGAAAAAAAGTTACCATTGTGTGATTCCACTTGCAGGAAATATCTAAAGTACACAGGCTCATAGAAACAGAATATATTTAGATTAGAGGTTACTAGAGACAAAAGCGAAGAGGAAATAGAGTTATTGTTTAATGGTATAAAGTAGCTATTTGGAGTAATGAAAAATTCTGAAAATAGATAGCATTGATATCCAAACAATATTGTGAATGTAGTTAATGTCACTTAATTTTGTACTTAAATGGTTAAGTAATATATATATATATATATATATATAT
>NC_057419.1:78308761-78313895 GCF_019320065.1 Cervus canadensis
CATTCACTTTTGAAATACATTATTTATGTGCATTAGTTTCTCTGTTCTTAATATCATTACCTTCAGTAATTGTTATTGCTTCATTAGTTCATTTTCATTGCATTGAACCAAAGTCTTATTTTACTGATAAATAAAACAACTAAAGGTGATATGAAAATGCCCCTCATTAGTGATATATGCTGAAAGAAAGGTTTTATTTAAACAATGAAATAAAATCTCAAATGCTCTTGGAAATGTAAAGCACACCAGTGATCTCAAAATTCAGTTTGAAGCTAACTCAGGGAGTGGCATCAACAAGATGGCAGAGTACAAGATACCAGAATTCATATGGTCACAACAATTAAACAGCTGTCTACAAATGAAAATTGTATGGATCATAATAAACTGTGGAGAATTCTGAAGGAGGTGGGAATACCAGACCATTTGACCTGCTTCTTGAGAAACCTGTATGCAGGTCAGGAAGCAACAGTTAGAACTGGACATGGAACAGCAGACTGGTTCCAAATAGGAAAAGGAGTACATCAGGGTTGTATATTGTCACCCTGCTTATTTAACTTATATGCAGTGTACATCATGAGAAACTTTGGGCCAGAAGAAGCACAAGTTGGAATCAAGATTGCTGGGAGAAATATCAATAACCTCAGATTATGCAGATGACAACACCCTTATGGCAGAAAGTGAAGAAGACCTAAAGAGCCTCTTGATGAAAGTGAAACAGGAGAGTGAAAATGTTGACTTAAAGCTCAACATTCAGAAAACTAAGATCATGGCATCCTGTCCCATCACTTCATGGCAAATAGATGGGGAAACAGTGGAAACAGTGGCACTGAAGAATTGGTGCTTTTGAACTATGGTGTTGGAGAAGACTCTTGAGAGTCCCTTGGACTGCAAGGAGATCCAACCAGTCCATCCTAAGGGAGATCAGTCCTGGGTGTTCATTGGAAGGACTGATGCTGAAGCTGAAACTCCAATACTTTGGCCACCTGATGTGAAGAGCTGACTCATTTGAAAAGGCCCTGATGCTGGGAAAGATTGAGGGCAGGAGGAGAAGGGGACGACAGAGGATGAGATGGCTGGATGGCATAACCGACTCGATGGGTATGAGTTTGAGTAAACTCCAGGAGTTTGTGATGGACAGGGAGGCCTGGCATGCTGCGATTCATGGGGTCGCAAAGAGTCGGACACGACTGAGTGACTGAACTGAACTGAACTGAGGGTTAGTTCTCTGGTAGTCTAGAGTCTTGGAGTCAGTGCTCCCACTCCAAAGGTTCAAGGATTGATATCTGGTCAGGGACAAAGATTATACAAGTGGCTTGTTATAGCATTAAGTGAGATTAAAACAAATATCCAAAAAAGAAAAAACAAAGATGAATCCCAGACAAAAGGCAGTTACAAAATCAGGCAAATAATAATTCAGTTCAGTTACATGTTACGTGACAGAATTATATGAACCAGAAACTTCACTCATAGATACACTTGCAAAGAAATTGAAAACAGGAATGTAAACCAATATTTGTATGCCAGTTTTCATTGAAGCCTTACTCTCAATAACAAAACAGCTCCAAACAACTCAAGTGTCTGTCATCAGATGAATAGAAAACAAAATATGTATGGATAGTCAACGAAATACTATGTAGCCATTGAAAAGAATGACGTTCTGATCATGCTAAAATACAGATGAACCTTGAATACATTATGCTAAGTGAAATAAGCCAAGCAGAAAAAAAGTTACCATTGTGTGATTCCACTTGCAGGAAATATCTAAAGTACACAGGCTCATAGAAACAGAATATATTTAGATTAGAGGTTACTAGAGACAAAAGCGAAGAGGAAATAGAGTTATTGTTTAATGGTATAAAGTAGCTATTTGGAGTAATGAAAAATTCTGAAAATAGATAGCATTGATATCCAAACAATATTGTGAATGTAGTTAATGTCACTTAATTTTGTACTTAAATGGTTAAGTAATATATATATATATATATATATATATATTACTAAACACTTACAAACTTAAAAGTTCCTATATATATATATATAGGAATATATATATATATTACTAAACACTTACAAACTTAAAAGTTCCTATATAGAGAGAGGGAGATGTATATCTACAAAAGTTAAAAAAATTTGCACTGTATCCAATTATTATTTAGTTTTAAGAATTAAAAAAAAATAAAGGCTGATTCCAAAATTAAATATGTGTTAATGAATTTTCTACACATTGGAATTCTGATTAGTAAACACTTTTTCATTTGACTTTGTATATCTAATTCAAAAAATATTGTATTGTCAATACTTGTAGTTAGCTAGTATATGAAATTAGTTTTAAGATATAGAACATGTGTCAAAGAAATTCTTCTCTAACAAAAATTATAAATTTTTATCAATATATAGTTGTATTTAAAATAAATGCAATTTGTATAACATGATCTTTTACAAAGTCAAAGTAACAAAATTAAAATTATAAAGATGGAAAAAATTAATGATATGGAACCAAAAATTAAATGAGAATTTTTGCTGCAGTAAATTTTGGAGAAAGGTGAATAGCTATAAACACATTAGCAATAATTAGAAAAAAAATGATAATCTGGGTTTCTGGGGCTAAGTATATATTCAAAGATTTTCTGTATATATGTACATCTATTGTCTTCTGCAATTATAAATAATTTTTCAAAATAGTATTCCTTAAAGCCTGTAAATCATCAGTTACAAATAAAGATTGAACTATAATTTATTAGATTCTACTCATTAGTGTTGGAAAGGAGACAAACATTCTGGAAAGATTTTCAACAGATATTAAGATAAAATGAATTTTCTGTTAACTCTATTAGCTAAAAATTCAATAGAATTCAAAGATATCTTTCACCTCTTCTTTCAAATCTCTCACTCACTCAGTCAACTAGTCCTGTCAATTCTCCCTTCAGATTTTCTTCTACTGATCCCTTACTTTCCATTCCTGCTGTCTTTGCTCTTATTTCAGGTCCTCAATATCTTTTCTCTATACTATCACAATAGCTCAATTTCCTCTCCTTATAATTGATCTTTCCCTTTGGAAACAGAATTATCTTCATATATCAACCATCTGAAGATATTGCTCTGATGCCTAAAACGAGAAACAGTTACTCAACTGCCTGGCATAGTATGGAAACTCTATCATTTTTGAATGTTTATATCTCTGTTATGGATTGAATGTTTGTGTACCTCTAAATTTATACATTAAAGTGTAATGGTATTTGAAAATGAAATTTTCTGGAAGTAGTTTGCTTTGTTGTTGTTTACTCCCTAAGTCATTTCCAACTAAGTCGTATGCGACCCCATGGGCTATAGCCCACCAGACTCCTCTGCATATGGGATTTCCCAGGCAAGAATACTGAAGTACATTGCCATTTCCTTCTCCAGGAGTTCTTCCTGACTCTGCATCTCCTGCCCATGGCTCCTGCATTGAAGGCAGATTCTTTACCTCTGAGTCACCAGGGAAGCAGGGATTAGTACTCTTATAACAAGAAACCCAGAAAAATTGCTTTCTCTCTCTCTCTCTGCCCCACTACATGTGAGGACAAAGAAGTAGGCATCTACAAGCCAGGAAGAGTGCCCTTACTGGGAATTGTATTGGCCAGCATCTTTATCTTGGACTTTCCAGCTTTCAGGACCATGAGAAAATATATTTCTGTCATTTAAACCATCCCATCTGTAGTATTTTGTTATAGCAGCCTGATCTGACTAACACAGACTTCAGTACAAAAGATAAGGTACTGCTGTAACAAAAACCTAAAATATGGGAAAACTAGGTAATGGTAAAGGCTGGAAGAGTTTTGAGGTGTATGTTAAAAATATGGATAGTAAGGACAATTTCGGTGAGGTTTGCAAATGAAGAGCATGTTTTTGAAAACTAGAGGAAAACATCTTTTTGAAAATATCTTTGTTATAAGGTGACAAATGATTTGACTGAACACTATCCTAACATTTTGTGAAAAGCAGAAATTTTGACAAATGAAATTGTATATTTAACTGAGATGTCAAAAAATGTTGAAAGAGTAGATTTGTTCCTTCTGATTGTTTATATGAAAATGCAGAAGAAGTGAGGTGAACTGAAGAAGGAATTGCTAAGCAAAGAGGAACAAGAATTTAGAGAATTGGGGGAAAAAATCCCAGCTTATCATTATTGTAAAACATGAGAAAATTTGTTCTGTAAATAACACTGAGTGTGGCTGAACACCAATTTGATAAGGAGATTATGGATGTGACTCAACAATCTCAACAGAAGCCAGGAACAAAGACGAAATTATACCAGCAAATACACAATTAGTTTGAACTAAAGGAAATGAAGAAAGCAGGATAGAATAAAAAGGTGATTCAGAGATCATCAATATTCCAACTTCTACCACGGGCATTTGGGAAATCTGGTTCCTCTTTGTTTTCAAAAGATGGGAACACATTTCCTGTTTAAATACATCAGGAAGATATATCCCAGTGCCCCACAGTTGGGACTTCCTTGGCATATAGCCAATTGGATGAATCCCATGTAGAAAACAGAAGGGATGGAGCCTCACCCACAGACCCATGGGGATAACACTGCTGCTCCAATGGGCCTACAGGAAAGACTATAAAACCAAAGATTAATATTGAGCCTTAAGACCTAGTGGGAAAGAGTAGTCAAGATGTTGGAGTAGGAAGAACCTGAATTTAGCTCCTCCCACAGGTGAACCAAATTACAACAATTTACAGAGGAGCTATCAATGGGAATGAGTGGAAGACTAGAAGAAAAGATCTTCCACAACTAAAGTTATAAAGAAAGAATCATAAGGACGTGTATAGGAGGAAAGACACATGGGGTAGCCAAGAGGTAGTTCAGTTTAGTTCAGTTGCTTAGTCATATCCAACTTTTTGCGACCCCATGGACTGCAGCATGCCAGACGTCCCTATCCATCACCAACTCCCAGAGTTTACTTACTCATGTCCAATGAGTCGGTGATGTCATCCAACCATCTCATCCTCTGTCACCCCCTTCTCCTCCCACCTTCAATCTTTCCCAGTATCAGGGTATTTTCAAATAAGTCAGTCCTTTGCACCAGGTGGCCAAAATATTGTATTTTCAGCTTCAGCGTCAGTCCTTCCAATGAATATTCAGGAT
>NC_057419.1:78314042-78340341 GCF_019320065.1 Cervus canadensis
ATATATATATATATATATACACACACACGCACACATATATACATATATATACATATACATACATATATATATATATATATATACATATATAATTTTGTGACTGATTTTGTTTTGTATCTTTAATATTGTATCTTTGAGAGTCTAACTTCTACTCTAGATTTTTAATCTTTGCTTTTTAGTAGTTGTTATCAATTATGTACCTTTAAGAATCTAATCTTCAGTATCCAATTTCACTTAGGGGTGTAATTACTGACTTGATTACTCTCTCCCCTTTTAATTCTGTGGATCTTTATGGGTGTTCTAGGCTGTGGAGAACACTTTGGTTCAGTTCAGTTCAGTCGCTTAGTCATGTCCGACTCGGCGACCCAATGAATCGCAGCACGCCAGGCCTCCCTGTCCATCACAAACTCCCAGAGTTTACCCAAACTCATGTCCATCGAGTCGGTGATGCCATCAAGCCATCTCATCCTCTGTTGTCCCCTTCTCCTCCTGCCTCCAACCCCTCCCAGCATCACGGTCATTTCCAATGAGTCAACTCTTTGCATGAGGTGGCCAAAGTATTGGAGTTTCAGCTTCAGCATCAGTCCTTCCAATGAACACCCAGGACTGATCTCCTTCAGGATGGACTGGTTGGATCTCCTTGCAGTCCAAGGGACTCTCAAGAGTCTTCTCCAACACCACAGCTCAAAAGCATGAATTTTTTGGCACTCAGCCTTCTTCACAGTCCAACTCTCACATCCATACATGACCAATGGAAAAACCATAGCTTTGACTAGATGGACCTCTGTTGGCAAAGTAATGTCTCTGCTTTTTAATATGCTATCTAGGTTGATCATAACTTTCCTTCCAAGGAGTAATCATCTTTTAATTTCATGGCTGAAATCACCATCTGCAGTGATTTTGGAACAAAAATAAAATTAAGTCTGACACTGTTTCCACTGTTTCTGCATCTATTTCCCATGAAGTGATGCGACCAGTTGCCATGATCTTAGTTTCCCGAATGTTGAGCTTTAAGCCAACTTTTTCACTCTCCTCTTTCACTTTCATCAAGAGGTTTTTTAGTTCCTCTTCACTGTCTGCCATAAGGGTGGTGTCATCTGCGTATCTGAGGCGGGTGCAGGAGGACCGAGAGGAGCTACTCCACATTCAAGGTGAACACTTAGGGAACTGATTACTGGCAAGATTGGTCTCTCCCCTCTTGACTCCTCCTCTTCTCCTGGTCACCTCTATCTCCCTTCTCCCTCTTCTCTTCTCTTTGTAACTCCGTGAAACTCTCTGGTTGTTCCAGACTATGGAGAGAGCACAAAGGGAATTAATTACTGACTAGACTGCTCTCTCCCCTTTTCACTCCCCCTCTTCTCCTCTTGGTCAACTCTATTTCTCTCCTCCCTCTTCTCTTATCCATGTAACCCTGTGAACATCTATGGATGTCCCTCACCATGGAGAATCTTTTCACTATTAACCAATATGTTTTATAATCTCTGCTGTGTGGATGGAGAAGTCTTGAAGCTACTGTAAGAATAAGACAAAAAGCCAGAGGAAGGAGGCTTAAATCCAAAACTTGAGAAAACTTCTGATTCCAGGGAACATTAATCGACAAGAGCTCATCCAAAAGCCTCCATATCTACACTGAAACCAAGCTCCACTCAAGAGCCAACAAATTCCAGAGCAAGACATACCATGCTAATTCTCCAGCAATGGAGGGACACAGCCCTGGGAATTAAATTACAGGCTGGCCCAAAGTCATGCCAAACCCATAGAAACCCCAAAACTCACTACATGACACTTCATTGCATTCCACAGAGAAGAGATCCATCTCCACCCATCAGAACACAGTCACAAGCTTCCCTAACCAGAAAACCTTCACAAGCAACTAGTCTAACCCCACCCACAGGGAGCAACCTCCACAATAAAGAGGAAACACAAACTTCCAACTGACAGAAAAGCCACCCCAAACACAGCAATCTAAAAAAAAAAAAAAAAAAAAAAATGAAAAGGCAGAAAAATATTCAACAAGTAAAGAAACATGATAAATGCCCACCAAATCAAACAAAAGAGGAGGAGATAGGGAGTCTACCTGAAAAAGAATTTAGAATGATAGTAGAGATTATACAAAATCTTGAAAACAAAATAGATTTAAAGATAAATAGACCAGAGACACGGATTGAGAGGATGCAAGAAATGTTTAACCTGGACCTAGAATAAATAAAAGAGCATCAATCAAAAATGAATAATGCAATAACTGAGATCAAAAGCACTCTGGAAGGAACCAACAGTAGCATAACTGTGGCAGAAAACAGGATAAGTGAGGTGGAAGATAGAATGGTGGAAATAAATGAAGCAGAAAGGGAAAAAGAATTTTTAAAAATGAGGATAACCTCAGAGACTTCTGGGACAATGTTAAACGTCCCAACATTCAAATCATAGGAGTCCCAGAAGAAGAAGAAGACAAAAGAAAAAGGCATGAGAAATCACTTGAGAGAGTAGTTGAAAATTTCCCTAAAATGGGGGAAGGAAATAGCCACTCAAGTCCAAGAAAGTCAGAGAGTCCCAAACAAGATAAACTCAAAGCAAACACCCCAGGACACATATTAATCAAATTAATGAAGATCAAACACAAAGAACAAATATTAAAAGCAGCAAGAGAAAAGCAACGAATAAAACACAAGGGGATTCCCATAAGAATAACTGCTGATCTTTCAATAGAAACTCTTCAGACCAGAAGGGAATGGCAGGACATACTTAAAGTAATGACAGAGAATAACCTACAACCCAGATTACTGTACCCAGCAAGGATCTCATTCAAATATGAAGGAGAAACCAAAAGCTTTACAGACAAGCAAAAGCTGAGAGAATTCAACACCACCAAACCAGCTCTTCTACAAGTGCTAAAGGATCTTCTCTAGATAGGAAACACAGAAAAGGTGTATAACCTCTAACCCAAAATGGCAATGAGAAATTTCTTATCAATAATTACTTTAAATGTAAATGGGTTGAAAGCCCCAACCAAAAGACAAAGACTGGCAGAATGGACACAAAAACAAAGAAACAAACAAACAAACAAAAAATGTTGTCTACAAGAGTCCCACCTCAAAACAATGGGCACATACAGACTGAAAGTGAGGGGCTGGAAAGGATACTTTATGCAAATGGAGATCAAAAGAAAGCAGGAGTAGCAATACTCATATCGGATAAAATAGACTGAAATAAAGGTCATGAAATGAGAGAAAGAAGACACTACATAATGAACAAAGGATAAATCCAAGAAGAAGATATAACAATCATAAATATATATGCACACAGCAAAGGAGCACCACAATATGTAAGGCAAATGCTAACATTTATGAAAGGGGAAATTAACAGTAACACAATAACAGTGGGAGACTTTAATACCCCACTCACACCTAGGGATAGAACAACCAAACAGAATATTAGCAAGTAAACACAAACTTTAAATGACTCAATGGACCAGTTAGACTTAATTGATATCTTTAGGACATTTCACCCCAAAGTAATGAATTTCTCCTGTTTCTCAAGTGCACATGGAACGTTCTCCGGGATACATCATGTAACATCATGGGCCATAGATCTAGCCTTGGTAAATTAAAAAAAAAGAAAAATAATAAAATCATTTCAAGCATCTTTTCTGATCCCAATGCGATAAGATTAGATGTCAACTACAACTACAGGATAAAAACTATTAAAAATACAAACATATGGAGGCTAAACAACATGCTTCTGAATAATAAGCAAATCATGGAGGAAATAAAAATGTGCATAGAAACAAATGAAAATGAAAACATGACAACCCAAAACCCATGGGATTCAGTAAAAGCAGTGCTAACGGGAAGTGTCACAGCAACAAGAGCTTACCTTAAGAAACAAGAGAGAGAAAACAAAAACAAAAACAAACAAACAAACAAAAAAACCCTATACACCTAAAGCAACTAGAAAAAGAAGAAATGCAGAACCCCAGGGTTAGTAGAAGGAGAGAAATCATGAAAATTAGGGCAGAAATAAAAGAAAAAGAAACAAAGGAGACTATAGTAAAAGTCAACAAAACTAAAAGCTGGTTCTTTGAGAAGATAAATAAAATAGACAAAACATTAGCCAGACTCATCAAGAAAAAAAAGGGAGAAGAATCAAATTCACAAAATTACAAATGAAAATGGAGACATCATAACAGACAACACAGAAATGAAAAGGATCATAAGACAGTACTCTCAACAACTCTATGACAAAAAAAATGGACAACTTGAACGAAATGGACGAATTCTTAGAAAAGCATAACCTTTCAAAACTGAACCAGGAGGAAAGAGAAAATCTAAACAGCCACATCACAAGTACAGAAATCAAAACTGTAATAAAAAAAATGTCCAACAACCAAAAGCCCAGGACCAGATGTCTTGACAGGTGAATTCTACCAAAATTTAGGGAAGAGCTAGCACCTATCCTACTGAAACTCTTCCAGAAATTTGCAGAGGAAAGTTAACTGACAAACTCATTCCATGAGGCCATCACCCTAATACCAAAACCAGACAAAGATGCCACACGCACACACACACACACACACACACAGACACAAATCTACAGGCCAATATCACTGATGAATATAGATGCAAAAATCCTCACCAAAATTCTAGCAAACAGAGTGCAAAAACATATTAAAAAGACCATACATCATGACCAAGTGGGCTTACCCCAGTGACGCAAGGATTCTTCAGTATTCACAAATCAATCAATGTGATACACCATGTTAACAAATTGAAGATAAAAACCATATGATTATCTCAAAGGATGCCGAGAAAGGCTTTGACAAAATTCAACATCCATTTATGATAAAAAAAAAAAAACCTCCAGAAAACAGGCATAGAAGGAACATTCCTCAACATAATAAAAGCCATATATGACAAACTCACAGCAAACATTTGTGGTGAAACATTGAAAACATTTCCCCTAAAGTCAGGAACAAGACAAGGGTGCCCACTCTCACCACTATTATTCAACATAGTTTTGGAAGTTTTAGCCACAACAATTAGAAAATAAAAAGAAATAAAAGGAATCCAGATTGGAAAAGAAGTAAAACTCTCTGTTTGCACATGACATGACCCTCTACATAGAATACCTTAAAGACACCACCAGAAAATTACTAGAGCTAATCAATGAATATAGTAAAGTTGCAGGATATAAAATTGACACACAGAAATCCCTTGCATTCCTACACACTAGCAATGAGAAAAGAAAAAGAGAAATTAAAGAAACAATTCCATTCACCATTGCGATGAAAAGCATAAAATACTTAGGAATATGTCTACCTAAAGAAACAAAAGACCTGTAGATAGAAAACTATATAACTTTGATGAAAGAAATCAAACATGACACAAATAGATGAAGAATATACCATGTTCATGGATTGGAAGAATCAATATAGTGAAAATGAGTATAGTACCCAAAGCAATCTATAGATTCAATGCAATCCCTATCAAGCTACCAACGGTATTTTTCAGAGAACTAGAACAAATAATTTCACAATTTATTTGGAAATACAAAAAATCTGGAATAGCCAAAACGATCTTGAGAAATAAGAATGGAACTGGAGGAATCAACCTACATCACGTCCGACTATACTACAAAGCTATAGTCATCAAGACAGTATGGTCCTGGCACAAAGACAGAAATATAGATCAATGGAACAAAATAGAAAGCCCAGAGATAAATCCACGCACCTATGGACACCTCATCTTTGTCAAAGGAGGCAAGAATATACAATGAAGAAAAGACAATCTCTTTAACAAGTGGTGCTGGGAAAACTGGTCAACCACTTGTAAAAGAATGAAACTAGAACACTTTTTAACACCATCCAAAAAAAATAAACTCAAAATGGGTTAAGGATCTAAATGTAAGACCAGAAACTACAAAACTCCTAGAGGAAAACATGGGCTAAAGACTCTCTGACATTAATCACAGCAGGATCCTCTCTGACCCACCTCCCAGAGTAATGGAAATAAAAGAAAAAATAAACAAATGGGTCCTAATTAAACTTAAAAACTTTTGCACAAAGAAGGAAACTATAAGCAAGGTGAAAAGACAGCCTTCAGAATGGGAGAAAATAATAGCAAATGAAGCAATTGACAAAGAATTAATTTCAAAATTATACAAGCAACTCCTGAAGCTCAAATCCAGAAAAATAAATGACTCAGTCAAAAAATGGGCCAAAGAACTAAACAGACATTTCTCCAAAGAAGACATAGAGATGGCTAACAAACACACTAAGTGATGCTCAACATCACTCATTATCAGAGAAATGCAAATTAAAACAACAAATGATACCATCTCATGCCAGTCGTAATGGCTGCTGTCAAAAAGTCTGCAAACAATAAATGCTGGGGAGGGTGTGGAGAAAAGGGAACTCTTTTCCACTGTTGGTTTGAATGCACATTCATGCAGCGACTATGGAGAGCATTGTGGAGATTCCTTGAAAACCTGGAAATAGAACTGGCATATGACTCAGCAATCCCACTGCTGGGCATACACACTGAGAAAACCAGAAGTGAAAGATACATGTGTACCCCAATGTTCATCGCAGCACTGTTTACAATAGCTAGGATATGGAAGCAACCTAGATGTCCATTTGCAGATGAATGGATAAGAAAGCTGTGGTACATATACACAATGGCATATTATTCAGCTCTTAAAAAGAATCTGTTTGAATTAGTTCTAATGAGCTGGATGAAACTGGAGCCTATTATACAGAGTGAAGTAAATCAGAAAGAAAAACACCAATGCAGTATTTTAACACATATATGTGGAATTTAGAAATATGGAAACAATGACCCTATATGTGAGACAGCAAAAGAGCCACACAAATAAAGAACAGACTTTTGGACTCTGTGGGGAAGGCGAGGGTGGGAAGATTTGAGAGACTAGTATTGAAACATGCATATTACCATATGTGAAATAGATCACCAGCCCAAGTTCAATGCATGAAACAGGTACACTGGGACAACCCTGAGGGATGGGATGGGGAGGGAGGTGGGAGGGTGGTTCAGGATGGGGGATTCATGTATACCCATGGCTGATTCATGTTAATGTATGGGAAAAGCCACTACAATATTGTGAAGTAATTAGCCTCCAATTAAAATGAATTAATTAATTAAAAATAAGATATAACAGCGTGCTCAGTTATAATTTTAAAAAATTAACTCATATCAAAGGAGATCAGATTTATTGTTACCAGTGATCAGGTGTATAAGAAGGTGGAATTGGATGAAGGTAATCAAAAAGTAAAAATTTCAAATTGTAGGATAATTAGTAGGGTATAATGCACAACACAAAAAATATAATTAGCACTGCTGTATGTTATATATGAAAGTTAAGGGAGAAAATCCTGAGTTCTCTTATATATGAAAGTTAAGAGAGAAAATTCTAAGAGCTATCTTCACAAGGAAATATTTTTTCTTCAATTTTTTTCCTATTTGAAATGATAGATGTTCATTAACTTTATTACATTAATTGTTCCACAATGCACATAAGTCAAATCATTATGCGGTATATGTTAAACTTACACATGCTCTATGTTAATTATATCTCAATAAAACTAGAAGAATAAATGATCCAGTGGAATTTGCCTTGCTAGTTTTGAGAACTGTGTGGGACTCATCATCTTTTTCTTCTTTCCAATTTTTTTCTTTTTGAATGAAAAATTTAATCCTATATCTATCCACAGTTCTACTTTGGAAGCAAATAATTTGTCTTATTTCACAAGTTAATATTTGAAGAGAAATTTTAAGTCAGAATGAAACATGGCTCCACTCTCACCTATATGGTGTAGATGAGACTTGAATGAGACTTTGAGCCTCAGATTTTAGATATGTTGCTGGAAAATGTTAAAACCTTCTGGGCTCTTGGAATAAAATTCATGTCTTTTTCATGTGAAGACATGAGATTTAGGAGACTAAGAATGAAGTATTATGGACTGAATATTTGTTTTCCTGCAAAATCCATAAGTTGAAGCCCTATCCCCTAAGTGATGATATGGAGATGGAGTCTTTCAAAGATAATTAGGGTGAAATGAGATTATGGGTGTGGGACTCTTGTGATGGGATTAGTGCCCTTATGAGAAAAGACACTAAAGAAGTTGTTCTCTTTCTCCCTCTCTCTACCATGTAATGAACAGCAAAGAGAATAAGTCAGCTGTGTACTAGTGAAGAAGACAGCTCTCACCAGGAACTGAATTGCCTGGCACCTTCATCTGAACTTCACAGTCTCCAAAACTGTGAAAAAAATAAATCTTAGACATTTAAGTTGCCTGGCCAACTGATGCGAAGAGCTGACTCATTTGAAAAGACACTGATGCTGGGAAAGATTGAGGGCAGGTTGAGAAGGGGACGACAGAGGATGAGATGGTTGGATGGCATCACCAACTCGATGGAAATGGGTTTGGGTGAACTCTGGGAGTTGGTGATGGACAGGGAGGCCTGGCATGCTGCGGTTCATGGGGTCGCAGAGTCAGACACGACTGAGCGACTGAACTGAACTGATGCTGTATTTTATCATTACAGTCTGAGCAGACCAGCATTACTCCCTTAATTACTCCCTTACACCACATACCTCTAGACATATGAGTTGGTAGTATCTTCTCCAACACGATGTTCCTTTATTCATGTTCTTCTGTTGACTGAGAATGTACTTCATTGATCAGTTTATCCAAATCCTTTAATGCTACCTCAAATGTTGCACCTTTTCTCTGAAGTGATTCCAATCCACAAATTTAGAATTTACTTATTCTTGTAATAAGTATTATTCAGTGATTTAACATCTCCAGAATAACATTCAAAAAATATATATTTTTTGTATATAAGATGTTTTAAAGAGGTCCAGTAGACCCACTAAGCTGTAAGCAACTTGGGCACAGAATGTTACATCTCCATGTCTCCCCATAATTTGTAGCATAGTGCATACTTACAAATAGTAGATACAAATATTTGTAGAATGACTATATCCTTTATTTCCTGAATTTGGAGATCTATGTATATTCAGTTTATTCCTCTGCCATTTGTCCAGTGTAGAAATTGTGATACTAATGATAAATCCATAAAGAACTTTAGCCCTGAATTAGTCTAAGAAAGTTATCTCTCATGCTTGCATATATACACACAAGTTGTATCTTGAGTGTGCAACCTATGCAGCTGCACAGGGCTCCATGCATAGAAGAATGCTATTGATGATTTAAAGCTCTGCTGTCAGTGTCTTAAAATTCTTAATAACTTAATCTTAGAATTATGTTTTCTAAGTGAAATTTAATAATATAAGAGAGTATGTTAGTGAGCAGAAGAAATATGTACAATATTCATGTTTATTGTTTCTTGCCAACTTTTTTGCATATAGCTATCATAGTGCTTTATAAGTACAGAATTCTGGTAGACACACAATGTGTGGGAGGTCAATAAGACTCAAAGAAAGTACAAGGTACGTGTGTTGTATTACTATGAATGAGCAAACTTGGCCACTGACAGACCCTAAGGGCCACACTTTCCTTTCACAAATGAACTTGCTTCAAACACAGAAAGAAGAAAATGATGTTCTAAGAAACAAAAACAACCATGGAATCTTATCATATACTTTCTTATTCATGTTACTTCCTTGTAGCATGTTCCTAGGTTCCTAGCTAACTAGGAACATGTTCACTGAAAATTATGACATAGATTAAAATGGAAAGATAGGGTGATCCATTAATCCTTTTCCTTTCAGTCCTTTTTTATGCATGAGGAATCCCAGAGTAGATATTTATGGTAGAATGTATGTCTATCAAAGAGTCAAATCAAAGCATTTGAGTTAGTTTTGTGCAGCATTTCTCCTGCTCTGCTAAGAACAAAATACATATATATGTACAAGATATAAAATAAGAACTGAGTAATATATAGGATCCCACATACTATTTGTAGTTGCATTTAAATTGTCTTGCACAATACAAAAATGAATGGTAAAATGTATGCTAATAATTTAAATATAAATTTGCTTTACTTATAATGACAACAAACAGTAGATTAAAAGAAACACCTTAACATGTCCAGAGAGAGACCACAGAATAAAACTTTATATTTTAGTAAATTTAATGGTATATTTTCCCCTCATATTCGAACAAGGAATCCTCAGATTTTATCTTTTATGGATCCTTGAATATTATGCAGCAGTATAAAATGCCATTTGTTTTGAGGTTACATGACTAAAACTGTTATTTGGTTAATCTGATCCTTATATACATAGGCAATTCAAAAATTATTTCTCTCAAAAAGAAAGATAAATTTTCTGCCAGTACATCTTCACACTTTCTCTAGTAGGGAAGCAATCTTTCAGCATAGGACTAATTTTTTCCCTGTCATTTCAACTCAGGCCTGCCTCTTTTAATTTAGCTTGTGGCAATAATTTCTGTTGACACTAGTAAGGTTAATAGTAAGCTTTTTAGTCAGTTGAACCTGGATTTGAATCCTGTCTCCACTCCTCATTTTCTGGGGCATTTTGAGTGAGTTACCTACCCTCTTAAAATGTTTGTTAGGCCCCATCCTTGGAGATTCTGATTTATTAATCAAAGATATGGTGTGGAGGAATAGGAATCTGACTTTTAAGTAATTGCTTATGTGATTCTGATGTAGCTCATCCACATACTGTTATTTGGGAAGCCCAGGACTGGATAAATTTTATAAAGTATAAAGGCTCCTCAGATATTTGCTGCACATGTGCCTTAGAATGATGTCCTTATTATCCTCTTGATAGGAGACAAATGTTTCTTTATAACACAATCCTCAATAGAAAGGTATGCAAGAGAATCAGGTCTTTCTTATTATAGGATTATAGAATTTCCTCAAGGTAGTGTGAAACACTACATAGTTCTGGGGCCTACTGCTATAAAAGCAGATAAACATGTGACCTAAGGAAAGCATTTTTCCAAAAATAGTTACCAATATATTGGGTCATGTCCTTCTAGTATATGGACATGATGAAACAGTCATAAAATACAAAAGGCAAATTTACAGGTGTGTGTGTGTAGACAATTGGTGATTAACAACACATAATTTGGATTCATCAGTTACCCTTTAAAATAAAAATGAAACAAAGAAGAAGATGGAGATGGTGGGGTAGGAGGATATGGACTTCACCTCCTACAAACACACAAAAATATACATCTAAATGTGAAACACTTCTTACAGAAAGCCCACATTTTTTTTCATTTATTTTTATTAGTTGAAGGCTAATTACTTTACAATATTGTAGTGGTTTTTGTCATACATTGACATGAATCAGCCATGGATTTACATATATTCCCCATCCAGATGCTCCCTCCCACCTCCCTCTCCACCCGATTCCTCTGGGTCTTCCCAGTGCATCAGGCCCAAACACTTGTCTCATGCATCCAGCCTGGGCTGGTGATCTGTTTCACCCTAGATAATATACATGTTTTGATGCTGTTCTCTCGAAATATCCCACCCTAGCCTTCTCCCACAGAGTTCAAAATTCTGTTCTGTACATCTGTGCCTCTTTTTCTGTTTTGCATATAGGGTTGTCGTTACCATCTTTCTAAATTCCATATATATGCATTAGTATACTGTATTGGTGTTTATCTTTCTGGCTTACTTCACTCTGTATAATGGGCTCCATTTCATCTGTCTCATTAGAACTGATTCAACTAAATTCTTTTTAATGGCTGAGTAATATTCCATGGTGTATATGTACCACAGCTTCCTTATCCATTCGTCTGCTGATGGGCATCTGGGTTGCTTCCATGTCCTGGCTATTATAAACAATGCTGCGATGAACACTGGGGTGCACGTGTCTCTTTCAGATATGGTTTCATCAGTGTGTATGCCCAGAAGTGGGATTGCTGGGTCATATGGCAGTTCTAATTCCAGTTTTTTAAGAAATGTCCACACTGTTCTCCATAGCAGCTGTACTAGTTTGCATTCCCACCAACAGTGTAAGAGGGTTCCCTTTTTCCCACACCCTCTCCAGCATTTATTGCTTGTAGACTTTTGGATAGCAGCTATCCTGACTGGTGTGTAATGGTACCTCATTGTGGTTTTGATTTGCATTTCTCTGATAATGAGTGATGTTGAGCATCTTTTCATGCTATAAGCAAGGTGAAAAGACAGCCCTCAGATTGGGAGAAAATAATAGCAAACAAAGCAACAGACAAAAGATTAATCTCAAAAATATACAAGCAACTCCTGCAGCTCAATTCTAGAAAAATAAATGACCCAATCAAAAAATGGGCCAAAGAACTAAACAGACATTTCTCCAAAGAAGACATACAGATGGCTAAGAAAGCTCACTTTTATAAAAGGCCTCAGGATGGCACTAGAACACCTGGCAGTGGTCAGTGAAAAAGAAAATGCCCACATAGGCAGGACTTCACCCGGGGGAGCCACTTTTTCTACTAGGAGGTCTGCTGGTAAGTCTGTTGGTATGAAGAGATGGCTAGGGAAAGGCTGAACTCTGCTCAAGAGGAGTATGCCTGTGGCACATTGCTAGTAATCAGGGTGGAGAGAGACCAGTAATGGCAGGTGCTGCCTCACCACACTTCCCTGTTCCAAGCACACAATGGATGGGGCTGCTAGAATATTAAGTGGCTAGGTGCTGAATCTCCAATGTACAGATTCTGGGCAAAAAACTCAGTATAGCTACACTGATGACCTGGTTTACCTGGGTTGTGGTTTGGGCTGAACCTCAAAATCCATTTTCAGCACAAACAAAAGGTCCAGCTGTGATGGCCATTGTTGGAACATACACCAGGTTGGGACCACAAAAGTGCAGGCTGTAGGTGGATGACCCATAAGGAGGCCAGTGGGATCCCTTTGGCTCTGCCCAGCCCATACTGAAACTTGGAGCTGGATATGGGATGGAGGGGTCCTGGGAGAGATCTGCCATAGAGACATCACAGGAACCAGGTGGCAGCACCACCATCTCAATTCCTGCAGCTACAGCACAATTGTCCCTAGGAAAACCCACTCCACTCCACAGCCTACCACTAAGTCTTGGAAAAACATAACAGAGAAAAGAATATGACAGTGGGCTGCATCTGGGTAGAACTGCAGACTTCTGAGTAGGCCATGCATAGGTTCACTGTGTCCAGGCAGGCTACAATTGCTTCAGCAGTTTCTTCCTTTTGTACAGGGCATGGACTGAAGGGCAAATGTACCTTATCAAACCAGGATGTCAGGGCTTTTATTCCAACAGCTGGGGAACAGATTCTGCTCCTGACAGGGTTGTGACAGCCATGAAGGAAATAGGGTACCCTGCTCAACATTCAGTTCAGGCTCTGGACAACACAACACCAATCACGTATTCCATTGAGGAGATAGTGGTCAGCACATTCTGAAGAAAGACAAGGCTGGTATCCATTAAAAAATAAAACTAATAAAACAAGCCCCCAAATATTGGAGTCACACAGTCTACACAGGGATGCTCCCACACACAAAAAAATCCCCTCAAGACCACAGTAGCTAACTATTTCCCCTAAATTAATAAAGACAAAATTAAGTAAATTAAAAAGGAAAGGAACTACACCCAGTTTAGAGAAAAAGAGAAATCCTCTGGGGAAAAACAAATAGGCAGATAGCTCATAAGTTTACTAGACCCAGAGTTCAACAAAGAGGTAATAAAAATGCTGAAGACATTAAGAAAGATTATTGATTACTTGATTGCAAACTACTGTAAGAAGGAACTATTACAAAAATAGAAAATAAAAAGATAAACCAAATAAAATTAGACAACTCATTTGCTGAGATTAAAAAAAAAAATCTAGAAGCAATATTAGCAGACTAAATAGTGTAAGAGAACAAAAAGGTGACCTGAAAGATACAATAATGGAAAACATCCAATCAGAACAGTAGACAGAAAGACAAATTTAAAAAATAAATTAAACAGTATATATTAACTATGGGATAATATGAAGCATGATAACCTTTTTATAAAATGGGTTCCAGAAGAGATAAGGAAATCAGAAATGTATCTGAAGAAATTGTGACTGATAAATTCACTCCCAAACTAAAGAAAGATACCAGATACAAGATACCAAATATCCAGGAACAGGAAGCACAGGGAGTCTTAAACAAGATAAACCAAACATACCAACATCAAGATGTATCTTAATTAAAATGGCAAAATTTAAACAAACAGAGAGGCTTCTAAGGGCTGCAAGACAAAAGCAAATAATTGGTTAAAAGAACACCTCCATAAGGCTAATGTCTGACTTCTCTGCACAAACTGTGCAGGCCAGAAGTGAGTGGCATTATACATTAAAACTCTGGAAAGGGAACACACTGAAATGTAGGATACTCTGCCAGGTAAGGTCATCATTTAGAACAGAAGGAGAGAGAAAGAATTTTCCAGACAAGCAAAAGCTGAAAGAATACCAAATCTACCCAAAAAGAAATAGTGAGAAGTATTCTCTAAGTAGAAAGAAGGAAGAATCTACAGGAAAAGAAAGCCACAATAGAAAGGCGAATGCATAAAAGAATTCAAGATCATTTAAATAAGCCAGCAAATAGATTAAAAACAATCAAAAAAATTTGTACAAGGCCTAAACTATTCAAGATGGTGAAGTAGAAGTACATGCGTTCATCTTTTGTGAGAACTCCAAAACTGCAACACACTACTGAACGACCATCTATAGGAGAATGTTGGATCCCACCAAAAAAAAAAAAAAAAAAAGATATCCCATGTGCAAGGGCAAAGGAGAAGCCCCAACAAGATGGTAGGAGGGGCAAAACTGTATTTAGATCACAGCTCATACCCGCCAGAGACACTCGGAAGGCTCAAACAAAAGTTTTGTGTGCACCAGGACCTAGAGGTCCCACAGAGACTGAGACAGACTTGCCTTTGAGTGTTCTAGTGTCTCCTGTGGAGGAATGGGTCAGCAGTGGCCTGCTGCAAGGACAGGGGTTCTGACTGTAGCAGACATGGGTCATGCAATATGTGGTATAAGCCCTCTTAGTGGAGGTCGCCATTAGCCCCACCATAGAGCCACTGAGCAGATGAGAAGCCCCAGCGAATTAGACTTCTGAGGCCAATGGGACTTGATTACAGAATTTCCACAGGACTAGAGAAACAGGGCACAAACAAAACCTTATGCACACCAAGAGCCAGAAAAAAGGAGCAGTGTCCCCACAAGAGACTGAGTCTGACTTGCCTATAAGTGTCCAGGAATCTTAGTTGGAGGTGTAGGGTGATAGTTTGACCTCAGCCCAGATGACAGGGAGGGGACACAACCCCACCCATTAACACAAAATTGAATTAAAGATTTAATGAACATGGTTGCACACATCAGAACAAGACCCAGTTTCCACCACAGTCAGTCTCTCCCATAAGGAAGCTTCCATAAGCCTCTTATCCTGTTCCATCAGAGGGCAGACAGAATGAAAATCACAATCACAGAAAACTAACCAAACTGATCACATGGACCCCACTCTTGTCTAATTGAATGGAACTACAAGCCATACCATGTAGGGCCATCCAAGGCAGACGGGTCACAGTAGAGTGTTTTAACAAAATGTGATCCACTAAAGGAGGAAATTGGGATGTTCTTGATCCCTGTCTCCTGTACAATGTCACAAACCTCCATCCATAGTTCATCAGGCTCTCTGTCTATCAGATCTAGTCCCTTAAATCTTTCTCATTTCCACTGTATAGTCATAAGGGATTTGATTTAGGTCATACCTGAATGGTCTAGTGGGTATCCCTGCTTTCTTCAGTTTAAGTCTGAATTTGGCAATAAGGAGTTAGTGATCTAAGCCGCAGTCAGCTCCTGGCCTTGTTTTGGCTGACTGTATAGAGTTTCTCCATCTTTGGCTGCAAATAATATAATCAACCTGATTTCAGTGTTGACCATCTGGTGATGTCCATGTGTAGAGTCTTCTCTTGTGTTGTTGGAAGAGGGTGTTCCCTATGACCAATGCGGTCTCTTGGCAAAACTTTATTAGCCTTTGCCCTGCTTCATACCATATTCCAAGGCCATTTGCCTGTTACTCCAGGTGTTTCTTGACTTCCTACTTTTGCATTCCAGTCCCCTATAATGAAAAGGACATCTTTTTTCAGTGTTAGCTCTAAAAGGTCTTGTAGGTCTTCATAGGACCGTTCAACTTCAGCTTCTTCAGCATTACTGGTTGGGGCATAGGCTTGGATTACCGTGAAATTGAATGGTTTGCCTTGGAAATGAAAGGCAAAATGGTCGTCTGAGGAGGGCTTACAAATAGCTGTGAAACAAAGAGAAACAAAAAGCAAAGGAGAAAAGGAAAGATTTTCCCATTTGAATGCAGAGTTCCAAAGAATAGCCAGGAGAGATAAGAAAGCCTTCCTCAGCAATCAATGCAAAGAAATAGAGGAAAAAAAAAAACAGAATTGGAAAGACTAGATATCTCTTCAAGAAAATTAGAGATACCAAGGGAACATTTCAGGCAAAGATGGGCTCAATAAAGGTCAGAAATGGCATGGACCTAACAGAAGCAAAAGATACTAAGAAGAGGTGGCAAGAATACACAGAAGAACTCTACAAAAAAGATCTTCATGACCCAGATGATCACAATGGTGTGATCACTCACTTAGAGCCAGACATCCTGGAAAGTGAAGTCAAGTGGGCCTTAGGAAGCATCACTACGAACAAAGCTAGTGGAGGTGATGGAATTCCAGTTGAGCTATTTCAAATCCTGAAAGATGATGCTGTGAAAGTGCTGAACTCAATATGCCAGCAAATTTGGAAAACTCAGCAGTGGCCACAGGACTGGAAAAGGTCCATTTTCAATTCCAATCCCAAGAAAGACAATCCCAAGAATGTTCAACACTACCCACACAATTGCAACTCATCTCACATGCTAGTAAAGTAATGCTCAAAATTCTCCAAACCAGGCTTCAGCAATAACGTGAACCAAGAACTTCCAGATGTTTGGATGGGGAATACATGTAAATCCATGGCTTGATTCATGTCAATGTATGACAAAAACCACTACAATATTGTAAGTAATTAGCCCTCCAACTAATAAAATAAATGAAAAAAAAAGAAAAGAAAAGGCAGAGGAACAAGAGATCAAATTGCCAATATCCACTGGATCATCAAAAAAGCAAGAGAGTTCCAGAAAAACATCTATTTCTGCTTTATTGACTATGCCAAAGTCTTCAACTGTGTGGATCACAATAAACTGTGGAAAATTCTGAAATAGATGGGAATACCAGACCACCTGACCTGCCTTTTGAGAAACCTGTATGCAGGTCAGGAAGCAACAGTTAGAACTGGACATGGAACAACAGACTGGTTACAAATAGGAAAAGGAATATGTCAAGGCTGTATATTGTCACCCTGCTTACTTAACTTATATGCAGAGTACATCATGAGAAACGATGGGCTGGAAGAAACACAAGCTGGAATCAAGATTGCTGGGAGAAATATCAATAACCACAGATATGCAGATGACACCACCCTTATGGCAGAAAGTGAAGAAGAACTAAAAAGCCTCTTGATGAAAGTGAAAGAGGAAAGTCAAAAAGTTGGCTTAAAGCTTAACATTCAAAAAACTAACCTCATGGTATCTGGTCCCATCACCTCATGGGAAATAGATGGGGAGACAGTGGAAACAGTGTCAGACTTTATTGTTTTGGGCTCCAAAATCACTGCAGATGGTGATTGCAGCCATGAAATTAAAAGAAGCTTACTCCTTGGAAGAAAAGTTATGACCAACCTAGACAGCATATTAAAAAGCAGAGACATTACTTTGTCAACAAAGCTCCATCTGGTCAAGGCTATGGTTTTTCCAGTGGCCATGTATGGATGTGAGAGTTGGACTGTGAAGAAAGCTGAGCACCGAAAAATTGATGCTTTTGAACTATGGTGTTGGAGAAGACTCTTGAGAGTCCCTTGGACTTCAAGGAGATCCAACCAGTCCATCCTGAAGGAAATCAGTCCTGGGTGTTCATTGGAAGGACTGATGCTGAAGCTGAAACTCCAATACTTTGGCCACCTCATGCAAAGACTTGACTCATTGGAAAAGACCCTTATATTTGAAGGGATTGGGGGCAGGATGAAAAGTGGATGACAGTGGATGAGATGGCTTGATGGCATCACCAACTCTATGGGCATGAGTTTGAGTAAACTCCTGGAGTTTGTGATGGACAGGGAAGGCTGTCATGCTGCGATTCATGGGGTCCCAAAGAGTCGGACATGACTGAGTGACTGAACTAACTGACTAAAGGAGGGAATGGCAAACAGCATCAGTATTCTTGCCTTGAGAACCCCATGAGCAGTATGAAAAGCAAAATGTTATGACACTGAAAGAACAACTACACAGGTAGGTAGGTGCCTAATATATTACTGGAGAAGAGTGGAGGAATAACTCCAGAAAGAATGAAGAGATGGAGCCAAAGCCAAAACAATGCCCAAGTATAGATGTGACTGGTAATGGAAGTAAAGTTTGACGCTATAAAGAACAATATTGCATAGGAATGGGGAATGTTAGGTCCATAAATAAGGGTAAATTCGAAGTCGTCAAACAGGAGTTGGCAAGAGTGAACATCGACATTTTCACAGTCAGTGAACTAAAATGAACTGGAATGGGTGAATTTAATTCAGACGACTGTTATATCAAATATTGTGGGAAAGGATCCCTTAGAAGAAACAGAGTAGCCCTCAGAGTTAACAAAAGATTACAAAATGCAGTACTTGGGTACAATCTCAAAAATTATGGAATCATCTCTGTTCATTTCCAAGACAAGCCATTCAATATCACAGTAATCCAAGTCTATGCTCCAACCACTAATGCTGAAGAAGATGAAGTTGAATGGTTCGATGAGGACTAACACCAAAAAAAAAAAAAAAAAAGATGGCCTTTTCATCATAGGCGACTGTAATGAAAAAGTAGAAAAAGTAGAAGTCAAGAGACACCTAGAGTACCAGGCAAGTTTTCTCGTGGAGTACAAAATTAAGCAGAGCAAACACTAACAGTTTTGCCAAGAGAACACACTGATCATAGCAAACACCCTCCTCCAAAAAGAGATGACTCTACAGATGAACGTCACCAGATGGTCAATATCAAAATCAGATTGATCATATTCTTTGCAGCCAAAGATGGAGAAGTTCTATGTAGTCTACAAAAACAAGACCAGGAGCTGACTGTGGCTCAGATCATGAATTCCTTATTGCCAAATTCAGACTTAAACTGAAAAAAGTAGGGAAAACCTCTAGACCATTCAGGTATGACCTAAATCAAATCTTTTATGATTATACAGTGGAAGTGCCAAAGAGTTTCAAGGTATTAGATCTGATACACAGAGTGACTGAAGAAAAATGGACATAAGTTCATGACATTTTACAGGAGGCAGTGATCAACACCATCCCCTAGAAAAAGAAATGTAAAAAGGTAAAATGGTTGTCTGAGGAGACCTTACAAATAGCTGAACAAAGAAGACAAGCTAAAGGGAAAGGAGAAAAGGAAAGCTACATCATCCGGAGGCAGAGTTCCAAAGAATAGCAAAAAGAGATAAGAAAACCTTTCTAAGTGATCAATACAAAGAATTAGAGAAAAACAATAGAATGGGAATGACTAGAGATCTCTTCAAGAAAATTAGAGATACCAAGGAAACATTTCATGCAAAGATGGGCATAATAAAAGAAATGATATTGACCTAACAGAAGCAGAAAATGTTAAGAAAAGGTGTCAAGAATACACAGAAGAACTGTACAAAAATGATCTTAATGACCCAGATAACCATGATGGTGTGATCACTCACGTAGAGCCAGACATGTTGCATTGTGAAGTCAAGGGGGCCTTTGGAAGCATCACTATGAACAAAGCTAGTGGAGGTGATGGAATTCCAATTGAGCTGTTCAAGTACTAAAAGATGTTGCTGCTTTAGTGCTGCACTCAATATGTGACCAAATTTGGGAAACGAGCCAGTGGTCATGAGACTGGAAAAGGTCAGTTTTCATTCCAATCCCAAAGAACAGCAATGCCAAACAATGTTCAAATTATCACACGATTGCACTCATTTCACATGGTAGCAAACAAATGCTCAAAATTCTCCAAGCTAGGCTTCAGAATTTAGTTCAGAATGGAGAACTTCCAGATGTTCAAGCTGGATTTAAAAAAGGCAGAGGTACCAGAGATCAAATTGACAACGTCCATTGGATCCTCAAAAAGCATAGAGAGCTCCGGAAAAACATCTACTTCTGCTTGGTTGACTACACCAAAGCCTACTGTGTGGATCACAACAAACTGGAAAATTTTTCAAGAGATTGGAATACCACACCACCTTACCTGCCTCCTGAAAAATCTATATGCAGGTCAAGAAGCAACAGTTAAAACCAGACATGGAACAACAGACTGGTTCCAAATCGGGAAAGGATTGTGACAAGGTTATATATTATCACCATGCTTATTTAACTGCAGCATACATCATGGGAAATACTGGGCTGGATGAAGCACAAGCTGGAATCAAAATTGCTGGGAGAAATATCAATAACCTCAGATAGGCAGAAGATACCACCCTTATGGTAGACAGTGAATAATTAAAGAGCTCCTTGAAAGTGAAAGAGGAGAGTGAAAAATTTGGCTTACAATTCAACATTCAAAAAACTAAGATCATGACATCTGGTCCCATCACTTCATGGCAAATTGGTGGGGAGACAATGGAAACAGTGGCAGACTTTCTTTTCTTGGGCTCCAAAACCACTGCAGATGGTGACTGCAGCCATGAAATTAAAAGATGCTTGCTCCTTGCAAGAAAAGCTATAACCAACCTAGACAGCATATTAAAAGCAGAGACATTACTTTGACGACAAAGGTCCTTATAGTCAAAGGTATGGCTTTTCCAATAGTCATGTACGGATGTGAGAGTTGGACCATAAAGACGGCTGAGCACCCAAGAATTGATGCTTTTGGACTGTCATGTTTTAGAAGACTCTTGAGTTTCTCTTGAACTGCAAGGAGATCCAACTCTTCAATTCTAAAGGAAATCAGTCCTGAATATTCTTTGGGAGGACTGATGCTAAAGCTGAAGTTCCAATGATTTGGCCACCTGATGCAAAGAACTGACTCACTGGAAAAGATCTGATGCTGAAAAAGATTGAAGGCAGGAGGAGAAGAGGATGAAAGAGGATGAGATGGTTGGGTGGCATCACCGACTCAATGTACATGAGTCTGAGCAATCTCCAGGGGTTGGTGATGGACTGGGAAGCCTGGCATGCTGCAGTCTATGGGATGGCAAAGAATCAGATATGACTGAGCAAGTGAACTGAACTGAATTATAAGTACTGTGCTTAGCTGTGCTTAGTCAGTCAGTTGTGTCTGACTCTTTGGGACCCCATGAACAGTAGCCTGCCTGTATCCTCAGTCCATGGGGATTCTCCAGGCAAGAATATTGGAGTGGGTTGCCATGCCTTCCTCCAGGGGATCTTCCCAACCCAGTGATTGAACTCAGGTCTCCCACCTATAGGTGGATCCTTTATGGTCTGAGCCACCAGGGAAGCCCACAGTCATCAAGAAAAGGATAAACCCGAAGATATAAAATAAGACATCAAAACCCACAAAATGTGGGAGAGGGGAGTAAAATTGTGTAGATCTTTTAAAATTGTGTTTGAACTAATATGACCATCAATTTGAAGCAAGCAGATTCAGCTATTTGTTAACATACTTGAAAATCAAGGCAACCACAAAACAAAAAGATACAAAAGATTCACAGAGAAGCAAAAATAAAGAAACTCAAATGTTAAAAAAATACCACAGATATCAATTAGGTGTAGCTGGTCCATTGTGTCATTTAAAGTTTGTGTTTCCTTGTTAATTTTCTGTTTAGTTGATCTATCCATAGTTGTGAGTGGGGTATTAAAGTCTCCCACTATTATTGTGTTACTATTAATTTCCTCTTTCATACTCGTTAGCGTTTGCCGTACATATTGTGGTGCTCCTATGTTGGGTGCATATATATTTATAATTGTTATATCTTCTTCTTTGATTGATCCTTTGATCATTATGTAGTGTCCTTCTTTGTCTCTTTTCACAGCCTTTATTTGAAAGTCTATTTTATCTGATATGAGTATTGCGACTCCTGCTTTCTTTTGGTCTCCGTTTGTGTGAAATATTTTTTTTCCAGCCCTTCACTTTTAGTATGTATGTGTCTCTTGTTTTGAGGTGGGTCTCTTGTAGACAGCATATATAGGGGTCTTGTTTTTGTATCCATTCAGCCAGTCTTTGTCTTTTGGTTGGGGCATTCAACCCATTTACATTTAAGGTAATTATTGATAGGTATGGTCCCGTTGCCATTTACTTTGTTGTTTTGTGTTCGCGTTTATACAACCTTTCTGTGTTTCCTGTCTAGAGAAGATCCTTTAGCATTTGTTGAAGAGCTGGTTTGGTGGTGCTGAATTCTCTCAGCTTTTGCTTTTCTGTAAAGCTTTTGAATTCTCCTTCATATCTGAATGAGATCCTTGCTGGGTACAGTAATCTAGGTTGTAGGTTATTCTGTTTCATTACTTTAAGTATGTGCTGCCATTCCCTTCTGGCCTGGAGGGTTTCTATTGATAGATCAGCTGTTATCCTTATGGGAATCCCTTTGTGTGTTATTTGTTGTTTCTCCCTTGCTGCTTTTACTATTTGTTCTTTGTGTTTGATCTTTGTTAATTTGATTAATATGTGTCTTGGGGTGTTTCGCCTTGGGTTAATCCTGTTTGGGACTCTCTGGGTTTCTTGGACTTGGGTGGCTATTTCCTTCCCCATTTTTGGGAAGTTTTCAGCTATTATCTCCTCAAGCATTTTCTCATGGCCTTTCTTTTTGTCTTCTTCTTCTGGGACTCCTGTGATTCGAATGTTGGGGCGTTTCACATTGTCCCAGAGGTCCCTGAGGTTGTCCTCATTTCTTTTGATTCTTTTTTCTTTTTTTCCTTTCTGCTTCACTTATTTCCACCATTTTATCTTCTACCTCACTTTTCCTATCTTCTGTCTCTGTTATTCTACTCTTGGTTCCCTCCAGAGTGTTTTTGATCTCATTTATTGCATTATTCATTTTTAATTGACTCTTTTTTATTTCTTCTAGGTCTTTATTAAACATTTCTTGTATCTTTTCAATCTTTGTCTCCAGGCTATTTATCTGTAACTCCATTTTGTTTTCAAGATTTTGGATCATTTTTATTATCATTATTCTAAATTCTTTTTCAGGTAGATTCCCTATCTCCTCCTCTTTTGTTTGACTTGGTGAGCATTTTTCATGTTCCTTTACCTGTTGGATATTTCTCTGCCTTTTCATCTTATTTAGATTGCTGTGTCTGGAGTGGGCTTTCTGTATTCTGGAGGTCTGTGGTTCCTTTTTATTGTGGAGGTTTCACCCAGTGGGTGGGGTTGGACGATTGGCTTGTCAAGGTTTCCTCGTTAGGGAAGCTTGTGTCGGTGTTCTGGTGCGTGGAACTGGATTTCTTCTCTCTGGAATGCAACGGAGTGCCCAGTAATGAGTTTTGAGATGGGTCTATGTGTTGGGTGTGACTTTGCGCAGCCTGTATGTTGACGTTCAGGGCTATGTTCCTGCGTTGCTGGAGAATTTGCGTGGTATGTCTTGCTCTGAAACTTACTGGCTCTTGGGTGGTGGTTGGTTACAGTGTAGGTATGGGGGCATTTGGATGGTCTCTTATTACTAATGTTCCATGTAGTCAGGAGTTTTCTGGTGTTCTCAGGTTGTGGGCTTAAGTCTCCTGCCTCTGGATTTCAGTTTTATTCATCTAGTAGTCTCAAGACTTCTCCAACTATACAGCACTGATAATAAAACTTCTGGTTAATGGTGAAAAGATTCTCCACCATGAGGGACACCCAGAGAGGTTCACAGAGTTACATGAAAAAGAGGAGAGGGAGGAGGGAGATAGAGATGAGCAGGAGGAGAAAAAGGGGGATCAAGAGGAGAGAGACAGATCTACGCAGTTGTCTGCTCCCAAAGTGTTCTCTGTAGCCCAGACACCCACAAAGATTCACAGAATTGGATTGGGAAGAGAAGGGGAAAGGAGGAAATAGAGGTGTTCTGAGGTAGAAAACAGAGAGTCAAAAGTGGGAGAGAGTAATCAACACACTCCTGAATAAAAATGGGAACTGAATATTGGATTCTTAAATGTCCAAAATTTATATCACATACTGAAAAACAAAGATTAAAAATCTAGAGTAGAGGTTAGACTCTTAAAAATACAATACAAAAAAAAAAAAAAAAAAACAAGAAAGATAAAGAACATTACAGCATACTAACACATATATATGGAATTTAGAAAGATGGTAACGATAACCTTATATGCAAAACAGAAAAAGAGACATAGAAATACAGAACAGACTTTTGAACTCTGTGGGAGAAGGTGAGGGTGGGATGTTTCGAAAGAACAGCATGTATATTATCTATGGTGAAACAGATCACCAGCCCAGGTGGGATGCATGAGACAAGTGCTCGGGCCTGGTGCACTGGGAAGACCCAGAGGAATCGGTGGAGAGGGAGGTGGGAGGGGGGATCGGGATGGGGAATAAGTGTAAATCTATGGCTGATTCATATCAATGTATGACAAAACCCACTGAAAAAAAAATTTAAAAAATTAAAAAAAAAGATTTACTCTAAAAAGAAAAAAAAAAACAACAAAAAATTAGAAATATATATGAAGTTCAGTAAAAATAGGGCTTCTCTCTCTTTTTTTTTGCAAGGTTATAGTGAAATGAAAATGAAAATTAAGGAGTAGTAGAGGAGTAATAGAGGACTTTAAAGGAAAATAAGAGAAAAAGAAAAAAAAACAAGAAAAAAAATTTTTTCCTAATTAAAAAAATCATAAAAATATATGAAAATTAAAGTTAAGGAGTAATGGGGGTGTAATAGGGAATTTTAAAAGAAGATAAATGAGAAAAAATGAAAAAGAAAAGAAAAAAAATTTTTTTAATTAAAAAAAAAAAGGTAAAAATATATCTAGGAATTTCTCTGGAGCTGATGCGGTCAGTGTGGGTTCAGTTCAGTTTCAGATAACTCCTCGTTCCAGCTTTCACTTCTCGATATCTATAGGCCCCTTCCGGTGTAGTCGGTGTTACCTACAGGGATTTTAATCTGTTGCACTGATCCCTTCTGAAGCGGTTCCCTTTGTTTATTTAGCTTCTGTTTGCCAGTCTCTTCAGTGCCTAATTTCCGCCCTGACACAGGCGGGCGGAGGTGGTCTCTTGTTTAGGTTCACTAGTTCAGTCGTGCTGTGGCGAGGGAGGGGCGCTGCTTTCCCCATCTACAGCTGCTCAGGCTCCCGGCTGCTCTATATGGAGCGGGCCCTGTGTTGCGTGCGGTTCCAGTTTTCAGGTACTCCACAACAGCGTAGACTCGGTTGCGCCTGCGTTTTGTGCCTTCCGCAGCCCGAGCATCTCAGGCAGCCAGGAGCTTGATGGGCACACTCTCCCCAGGTGCGGCGCGCCTTCTCCCCTCCGCGGCCCCAGCCTCAGTTTCCGCCAGCGCCTGTCAGGTGCATGCGCCTTGAGTTTAGCCGTGACCCTCCCAGCGGATGTCGGCCATCCAGAATCTCAGGAAGTCTTTGGTTAGAAACTGGAGGCCTGTTTGCAGTGTGGTAGGGAATACCGTCTTTGGGGCCGAGTTTGCCCCTTTCCCCTCCCCCCTGCCTCCTGCCTCCGGCGGGGATGGGCCGTCCGCAGCTGGCTAGCTCTTCTCTGGACTTGCTCAGACCCTTTGTTCTGCGAACGGCCGGCAGTGTGTTCGGGCTGGTTAATTTTCTCTCTCTCTCCTGCTATCCAACAGTTTAAGTTGGAATCTCACAAAATCTCCCTCCGATTGCCCTCAGGGCACTCAGGCCTGGTTCTTACCCTAAGCAATGCCTCCCGCTCCTCTCCGTTCCGCCCCCACTTGCTGGTGGCTGATGTGGTCGTCTGGGGTACTTTTTTGCTGGGAGTTGCTTTTAGGCACGTAATCTGTGGGTTTTATTTATTTTCCTCCACAGTTTGGTTGCCCTCTGAGATTCAAAAACTTCCCCCAGACCCACCAGTGCGAGGGTTTCCTGGTGTTTGGAAACTTCCTCTATTAAGACTCCCTTCCCCCGACGGAGCTCCGTCCCTAGCTCTTTTGTCTCTCTTTTTATCTTTTATATTTTGTCCTACCTCCTTTCAAAGACAATGGGCTGCTTTTCTGGGCGCCTGATGTCCTCAGCTAGCGATCAGAAGTTGTTTTGTGAAGTTTGCTCTGCGTTCAATTGTTCTTTCGATGAATTTGTAGGGGAGAAAGTGGTCTCCCTGTCCTATTCCTCCGCCATCTTAGCCCCCTCCTC
>NC_057419.1:78340441-78376784 GCF_019320065.1 Cervus canadensis
TCGATAACTGTCATGCAAAAAATCCTTCCAGCAAAAACAAAGCCCTAGGACCAGATGGCTTCACAGCTGAAATTCTACCAAAAGTTTATAGAAGAGCTAACACCTATCTTACCCAAACTCTTCCAGAAAATTGCAGATGAAGGTAAGCTTCCAAACTCATTCTATGAGGCCACCATCACCCTAATTCCAAAACCAGACAAAGATGCCACAAAAAAAGAAAACTACAGGCCAATATCACTGATGAACATAGATGCAAAAATCCTTAACAAAATTCTAGCAAACAGAATCCAACAACATATTAAAAAAATCATACACCATGACCAAGTGGGCTTTATCCCAGGAATGCAAGGATTCTTTAATATCCGCAAATCAATCAATGTAATACACCACATTAACAAATTGAAAGATAAAAATCATATGATTATCTCAATAGATGCAGAGAAAGCCTTTGACAAAATTCAACACCCATTCATGATTAAAACTCTCCAAAAAAGCAGGAATAGAAGGAACATACCTCAACATAATAAAAGCTATATATGACAAACCCACAGCAAGCATCACCCTCAATGGTGAAAAATTGAAAGCATTTCCCCTGAAATCAGGAACAAGACAAGGGTGCCCACTCTCACCACTACTGTTCAACATAGTGTTGGAAGTTTTGGCCACAGCAATCAGGGCAGAAAAAGAAGTAAAAGGAATCCAGATAGGAAAAGAAGAAGTGAAACTCTCACTGTTTGCAGATGACATGATCCTCTACATAGAAAACCCTAAAGACTCTACCAGAAAATTACTAGAGCTAATCAATGAATATAGTAAAGTTGCAGGATATAAAATTAACACACAGAAATCCTTGCATTCCTATACACTAACAATGAGAAAACAGAAAGAGAAATTAAAGGAAACAATACCATTCACCATTGCAGACAAAGAAGTAATAAAATACTTAGGAGTAATATCTAACCTAAAGAAACAAAGACTAACATAGAAAACCTATAAAAACACTGATGAAAGAATCAAAGAGGAACAAAACAGATAGAGAAACATACCGTTGTTTCTGATTGGAAGAATCAATATGTCAAATGGCTTATTCCTACCCCAAAAGCAGTCTATAGATTTCAAATGCATCCCTATCAAGCTACCAACGTATTTTTCACAGAACTAGCAAAAGAAATTTCACACAATTTGTATGGAAATACAAAAAAACCTCGAATAGCCAAAGTAATCTTGAGAAAGAAGAATGGAACTGGAGGAATCAACCTGCCTGACTTCAGACTCTACTACAAAGCCACAGTCATCCAGACAGTGTGGTACTGGCACAAAGACAGAAATATAGATCAATGGAACAGAATAGAAAGCCCAGAGATAAATCCACGAACCTATGGACACCTTATCTTTGACAAAGGAGGCAAGGATATACAATGGAAAAAAGACAAACTCTTTAACAAGTGGTGCTGGGAAAACTGGTCAACCACTTGTAAAAGAATGAAACTAGAACACTTTCTAACACCATACACAAAAATAAACTCAAAATGGATTAAAGATATAAATGTAAGACCAGAAACTATAAAACTCCTAGAGGAGAACATAGGCAAAACACTCTCCGACATAAATCACAGCAGATCCTCTATGACCCACCTCCCAGAATATTGGAAATAAAAGCAAAACTAAACAAATGGGACCTAATGAAACTTAAAGGCTTTTGCACTACAAAGGAAACTATAAGTAAGGTGAAAAGACAGCCCTCAGATTGGGAGAAAATAATAGCAAATGAAGAAACAGACAAAGGATTAATCTCAAAAATATACAAGCAATTCCTGCAGCTCAATTCCAGAAAAATAAATGACCCAATCAAAAAATGGGCCAAAGAACTAAACAGACATTTCTCCAAAGAAGACATACAGATGGCTAACACACACATGAAAAGATGCTCAACATCACTCATTATCAGAGAAATGCAAATCAAAACCACAATGAGGTACCATTACACGCCAGTCAGGATGGCTGCTATCCAAAAGTCTACAAGCAATAAATGCTGGAGAGGGTGTGGAGAAAAGGGAACCCTCTTACACTGTTGGTGGGAATGTAAACTAGTACAGCCGCTATGGAAAACAGTGTGGAGATTTCTTAAAAAACTGGAAATAGAACTGCCATATGACCCAGCAATCCCACTTCTGGGCATACACACTGAGGAAACCAGATCTGAAAGAGACACGTGCACCCCAATGTTCATCGCAGCACTGTTTATAATAGCCAGGACATGGAAGCAACCTAGATGCCCATCAGCAGATGAATGGATAAGGAAGCTGTGGTACATATACACCATGGAATATTACTCAGCCGTTAAAAAGAATTCATTTGAACCAGTCCTAATGAGATGGATGAAACTGGAGCCCCTTATACAGAGTGAAGTAAGCCAGAAAGATAAAGAACATTACAGCATACTAACACATATATATGGAATTTAGAAAGATGGTAACGATAACCCTATAAAAAAAACAAAAAAAGAGACACAGAAATACAGAACAGACTTTTGAACTCTGTGGGAGAAGGTGAGGGTGGGATATTTCAAAAGAACAGCATATATACTATCTATGGTGAAACAGATCACCAGCCCAGGTGGGATGCACGAGACAAGTGCTCCGGCCTGGTGCACTGGGAAGACCCAGAGGAATCGGGTGGAGAGGGAGGTGGGAGGGGGGATCGGGATTGGGAATACATGTAAATCCATGGCTGATTCATATCAATGTATGACAAAACCCACTGGAAAAAATAAAAATAAAAAGAAAAAAAAATACCACAAAAGGAAAGTAAAAAGAAGGGAACAAAGAAGAACTACAAAATCAATTGGCAAACAAAGTTTAAAATATCTATAAATACATGCTTACCAATAATTATTTTAAAAGCTAATGGATTAAATGCTGGGTCAAAAGACACGGAGTGGCAGATTGGAGAAAAAGCAAGAATTCACATTGTGTTTGTTGCCTATAAGAGACTCCATTTGAAGCAAAAAAAAAAAAAAAAACCAACAACAACAAGAACAACAACACAATCTGCTAGAAATATTAGTTTACTTTCAATTGAAAGTAAATATATGAAAAATGTATTTCTTGCAAATGGAAATACAAGAAAGTGGGAATAGCAATACTCATATAAATACAATAGGATTTAAAACAAAGTCCATAAAGAAAGACAAGAACACTATACAATGATAAAGGTATCAATATAAGAAGAGAATGCTATGATTATTAATAAACATGCACCCACTATAAAAGTACCTACATACAGAAAACAAAAGGAATAGACATAAAAGGAAAAATTGATAATAATAAAACTGTAGAATTGTATATTTAACAAACCACTGGACAGATCTTCCAGACAAAAAAATCAATAGAGTCATAGAGGTCCCAATGACACAATAGACCAGCTAGAATTAATTGATATATTCAGGACACAGTATCCTAAAAAAAGTAAGGCAAAACCCCAAAACAAACATTATTTTCAGGCACACATGAAGTATTCTCTAGGATAGACCACAGGCTGGGTCACAAAATAGTGTCAATAGATTTGTATGTGTGTGCACACACACACTCAGTCATGTCTAACACTTGGTTACCCCATAGACTATAGTCTGCCAGGTTACTCTGTCCATGAAATTTTCCAGTCAAGAATACTGGAGCAGCTTCCCATTTCCTACTCCAGGGAATCTTCCCAACCCAAGGATTGAACCTGTGTCTCTTGAGTCTTCTGCATTGTCAGGTGATTTATCTATCCCCAGTGCCACCTCTGGGAAGCCCATTCAACAAATTTAAGAGAACAGAAAGATTTCAAGCATCTTCTCTGACCAAAATGGTAAGAAACTGGAAACCAACCAGAAAAAGAAAAGCGGGGGGGGAGGGGGGATGAACATATGGAGATTGAACACACTAATAAAAAATCAAATAGCTCAACAATGAAATCACATAAGAAATTAGAAAATACTGAGAGAAAAACAGCAATGAAACACAACCTTACAAAATCAATGGGATACAGCATTGTATCCCATTGTACCCCCAAAAGCATTTCTAAAAAGTAAGTCCATAGTAATACAGGCTTCCTCAACAAACAAGAAAAATCAAAACCAAAACCTAACCTATCACATCAAAAAACTTAGAACAAGAAGAACAAACAAACCTAAAGACAAAAGAAGAAGGAAATAATGTAAAGAGGAAATAAATAAAATAGTGTTAAAAATAGAAAAGATCAATAAAAACAGGAGGTGATTTTTTGAAAAGATAAATAAAATCTACAAACCTCCAGTCAGGTTCATCAAGAAGAAAAGACAGAAGAATCATTGAACCAAATAAGAATGAAAGAGGAGAAAAAAAATGATACCATGGAAATATAAAAATTCATAAGTAAATACCGTGAACCATTATATGCCAAGAAATTGGAGAGCTTGAAAGAAACCTGCACAATTCTAGAAACATACGGCCTACCAAAATTGAGCCAAGAAAAAACAGATGATTTGAAGAAAATCATCACTAAAAGCGAAATAAAAACTGTAAACAAAATTCTAGGACTGGATGGCTTTGTTAGGGAATTCTACCAAATATACAAAGAACTTGCACATACCTTTCTCAACCTATTCTGAAGTACTGAAGAGGAGGGAACACTCCCAAAATAATTATACAAAGCCACCATTATCCAGATATGAAAATTAGGCAAAGACACTGCAGAAAATTATAAGTCAGTGTTTTTGATGAAGATAAATGAAAAAATTCTCAACATGTATTAGAAAACGGAATTTGTCAGTACATTAAAAGGATCATATATCGCGATCAAGGTGGATTTATTCTGGGGTCAAATTACAGTCTAACACATGCAAATCAATCAATGTGATACAACAGATTAACAAAAGTAAAGATTAAAAAAAACATATGATCATCTCAAAAAACATAGAAAAAACATTTGACAAAATTCAACATCCACTCATAATGAAAAGTCTCACTAAGGAGAACATAGAGGAAAAATACTTGAACTTAAAATGCCATTGGCTTCCAGTTCAAGAATGGCAGAGTAGAAGATGTGCACCCATCTTCTCCTTGAAGAGTACCAAAATTGCAACTAGCTGTTGAACAACCATCGACAGTAGGACCACTGTCCTACTGTCCTAAGACAGTTGGAACCCACCAAAAAAGATACCCCACGTCCAAATACAAAGAAGAATCCACAGCAAGATGGTAGGAGGGGCAAAATCATGATAAAAATTAATACCATACCCGCTCGGTGGGTGATCCACAGACTGGAGAAGAATAATACAAAGAAGCTCTTGCACTATTGTGAAGTTTCTGAAGCCCATGCCAGGCTTCCCAACCTTGGGATCTGACAAAGGGACAGGGAATTGCCAGGGAATCTGGCCTTAAGGACGAGTGGGATATTATAGGACTTCCAGAGGACTGATGAAAACAGAGACTCCAGTCTTGGAAAGTACAAACAAAATTTTGTGCACACCAAGACCCAGAGGAAAGGAGCAGTGAACCCACAGTTGATTAAAAAAAAATCTGCTAGTTTCAGAGGGCCTCCTGTGGAAGGGTCAACAGGGGCTCACCACAGGGACAGGGGCACTGGAATGTCCCCCTTGTTGTAAACCCTCTTGGAGTTTGTCATTAATCCTACCATAGATCTTCTAGACCCCAGGGCTGGGTTGCCTCAACCCAGAAAACTACCAGGGAGGGAGTTCAAACCTACTCATCATCAGATAATTAGATTAAAGCTTTACTGAGCAAGGCCCTGCCCACCAGAGCAAGATCCAGTTTTTCCCATCAACAGTCCTTCACATCAAGAAGCTTACACAAGTCTCTTAGCCTCATCCATCAGAGGGCAGACAGAAGAAGCAAGAAGAAGCATAGTTTCACAGCAGCTAAAATAAAAACCATAGTACAGAAAGTTAATCACAATGAAAAAGCAGAAATTTATGTCCCAGATGAAGAGACATGATAAAATCCCAGAAAAAAAAAAAACAACTAAATGAAGTGGAGATAAGCAACCTTCCAGAAAAAGAATTCAGAAAAATGATAGTGAAGATGATCCAGGATCTCAGGAAAATGATGAAGACGATGTGAGAAATGTTTACCAAAGACCTAGAAGAACTAAAGAACAAACAGAGATGAATAATACATTAGAAGGAATCAATAACAGAATAACTGAGGCAGAGGAACAGATAAATGATCTGGAGGACAGAATGGTGGAAATCACTGCCACATAACAGAATACAGAAAAAAAAGAATGAAAAGAAATGAAGACAGTCAGAGACTTCTGGGACAACATTAAACACACCAACATTCACATTATATGGGTCCCAGAAAGACAAGGGGGAGAGAAAGGCCTGAGAAAATATTTGAAGAGATAATAACTGAAAATTTCCAAATATGAGAAAGGAAACAGTCAACCTAGTCCAGGAAGTACAGAGAGTTCCGGAGGGAAAAACCCAAGGAGGAACACACCGAGACACAGAGTAATCAAACTGACAAAAATTAAAGACAGATGAAATATTAAAAGCAATAAGGGGAAAATGACAGATATCATACAAGGGAACTCCCATCAGGCTATCAGCTGAATTCTCAACAAAACTCTATAAGCCAAACGAGAATGACATGATATATTCAAAGTGATGAAAGGGAAGAACCTACTACTAAGGTTACTTTACCCAACAAGACTCTCCTTCAGATATGGTGGAGAAATAAAAAGCATTTCAGACAAAAAAGTTAAGAGAATTTAGCACCACCAAACCAGCTTTACAACAAATGCTAAAGGAACTTTTCTAGGCAGGAAATAAGAGAAGGAAAAGAGCTACAGAAAATAAACCCAAAACAATTAAGAAAATAGTAATAGGATCATCCATATTGATAATTATCTTAAATGTAAATGGATTAAATTCACCAGTCAAAAGATGTAGATTGACTGGGTAGATGGAAACATGTGCATGAATGCACTTCCACTTACCACATCACTCTGTTTGAGCCCCCCTCAAATTGTATGTAATTATTTCATATTGATAAGTTAATCATGTTCCCATTATGGCTTGCGATTGTAATTATCTTTTATTTTTTCTCTGGCCCTTGATTGTGACAACTGATGAACATCTTTTAATCTTGTGATTATGCAACAATTACTCATATAATACCATTGTATCATGATTGGTCAACAGAAAAATAATAGAGCTCTATATCACCAAAACTAGGGTCTAATAGAAAAACCTGTAATCACTTTTTAAAATCAGATAGGTATCAGAATTATCTTGAAAATTTTTGAAAAATACAAATGCTCAGGTATTGCATTTTTTTTTCTCCAGAGCTCCAGATATGTTTTTAATGAGCAGTCATGTTTAAAAACAACTGTACTACGTGATGATCTTTTACTTATATCTAGTTTGTTTCACTTTTTGCATCTCATATTCAGTGCTCCCATTTCATTTAGCTTATATTCTCCAATTTCTCCATCTCTTTTTTTGAATCATTTAAATTTTGAATCATTTTAAATCATTAAGTTTTGAGCAACTTCCACAAAACAACTTCTGAAAGCTGGCGGAGGACACCAGGCACCCTGAAAGGTAGCTCATTCTCTTCAAAAGGAGGTAGGACGAAATATAAAAGACAAAAAGAGAGACAAAAGAGTTAGGGATGGAGACCCATCCCAGGGATGGAGTCATGAAGGAAGAGAAGTTTCCAAATACCAGGAAACCCTTTCACCAGTGGGTCTGTGGGGAGTTTTGGAATCTCAGAGAGGCAACATAACTGGGAGGGGAGAAAAACAAAAAACAAACAAACAAAAAAACCCCACAGATTAGGTTCCTTAAACATGAATCCCAGTGGAGAAATAGCCCAGACACGCACATCTGCCACCAGCAAGAGGGGGAGGCATGGGTTGCATGCTTAGAGTAAGGACTGGCCTGAATGCCCTGAGGACAGTCTGAAGGAGCTAACATGAGATAGCAACCCGAACTGTGAGATAGCCAGAGAGAGAGAGAACTTTCCCGCCAAAAGCTCTAACCTAAGGCACAGCCTGGCCAGCTCACAGAACAAAGGATCAAGAAAATATCAAAGAAGAGATAGGTGGCTGAGGAATGACCCATCTTCCCACTGGAGGCAGAGAGGCAGGAGGGCGACAGCCAGAGCTGGAAGGCAAGAGGCAATTTGTGCACCAGAGATAGCATCCTCCATCAAATTGAGATCAGGTTGCTAACCATGTCTTCCTGGGATCCTGGATGGTCGACATCTGTCAGGAGGGCCATAGCCTGAGATCAGCCCCCAGATGAGACACACGGCACACCTGAGACGGTGCTCTTGAAGCTCACCCAGGAGACTGAGAGGCTGGGACTGGGGAGGTGATAAGATGCACCGCAAACCTGTGATAGTGCGCTCGCCAAGCACCTGGTCGCCTGAGCTTCTCAGACCTGGGAAGGGTACAAAAGGCAGGCCCAACTGAGTCTGTGCCTTTGTGGAGTACTCGAGAAACTGAACCTGAACAGCTTACACATGGGAAGTGAAACCAACCCAGGCCCACTTTGGACAGTTCCCCTGAAGAGCAACCTGGACCCTGAGCAGTGTAGACCCAGAAAGTACACATTGCCATGAGCTGGGGCAAACCCAGTGTGGTCCATACACTACAAGCACTCCCCACACACGCCAGTGGTATTTGTTTGCAGTGTTCCTCCCTCCCCACGGCACAACTGAACAAGTGAGCCTAAATAAGTGACCCCCTTCGCCCCCTTGTGTCAGGGCAGAAATTAGACAGTGAAGAGATTTGCAAACAGACGAGGTCAAAATAAACAAAGAAGAGGGAGCACTCTGGAAGTGACACATTCAACAGATTAAAACCCTGTCGTTAGAATTGACTAAGCATTGGAAGGGGCCTAAAGACCCTGAGAAGAAGTATAAGCTGGAACAAATTCAGTGAAACTGAACTGACCCCACACTGCCCTCAACAGCTCCAGAGAAATTCCTAGGTATATTATTATTATTATTATCATTTTTATTTTTTAAATTATTTATTACTCCTTTAATTTTCATTTTTATAATCTACTATTACCTTGTGAGAAAAGACCCTATTTTTAAAACAAATTTCACAAAAATGTTTTTTATAATTTTTATGACTGATTTTGTTTTGTATTTTTAATATTGTATTTTTGAGAGTCTACTCTAGGCTTTTAATCTTTGCTTTTTGGTATTTGTTATCAATTTTGTACCTTTAAGAATAAAATCTTCAGTACCCACTTTTACTTAGGGGTGTGATTACTGGCTTGACTACTCTCTCTCCTTTTTACTCTCCCTTTTCTCTGCCAGGTCACCTCTATCTCCTCCCTCCCTCTTCTCTTCTCTATTTAACTCTGTGAATCTCTCTGGGTATCCCAGGCTGTGGAGAACAAATAGGGAACTGATTACTGGCTACATTAGTCTCTCTCCTTTTGACTATACTCTTCTCCTCTTCATCACCTCTATCTCCCTCCTCCCTCTTCTCTTCTCCATGTAACTCTGTGAACTTCTCTGCATGTTCCTCACTGTCGACAACCTTTTCACCATTAACCTAGATGTTTTATAAACTGTGCTGTATGAATGGAGAAGTCTTGAGCCTACTGTAAGACTAAGACAGCAAGCCAGAGGCAGGAGGCTTAAATCCAAAACTTGAGAACACCAGAGAACTCCTGACTCCACAGAACATTAATCAACAAGAGCTCGTCCAAAAGCCTCCATACCAACACTGAAACCAGGCTCCAAGCAAGAGCCAACAAGTTCCAGAGCAAGACACACCACACTGATTCTCCAGCAACACAGGAATATAGCCTTGAGCATTAAAATACAGGCTGCCTAAAGTCACACCACACCTAAAGACACCTCGAAACTCACTACTGGACTTTTCATTGCACTCCACAGAGAAGAGATCCAGCTCCACCCACCAGAACACTGATGCAAGCTTCCCTATCCAGTGAAACTTGACAAACCACTAGTCCAACCCCACCCAGGGGGAGCAACCTTCACAATAAAGAGGAACCACGAACTTCCAGCATGCAGAAAGATCACACCAGAGAGAACAATCTAAAAAAAAAAAAAAGAAGAAGAAGAAAAGGCAGAGAAATATTCAGCAAGTAAAGGAACATGATAAATGCCTACTAAACCAAACAAAAGAGGAGATAGGGAGTCTACCTCAAAAAGAATTCAAAATAATGATAGTAAAGATGATCCAAAATCTCAAAAACAAAATGGAGTTACAGACAAATAGACTAGAGACAAAGATTGAGAAGATGCAAGAAATGTTTAACAAGGACCTAGAAGAAATAAAACAGAGTCAATCAATAGTGAATAATGCAATAACTGACATCAAAAGCACTCTGAAGGGAACCAACAGTAGAATAACTGAGGCAGAAGACAGGATAAGTGAGATGGAAGACAGAATGGTGGAAATAAATGAAGCAAAGTGGAAAAAAGAAAAAATAATAATTAAAAGAAATGAGTACAACCTCATAAACCTCTGGGACAATGTTAAACGCCCCAACATTTGAATCATAGGAGACAAAAAGAAAGGCCATGAGAAAATACTTGAGGAGATAATAGTTGAAAACTTCCCTAAAATGGGGAAGGAAAATACACTCAAGTCCAAGAAACCCAGAGAGGTTAAACCCAAGATCCCAAAGAGGATAAACCCAAGGCGAAACACCTCAAGAAACATATTAATTAAGTTAACAAAGATCAAACACAAAGAACAACTATTAAAAGCATCAAGGGAAAAAACAACAAATAACACACAAGGGGATTCCCATAAGTATATAAGCTGTAGAAACTCCTCAGGCCAGAATGGAATGGTAGGACATACTTAAAGTGATGAAAGAGAAAAATATACAAAGCAAATTACAGTATTCAGCAAGGATCTCATTCAAATATGAAGGAGGAATCAAAAGCTTTACAGACAAGAAAAACAGAATTCAGGGCCACCAAACCACCTTTTCAACAAATGTCACAAGATCATCTCTAGACAGGAAACACAGACCCAAAGCAGCAAAGTAAATGGCAATGGGATCATACTTATAAATAATTACCTTAAATGTAAATGTGCTGAATGCACCAAGCAAAAAAACAAAGACTGCCTGAATGGATACAAAAACAAGACCCCTATTTATGCTGTCTACAAGAGACCCACCTCAAAACAAGGGACACATACAGACTGAAAGTGAAGGGCTGGGAAAAGATATTTCACAAAAATGGAGACCAAAAGAAAGCAGGAGTAGCAATACTCATATAAGATGAAATGGACTTCAAAATAAAGGCTGTGAAAAGAGACAAAGAAGAACACTGCATAATGATTAAAGGATTAATATATGAAGAAGATATAAAAATTATAAATATATATGCACCCAACATAGGAACACCACAATATGCAAAGTAAATGCTAGCAAGTATGAAAGGGAAAATTAACAATAACACAATAATAGTGGAAGACTTTAATACTGCACTCACATCTATGGATAGATCAATTAAACAGAAAATTAGCAAGAAAACACAAACTTTAAATGATGCAATGGACCAGTGAGACCCTACTGAAATCTATAGGACATTTCACCCAAAAACAATGAATCTCACCTTTTTCTCAAGGACACATGGAACATTCTCAAGGATGGATCACAACCTGGGCCATAAATCTAGCCTTGGTAAATTCAAAAAAATTGAAATCATTTCAAGCATCTTTTCTGGTCAAAATGAAGTAAGACTAGATGTCAACTACAGGGAGAAAACTATTAAAAATACAAACATATGGAGGCTAAGCAACACGCTGCTGAATAAACAACAAATCACAGAAGAAATTTAAAAAAAGAAATAAAAATATGCATAGAAATGAACGAAAATGAAAACCCAAAACCTATGGGATTCAGTGTTAAGGGGAAAGTTAATAGCAATACAAGCTTACCTCAAGAAACAAGAGAAGAATCAAATAAATTTACACCTAAAGCAACTAGAAAAAGAAGAAATGAAGACCGCAGGGTTAGTAGAAGGAAATCAATCATGAAAATTAGGGCAGAAATCAATGAAAAAGAAACAACAAGACCATAGCAAATATCAACAAAACTAAAAGCTGGTTCTTTAAGAAGATAAATAAACTAGATAAGCCATTAGCCAGACTCATCAAGAAAAAAAGCAAGAAGAATCAAATCAACAAAGTTAGAAATGAAAATGGAGAAATCACAACAGACAACACAAAAATACAAAGGATCATTAGAGACTACTCTCAGCTACTATATGCCAATAAAATGGGCAACTTGGAAGAAATTGATAAATTCTTAGAAAAGTTTAACTTCCCAAAACTGAACCAGGAAGAAATAGAAAATCTGAACATACACAACACAAGCACAGAACTTGAAACTGTAATCAGAAATCTTCCAACAAACAAACACCCAGGACCAGATGGCTTGACAGGTGAATTCTACCAAAAATTTAGAGAAGGGTTAACACCTATCCTACTCAAACTCTTCCAGAAATTTGCAAAGGAATGCAACCTGCCAAACTCATTCTATAAGGCCACAATCATCCAAATACAGAAACCAGACAAAGATGCCCAAATAAAAGAAAACTGTAGGCCAATATCACTGATGAACATAGATGCAAAAATCCTTAACAAAATTCTAGCAAACAGAGCCCAACAACATGTTAAAGAGATCATACATCATGACCAAGTGGACTTTATCCCAGAGAGGCAAGGATTCTTCAATATTCAAAATTCAATCAATGTGATACACCATACTAACAACTTGAAAGATAAAAACCACATTATTATCTCAATAGATGTAGAGAAAACCTTTGGCAAAAGTCAACATCCATTTATGGTAAAAAAAAAAAAAAAAAAAAAAAAAAAACAGAAAGCAGAAACAAAAGGAACATATCACAACATAATAAAAGCCATATATGATAAACCCACAGCAAACTTTATTCTCAATGGTGAAACATTGAAAGTATTTCCCCTAAAGTTGGGAACAAGACAAGGGTGCCCACTCTCACCACTACTATTCAACATAATTATGGAAGTTTTAGCCACAACAATCAGAGAAGAAAAAGAAATAAAAGGAATCCAGATTGGAAAAGAAAAAGTAAAAGTTTCACTGTTTTCAGATGACATGATCCTTTACATAGAAAACCCTAAAAACACCACCAGAAAATTAATAGGGCTAATCAGTGAATATACCAAATTTGCAGGATATAAAATTAACACACAGAAATCCCTTGCATTCCTATACACTGACAATGAGAAAATGGAATGAGAAATTAAGGAAGCAATTCCATTCACCATTGCAATGAAAATAATAACATACTTAGGGATAAATCTACCTAAAGAAACAAAAGAACTATATATAGAAAACTATAAAACACTGAGGAGAGAAATCAAAGATGATACAAATAGATGGAGAAATATACCATGTGCATGGACAGGAAGAATCAATATAGTGAAAATGAGTATACTACCAAAAGGAATCTATAGATTCAATGCAATCCCTATCAAGCTACCAACGGTATTTTTTCAGAGAATTAGAACAAATAATTTCACAATTTCTATGGAAATACAAAAAACCTCAAATAGTCAAAGCAATCTTGAGAAAGAATGGAACTGGAGGAATCAACCTAACTGACTTCAGACTCTACTGCAAAGCTACAGTCATTAAGACAGTATGGTTATGGCACAAAGACAGAAATATAGATCAATGGAACAGAATAAAAAGCCCAGAGATAAATCCACACACCTATTGACACCTCATATTTGACAAAGGAGGCAAGAATATACAATGAAGAAAAGACAATCTCTTTAACAAGTGGTGCTGGGAAAACAGGTCAATCACATGTAAAGGAATGAAACTAGAACACTTTCTAACACAATCTACAAAAATAAACTCAAAATGGGTTAAGGATCTAAATATAAGACCAGAAAGTACAAAGCTCCTAGAGGAAAACATAGACAAAACACTCTTTGACATTAATCAAAGCAGGATCCTCTATGACCCACCTCCCACCATGATGGAAATAAAAGCAAAAATAAACAAGTGGACCTAATTAAACTTAAAAGCTTTTGCACAATGAAGGCACCTATAAGCAAGGTGAAAAGACAGCCTTCAGACTTGGTGAAAATAATAGCAAACGAAGCAACTGACAAAAAATTAATCTCAAAAATATACAACCAGCTCATGCTGCTCAATTCCAGAAAAATAAACGACCTAATCAAAAAATGGGCCAAAAACTAAACAGACATTTCTCCAAAGATGACATACAGATGGCTAACAAATACATGAAAAGATGCTCAACATGAGACATTACCAGAGAAATGCAAATTAAAACCACAATGAGGTACCATCTCATGTCCGTCAGAACGGCTGCTATCAAAAAGTCTACAAACAATAAATGCTGGAGAGTGTGGAAAAAAGGGAATCCTTTTACACTGTTGGTGGGAATGCAAACTAGTACAGCCACTATGGAGAACAGTGTGGAGATTCCTTAAAAAACTGGAAATAGAACTGCCATATGACCCAGCAATCCCACTGCTGGGCATACACACTGAGGAAACCAGAATTGAACAAGACTCGTATACCCCAATGTTCATCGCAGCACTGTTTACAATAAACAGGACATGGAAGCAACCTAGATTTTAACTGGCAGACAAATGGATAAGAAAGCTGTGATATGTATACACAATGGGTATTACTCAGCTATTAAAGGAATGCATTTAAATCAGTTCTAATTATGTGGATGAATCTCGAGCCTATTATACAGAGTAAAGTAAGTCAGAAAGAAAAACACCAATGCAGTATATTAACACACATATATGGAATTTAGAAAGATGGTAATGATGACCCTATATGCAAGACAGCAAAAGAGACACAGAGGTAAAAAGCAGTCTTTTGGACTCTGTGGGAGAGGGCGAGGGTGGGATGATTTGAAGGAATAGCTTTGAAACATGTATATTGCCATATATGAAATAGACCTCCAGTCCAGGTTTGAAGCATGAGTCAGGGCACTCAGAGCTGGTCCACTGGGATGACCATGAGGCATGGAATGGGGAAGCGAGTGTGAGGGCTTTCAGGATGGGGACACATGTACACCCATCGCTGATTCATGTCAATGTATGGCCATAACCACTACAATATTGTAAAGTATTTAACCTCCAATTAAAATTAATACATTAATTTAAAATAATGACCACTACATGAGACAAGGAAGAACACTGTATAATGACCAAGGGACCCATCCAAGAATAACATATAGCAATTATATATATACACATACACGCACCCAACATACCTCAATACATAAGGCAAATGTTAAAAACTATTGAAGGAGAAATCATTAATAACACAATAATAGTGGAAGACTTTAATACCTAACTAACACCAATGGACAGATCCCCATGACAACAAATTAATAAGGAAACACAAGCTTTAAATGATACATTGGACCAGTTAGACCTAATTGATATCTAAAAGGCATTTCATTCAAAAACAGTAGAGATCACTTTTTTCTCAAGTGAACACGGAATACTCTAGAATAGATCACCTCTTGGGACAGAAATCAAGCCTTTGTAAATTTTAAAAAGTTGAAATGATTTCAACGTCCTTTCTAACCACAACAGTATAAGATTAAATATCAACTACAGAAAAAAGAAAAAACATAACCACATGGAAGCTAAACAGTATACTTCTGAGTAACTATGAGGTTAATGAAGGAATCATAGAGGAAATAACAAATTATTTTAAAAGATCCTCAAAGTCAGTAGAAGAAAGGAATCATAAAGATCAGAACAAAATTAAATGAAAAAGAAATGAAGGAGACAATAGCAAAAATAAATACAACTAAAATATGGTTCTCTGAAAAGATAAAAGAAAATGACAAACCATTAGTCATACTCATCAAGAAAAAAAGAGAAACAATTCATATCAAGAAGTTAGACACAAAGTAGGAGAAGTTACAACAGACAATGCAGAAATACCAAGAATCATAAGAGACTACCAGGAGCAAATATACACTAATAAAATGGACAACTTTGAATAAATGGACAAATTCTTTAAAAAGAATAACCTTCCAAAACTGAACCAGGAAAAAATAGAAAATATGAAGAGATCAATCATAAGCATGGAAATCAAAACTGTAATAAAAAATCTTCCAACAACAACAACAGAAAAGCCCAGGTCGAGATGGCTTTACAGGTGGATTCTACCAAAAGTTTAGAGAAGAGCTAACAACTATCCTTCTCAAACTCTTCCAGAAAATTGTAAAGGAAGGAAAACTCCAAAATGCATTCTATAAGGACACCATCACACTAATATGAAAAACATACAAAGATACCACACACACACAAAAAGAAAATTACAGACCAATGACAATTATGAACATAGTTGTAAAAATCCTCAACAAAATTCTAGCAAACAGAATCCAGCAATACTTAAAAAGGACCATACATCATGATCAAGTGGGCTTTATCACAGGGATGCAAGGATGCTTCAATATACACATATCAATCAATGTGATATTCCATATTAACAAACTGAAATATAAAGACTATATGATCATCTCAATAGATGCAGAGAAAGCTTTTGACAAAATTCAACACCTATTTATGATAAAAGCCCTCCTGAAAGTAAGCATAGAAGGAACATACATCAACATAATAAAGGCCATATATAACAAACCCGCAGGATTCATTATTCTCAACAGTAAAAAACTGAAAGTCTGAAAGTGTTTCTTCTAAGATCAGGAACAAGAAAAGGGTACCCATTCTTGCCACTATTCTTCAACACAGTTTTGAGAGTCCTAGTTACAGCAATCAGAGAAGAAAAAGAAATAAAAAGAATCCAGATTGGAAATAAAGGAAACTTTCACTGTTTGTAGAGGACATGATATACATAGAAAATCCTAAAAATATCACCAGAAAATTACTAGCACTAATCAGTTAATATATTACAGTTGCAGGATATAAAATTAATACACAGAAATTCCTTGCATTCATATACACTAACAATGAAAAATGGGAAAGAAATTAAGGAAACAATCCCAACAAAAATAATAAAATACCAAGGAATAAACCTTCCTAAAGAGACAAAATACCTGTAGGCATAAAACTATAAGACACTGATGTACAAAATAAAAAATGATACAAACAGACGGAGATATACCATTTTGGGGGCTTGGAAGAGTCAATATTGTGAAAATAACTATTCTACAATCTACAGATTCAATGCAATCTCTATCAAACAACCAATGGTATTTTCACAGAACCAAAACAAAAAAGTTTGCAACTCATACGGAAACACAAAAGACCCTGAATAGTCAAAGAAATGGAACTAAAGGAATCAGCCTTCCTGACTATACTACAAAACCACAGTCATCAAGACAGCATAGTACTGTCACCAAAATGTAAATACAGACCAATGGAACAAGATGGAAAGTGCAAGGATAAATCCATGCATCTATGGGCACCTTATCTTTGACAATGGAGGTAAAAGTATACAATGGGGAAAATAGCACCTCTTCTATAAGTGACACTGCGAAAACATGACAGCTACATGCAAAAGAATGAAACTAGAGCACCTTCCTAACACCACACACATAAATACTCTCAAAATGGATTAAAGACTTAGATGTAAGTCCAGAAACTATAAAGCTCTTAGAGGAAAGCTTAGGAGGTACTTTCTTTGATATAAATGACTGCAAGATCCCCTTTGACCCACCTCCTAGAGTAGTGGAAATAAAAACACAGTTAAACAAATGGGGTATCATTAAACTTAAAAGTTTTTGCATAGCCAAGTACACAATAAACAAGATTAAAGGACAACCTTCAGAATGGGAGAAAATAGTTTCAAACTTGATAACTGATAAAGAATTAATCTCTGAAGTGTATAAGCAGTTCTTACAGCTCAATAATTGAAAAACAAACAGTCCAATCAAAAAATGGGCAGGAGACCTAAATAAACATTTCTCCAAAGAAGACATACAGATGCCCAATAAACACGTGAAAAGTAGCTCAACATCACTAATTATTAGAGAACTGCAAATCAAAACTACAATGAAGTATCACCTCATACCCGTCAGAATGACCATCATCAAAAAATCTACAAACAATAAATGCTGGAGTGGATGTGGATAAAAGGGAACCCTCTTGCACTGTTGGTGGGAATATAATTGATGCAGCCACTGTATGAAAAGTATGGAGATTCCTTTAAAATCTAGGAATAAAACTACCATATGACCAGCAATCCCTCTACTAGACATATACCCTGAGAAAACCATAATTGAAAAAGACACATCTACCCCAATATTCATAGCAGCACTATTTACAATAGCTAGGACATGGAAGCTACTTAAATGTCCATCAACAGATGAATGAATAAAGAAGATGTGGTACATATATGGACTTCTCTGGTGGCTCAGACAGTAAAAAATTTGCCTGCAATGCTGGAGGTCCAGATTTGATCCCTGGGTCAGGAAAATCCTCTGGAGAAGGGAAAGGGTACCTACTCCAGTATTCTCGCCTGGAGAATTTCCCAGAAAGAGGAGCCTGGCAGGCTATATACAATGGGATATTACCAAGCCATAAAAAAGAATGAATTTGTGTCAATTTTGGTGGGGTGCATGAACCTAGAGGCTGTACAAAATGAAATAAGTCAGAAAGAAAAAAAAAGACATAGCAAATTAATGTGTGTATATATATGTGTACACACACACGTGTGTGTGTGTGTATGTGTGTGTGCATATGTAAAATCCTTGTCCTCATTTTGCCTTCAATCTTTCCCAACATCAGGAAAAGGAAAAAAAAATGAGAAGAGGGCTGCAGAGGATGAGATGGTTAGATAGCATCACTGACTCAATAGACATGAATTTGAGCAGACTCCAAGATACAGTGAAAGACAGAGAAGCCAGTGTGCTACAGTACATGGAGTCACAAAGAATTGGGCATGAGTTAGCAACTGAAAAACAACATATGGAATCTAGAAAAATGACATTGATGAATCTATTTGCAGGTGAGGAATGGAGATGCAGACATGGAGAAATGACGTGTGGATAGTGGGGGAAGGAAAGACTGGGAAGAATGGAGAAAGTAGCATCAACATATATATACACGCCCATGTGTAAAATAGATAGCTGGTGAGAAGTTGCTGTATAACACAGTGAGTCCAGCCTGACGCTCTGTGATAACCTACAGGGGTTGGTGGGGGGAGGGGATGGAGACACAAGAGGAAAGTGATATATGTATAATTATGTTTGATTTGCATTATTGTACAGCAGAAACCAACATAATATTGTAAAGCAATTTTCCTTCAATTAAAAAATAAATTCAAAAATTAAAAAGAAAGCAAAAATTTAAAATTGGTGAATTTTTGTGTAGTCATTTTAATATTGAATATGGAAGAATAAAGCAACATTTTTGACATATTTTTAATAACTAATTTTATTAACATATAGCTTATTTACAATGTTGTGCTAACTTTTTATTATGGTTTATCACAGGGAGGGAAGGAAGAAAGGAAGGAAGTATAAATAACTGTAGAAACTAAGATAACAGCATTAACAGGAGTTGTAACAGGGGTTACAGGACATGGTATAATTAATAACTTTGGGTTATATTTAAAGAAAGGTAAAAACACAACTGAAATACAAAAAATAAAATTTTGTGCAATGTATGGAGATGGTGAAATGACTGATCAAACATGTCAAAAGTGGTTTGTGAAGTTTCATGCTGGAGATTTATCACTGGATGATACTCCATGTTTAGGTAGACTGGTTGAAGCTGATAGTAATCAAATTGAGACATTGATTGTAAACAATCAATCTTATACCATATCAGAGATAGCTGACATACTCAAAATATACAAATCAAGCATTTAAAATCATCTGCACCAGCTTAGATATGTTAATCCCTTTGATGTTTGGGTTCCACATAAGTTAAATGAAAAAAAAAAAAAAACCTTCTTGATCATGTTCCTGCATGTAATTCTTTACTGAAACATAATGTAAACGTTCCATTTTTAAAACAAATTGTGATGGACAATGAAAGTGAATACCATATGATATGTGGATTGGACAGTTTGTGAGGCAAATGTAAAGAATCACCACTAAACTTATACCAAGGTCATCTGCTGTATTTCCAGATATTGCACCTTTGGATTTATATTTATTTTGGACTTTACATAATTCTCTTCATGGAAAAAATTTCAATTCCCTGGAAGACTGTAAAAGGCACCTGGGATAGTTCTTTGCTCAAAAAGATAAAAAGTTTTAGGAAGATAGAATTTTGAAGTTGCATGAAAAATGACAGAAGGTAACAGGAAAAAGTCTTGTGGGTCAGAATGGGAGAAAGAATGGTGAAGACTTGAAATGGAGCTGAGCTGTGTGTGAGGCTTGGGAGACAATATCATAGTAAATTGGTGTTGGTAGAGATAATTTAGACAACCAGAGAACAATCTGAAGAACTCTGAGTGAGAAACGGGCACAAAATGGTGGTACAATACCACTGCAATTTCAGCAAAAACCCTTTCAATAGGAAGCCTGTGAGTGCCCTTCCTATTTCTCCTTCCATGACTTACTGTTAATCACGTGATGACTGCATTAATTAAAGAACATTATTAGAACACATGGAGTACTGAATTGTGCCTGTTTTTGTTCTGTAATATTTCCACCTCTATCATTATGGTCACGAAGAGTTCATTACTGGTAAATAAAATTTATTTCATACATTCTAATTGAAGATATTGTCAAGGGATTGGTAAGATTGGGTTTCCATATCCAACGATTTTTGCCAATTTTTCCTGTTCTGCTTACTGCCCTGTTGGTTTCCCTGCTATTTCCTCTCTCCTGTAGCTATACTCCCACGGTGAAAGAATCAGAGCAGTTCAAATATCAATAAATCAGCATCTCAAACAAGTAGACATTGCTGTCTTTGTTGTGTGACTGCATATTCCCTGTGTGGAAGAGCGATGTGATGAATATAGTAAATATTTTCTCACGATGTACTTCTGTCTCAAAAATCAGATGGGTGGTCAGATACATAAAAGTGACCTACCATTGGGATATTGCCCCTTTTGCATGTTTCATTTTGTACCAAAGCTATTAATTGTATCTTTCTCTCTCATTACTAATTCTAAGTTACTAATTCTAAAACTTCTCATTTAAAACACTACATGAGAGCAAGTCATTATAGCAATACGTTTAAGAAAATAATTCAGAACCAATGTTGTTACTGTGAGCAGGAATCCCTTACAAGAAATGGAGTAGCCATCATGGTCAAAAAAAGAGTCCAAAATGCAGTACTTGGATGCAATCTCAAAAATGACAGAATGATCTCTGTTCGTTTCTAAGGCAAACCATTCAATATCATAGTAATCCAAGCATATGCCCAAACCAGTAACACTGAAGAAGCTGAAGTTGAATGGTTCTATGAAGACCTACAAGACCTTTTAGAACTAACACTGAAAAAAGATGTCCTTTTCATTATAGGGGACTGGAATGCAAAAGTAGGAAGTCAAGAAACACTTGGAGTAACAGGCAAATTTAGCCTTGGAGTATGGAATGAAGCAGGGCAAAGGCTAATAGACTTTTGCCAAGAGAATGCACTGGTCATAGGAAACACCCTCTTCCAAAAACACAAGAGAAGACTCTACACATGGACATCACCAGATGGTCAACACAGAAATCAGATTGATTATATTCTTTACAGCCAAAGATGGAGAAGCTCTACACAGTCAGCAAAAACAAGACCAGGAGCTGACTGTGACTCAGATCATGAACTCCTTATTGCCAAATTCAGACTTAAACTGAAGAAAGTAGGGAAAACCACTAGACCATTCAGGGATGACCTAAATCAAATCGCCTATGATTATACAGTGGAAGTGACAAATAGATTTAAGGGACTAGATCTGATAGACAGAGAGCCTGATGAACTATGGACTGAGGTTTGTGACACTGTACAGGAGACAGGGTTGAAGATCATCCCCATGGGGAAGAAATGCAAAAAGGCAAAACAGTTGTCTGAGGAGGCCTTACAAATAGCTGTGACAAGAAGAGAAGTGAAAAGCAAAGGAGAAAAGGAAAGATATTCCCATTGGAAAGCAGAATTCCAAAGAATAGCCAGGAGAGATAAGAAAGCTTTCCTCAGTGATCAATGCAAAGAAATAGAGGAAAACAACAGAATGGGAACGACTAGAGATCTATTCAAGAAAATTAGAGATATCAAGGGAACATTTAACACAAAGATGGGTTCGATAAAGCACAGAAATGGTATGGACCTAACAGAAGCAGAAGATATTAAGAAGAGGTGGCAAGAATACACAGAAGACTGTACAAAAAAGATCTTCATGACCCAGATAATCACAATGGTGTGATCACTCACCTGGAGCCAGACATCCTGGAATGTGAAGTCAAGTGGGCCTTAGAAAGCTAGTGGATGTGATGAAACTCCAGTTGAGCTTTTTCAAATCCTGAAATATGATGCTGTGAAAATACTGCACTCAATATGCCAGCAAATTTGGAAAACTCAGCAGTGACAACAGGACTGGAAAATGTCCATTTTCATTCCAATCCCGAAGAAAGGAAATCCAAAAGAATGCTCACACTACCACACAATTGCACTCATCTCACACACTAGTAAAGTAATGCTCAAAATTCTCCAAGCCAGGCTTCAGGAATACATGAACCAAGCTGGTTTTAGAACAGGCAGAGGAACCAAAGATCAAATTGTCAATATCTGCTGGATCATCGAAAAAGCAAGAGAGTTCCAGAAAAACATCTATTTCTGCTTTATTGACTATGCCAAAGCCTTCAACTGTGTGGATCACAATAAACTGTGGAAAATTCTGTAAGAGACCGGAATAACAGATCACCTGACCTGCCTCTTGAGAAACCTGTATGCAGGTCAGGAAGCAACAGCTCAAACTGGACGTGGAACAACAGACTGGTTCCAAATAGGAAAAGGAGTACGTCAAGTCTGTATATTGTCACCCTGCTTATTTAACTTATATGCAGAGTGCGTCATGAGAAACGCTGGGCTGGAAGAAGCACAAGCTGGAATCAAGATTGCTGGGAGAAATATCAACAACCTCAGATATGCAGATGATACCACCCTTATGGCAGAAAGTGAAGAGGAACTAAAAAGCCTCTTGATGAAAGTGAAAGAGGAGAGTGAAAAAGTTGGCTTAAACCTCCACATTCAGAAAACTAAGATCATGGCATCTGGTCCCATCACTTCATGGGAAATAGATGGGGAGACAGTGGAAACAGTGTCAGACTTTATTGTTTTGGGCTCCAAAATCACTGCAGATGTTGACTGCAGCCATGAAATTAAAAGATGCTTACTCCTTGGAAGGAATGTTATGACCAACCTAGACAGCATATTAAAAAGCAGAGACATTACTTTCCCAACAAAGGTCCATCTGGTCAAGGCTATGGTTTTTCCAGTGGCCATGCATGAATGTGAGAATTGGACTGTGAAGAAAACTGAGCGCCGAAAAATTGATGCTTTTGAACTATGCTGTTGGAGAAGACTCTTGAGAGTCCCTTAGACTTCAAGGAGATCCAACCAGTCCATCCTGAAGGAAATCAGTCCTGGGTGTTCATTGGAAGGACTGATGCTGAAGCTGACACTCCAATACTTTGGCCACGTTATGTGAAGAGTTGACTCATTGGAAAAGACCCTGATGCTGGGAGGGATTGGGGGCAGGAGGAGAAGGGGACGACAGAGGATGAGATGGCTCGATGGCATCACCGAGTTGATGGACATGGTTTTGCATAAGCTCTGGGAGTTGTTGATTGGCAGGGAGGCCTGGCGATTCATGGGGTCGCAAAGAATCAGACATGACTGAGTGACTGAAGGGAACTAATTGACTGAATGCTGTTAATCTCTGTCCAAATTTGTAATCAAGAAATTTATTTTAAAAAGCACAAGAAACGTCTGGGTCCAGATTAGGAAACATTTCATTCATAGCAAATTTAGAACTAAATGTGTGAAGTTGATATTTTAAAGATTTTGTATCAATGTAGCTATTAAAAGTTCTTGATTTATTTATTTTCCTTTTTATGGAAATATAGTTGATTTACAATGTTGTGGCAAATTCTGTTGTACAGCATAGTCACTCAGTTATACATATATATACATCATTTTTTAGTATTCTTTCCTACTCTGATGTATCCCAGGATATTAAATATAGTCCCCTGTGCTACACAGTAAGACATTGGTGTTTATCCAATCTAATTGTAATAGCTTACATCTACTAAACCCAGACTCCCAGGCCATCCCTCTCCCCTACCATACTCCCCCATGGTAACCACAAGTCTCTTACCTGTGTTTGTGAGCCTTTTTTTCTTAAATTATTTTTTTTTTCTGTGAAAGACTTAGACCATAGAAAGCTAAGTTAAATGCTAATAAGAACATACATTTTTCATTATGAATTTTAAAGATCTGATGATGAGGCCCTGATAGCTCTGGAAAATCAAGGTATATTTATATCATATGAGGGGTAGAAGAGTAATATTAATTAATGTTGGTTTCGGATTTATATCCTTAGCCCCACTTTTGCTGTTCCTCTAGACCACTTTTCTGGATACAAGGAAAGAAAAGACGAAGGGATACAATTTATAGGTGGCTGACATTACTTTATGCTCTTTACTAATGTTTGATCATTTAGCTGCTTTATTTTCGGTCAGATTCATTTCTGATCAATTTGCATTGCAAAGTCATGGAAGTTTTAAAACATTTCTTAAGTGACAAGTTGGGAGATAATTTTTCTCTTGTATTACTTTCTTAAAAGTCAGGAAGAATTGGTTTCTATATATAAATTTATTTATTTTAATTGGAGGCTAATTACTTTACAATATTATATTGGTTTTGCCATACATTTACATGAATCTACCATGGGTGTACATGTGTCCCCCATCCTGAACACCCCTCTCACCTCCCTCCCTATCCCATCCCTCTGGGTCATCCCAGTGCACCAGCCCCAAGCATCCTGTATCATGCGTTGAACCTGGACTGGCGATTGTTTCATATATGATAACATACATGTTTCAATGTCATTCTCTCAAATCATCCCACCATTGCACTCTCCCCGAGAGTCCAAAAGACGGTTCTATACATCTGTGTCTCTTTTGCTGTCTCTCATAAAGGGTTATCGTTACCATCTTTTAAAAATTCCATACATATGCATTAGTATGCTGTATTGGTGTTTTTCTTTCTAGCTTATGTCACTCTGTATAATAGGCTCCAGTTTCATCCATGTCATTAGAACTGATTCAAATGTATTCTTTTTAATGGCTGAATAATATTCCATTGTGTATATGTACCACAGCTTTCTTATTCATTTGTCTGCTGATGAACATCTAGGTTGCTTCCATATCCTAGCTATTGTAAACAGTGCTGCGATGAACTTTGGGGTACATGTGTCTCTTTCAACTCTGGTTACCTCAGTGTGTATGCCCAGCATTAGGACTGCTGGGTTTATGGCAGTTCTATTTCCAGTTTTTTTAAGGAATCTCCACACTGTTCTCCATAGTGGTTTTACGAGTTTGCATTCCCACCAACAGTGTAAGAGGGTTCCCTTTTCTCCATACCCTCTCCAGCCTTTATTGCTTGTAGACTTTTGGATAGCAGCCATTCTGACTGGCATGAAATGGTACCTCATTGTGATTTTGATTTGCTTTTCTCTGATAATGAGTGATGTTGAGCATCTTTTCATGTGTTTGTTAGCCATCTGTATGACTTGTTTGGAGAAATGTCTGTTTAGTTCTTTGGCCCACTTTGATTGGGTCATTTATTTTTCTGGAATTGAGCTGCAGGAGTTGCTTGTATATTTTTAAGATTAATCCTTTGTCCATTGCTTTGTTTGCTATTATTTTCTCCCATTCTGAAGGCTGTCTTTTATAGTTTCCTTTGTTGTGCAAAAGCTTTTAATTTTAACTAGGTTCAATTTGTTTATTTTTGCTTTTATTTCCAAAATTCTGGGAAGTGGGTCATAGAGGATCCTGCTGTGATTTATGTCGGAGAGTGTTTTGCTTATGTTTTCCTCTAGGAGTTTTATAGTTTCTGGTCTTACTTTTAGCTCTTTAATCCATTTTGAGTTTATTTTTTTTGGATGGTGTTAGAAAGCGTTCTAGTTTCATTCTTTTACAAGTGGTTGGCCAGTTTTCCCAGCACCACTTGTTAAAGAGATTGTCTTTGCTCCATTATATATTATTGCCTCCTTTGTCAAAGATAAGGTGTCCATAGGTGCATGGATTTATCTCTGGGCTTTCTATTTTGTTCCATTGATTTATACTTCTGTCTTTGTGCCAGTACCATACTGCCTTGTGTCTGTGGCTTTGTAGTAGAGCCTGAATTCAGACATGTTGATTGCTCCAGTTCCGTTCTTATTTCTCAAGATTGCTTTCACTATTCGAGGTATTTTTTTGTATTTCCACACAAATTGTGAAATTATTTGTTCTAGTTCTGTGAAAAATACCGTTGGTAGTTTGATAGACATTGCATTGAATCTATAGATTGGTTTGGGTAGTATACTCATTTTCACTATATTGATTCTTTCAATCCATGAACATGATATATTTCTCCATCTGTTTGTGTCCTCTTTGATTTCTTTCTCCAGTGTTTTATAGTTTTCTATATATAGGTTTTTTGTCTCTTTAGGTAGGTATATTCCTAAGTATTTTATTCTTTTCGTTGCAATGGTGAATGGAATTGTTTCCTTTTATTTCTTTTTCTGCCCTGCTGTGGCCAAGACTTCCAAAACTATGTTGAATAGTAGTGGTGAGAGTGGGCACCCTTGTATTGTTCCTGACCTTAGGGGAAATGCTTTCATTTTTTCACTATTGAGGATAATGTTTGCTGTGGGTTTGTCATATATAGCATTTATTATGTTGAGGTATGTTCCTTCTATTCCTGCTTTCTGGAGGTTTTTTTTTTTTTTTTAATCATAAATGGATGTTGAATTTTGACAAGGGCTTTCTCTGCATCTATTGAGATAATCATATGGTTTTTATTTTTCAATTTTTTAATGTGGTGTATTATGTTGATTGATTTGTGAATATTAAAGAATCCTTGCATCCCTGGGATAAAGGCCACTTGATCATGATGCATGATCTTTTTAATAATATGTTGGATTCTGTTTGCTAGAATTTTATAAGGAATTTTGCATCTATTTTCATCAGTGATATTGCCTTGTAGTTTTGTTGTTGTTGTTGTTGTTTTGTTTTTTCTGTGGCATCTTTGTCATGTTTTGGTATTAGGGTGATGGTGGCCTAATAGAATGAGTTTGGAAATTGACCTTCCTCTGCAATTTTTCTGGAAGAGTTTCAGTAGGACAGGTGTTAGCTCTTCTCTAAATTTTTGGTAGAATTCAGCTGTGAAGCCGTCTGGTCCTGGGCTTTCGTTTGCTGAAAGATTTCTGATTACAGTTTCAATTTCTTCCTGGTTCAGTTTTGGAAAGTTATACTTTTCTAAGAATTTTTACCATTTCTTACAAGTCGTCCATTTTATTGGCATATAGTTGCTGAGATTAGTCTCTTATGATCCTTTGCATTTCTGTGTTGTCTTTTGTGATTTCTCCATTTTCATTTCTAATTTTGTTGATTTGATTCTTCTCTGTTTCTTGATGAGTCTAGCTAATGGTTTGTCAATTTTATTTATCTTCTCAAAGAACCAGCTTTTGGCATTGTTGATATTTGCTGTGGTCTCTTTTGTTTCTTTTGCATATATTTATGCCTTAATTTTTAAGATTTCTTTCCTTCTACTAACCCTGGGGTTCTTCATTTCTTCCTTTTCTAGTTGCTTTAGGTGTAGAGTTAGGTTGTTTATTTGACTTTTTTCTTGTTTCTTGAGGTAAGCCTGTATTGCTATGAACCTTCCCCTTAGGGTTGCTTTTACAGTGTCCAATATATTTTGGGTTGTTGTGTTTTCATTTTCTTTCATTTCTATGCATATTTTGATTTCTTCTTTGATTTCTTCTGTGATTTGTTGGTTATTCAGCAGCATGCTGTTCAACCTCCATATGTTGGAATTTTTATAGTTTTTCTCCTATAATTGACATCTAATCTTACTCCACTGTAGTCAGAAAAGATGCTTGGAGTGATTTCATTTTTTTTTTTTTTTAATTTACCAAGGCTAGATTTATGGCCCAGGATGTGATCTATCCTGGAGAAGGTTCCATGTGCACTTGAGAAAAAGGTGAAAATCATTGTTTTGGGGTGAAATGTCCTGTAGATATTAATTAGATCTAACTGGTCTACTGCATCATTTAAAGTTTGTGTTTCCTTGTTAATTTTCTGTTTAGTTGATCTATCCATAGGTATGAATGGGGTATTAAAGTCTCTCACTGTTATTGTGTTATTGTTAATTTCCCCTTTCATACTTGTTAGCATTTTTCTATGTATTGCAGTGCTCCTATGTTGGGTGCATATATATTTATAATTGTTATATGTTCTTCTTGGATTGATCCTTTGATCATTATGTAGTGTCCTTCTTTGTCTCTTTTCACAGCCTTTGTTTTAAAGTCTATTTATCTGATATGAGTATTGCTACTCCTGCTTTCTTTTGGTCTCTGTTTGCGTGGAATATTTTTTTGTTTTTCCAGCCCTTCACTTTCAGTCTGTATGTGTCCCTTGTTTCGAGGTGTGTCTCTTGTAAACAACATGTATAGGGGTCTAGTTTTTGTATCCATTCAGCCAGTCTTTGTCTTTTGGTTGGGGCACTCAACCCATTTACATTTAAGGTAATTATTGATATGTATGATCCTGTTGCCATTTACTTGGTGTTTTTGGCTCAAGTTTATACACCCTTTCTGTGTTTCCTGTCTAGAGATGATCCTTTAGAATTTGTTGGAGAGCTGGTTTGGTGGTGCTGAATTGTCTCAGCTTTTGCTTGTCTGTAAAGCTTTTGATGTCTCCTTCATATTTGAATGAGATCCTTGCTGGGTACAGTAATCTGGGCTGTAGGTTTTTCTCTTTCATCACTTTAAGTATGTCCTGTGATTTCCTTCTGGCCTAAAGAGTTTCTATTGAAAGATCAGCTGTTACCCTTATGGGAATCCCCTTGTGTGTTATTTGTTGTTTTTCCCTTGCTGCTTTTAATATTTGTTCTTTGTGTTTGGTCTTTGTTAATTTGGTTAATATATGTTTTGGGGTGTTTCACCTTGGCTTTATTCTGTTTGGGGCTCTCTGGCTTCCTTGGACTTGGATGATTATTTCCTTCCTCATCTTAGGGAATTTTTCACCTATTATCTCCTCAAGTATTTTCTCATGGCCTTTCTTTTTGTCTTCTTCTTCTGGGACTCCTATGATTCGAATGTTGGGGCATTTAACATTTTCCTAGAGGTATCTGAGTTTGTCCTCATTTCTTTTAATTCTTTCTTTTTTTTTTTTTTTCTTTTTTCCTCTCTGTTTCATTTATTTCTACCATTCTATCTTCTACCTCACTTATCCTATCTTTTGCCTCCGTTATTCTACTCTTGGTTTCCTCCAGAGTGTTTTGTTCTCGTTTATTGCATTATTCATTATATATTGACTTTTAAAAATTTTTTCTAGGTCCTTGTTAAACATTTATTGCATCTTCTTGATCCTTGTCTGCAGGCTATTTGTCTGTAACTTCATTTGGTTTTCAAGACTTTGGATCATTTTCACTATCATTATTCTGAATTTTTTATCAGGTAAATTCCCTATCTCTTCCTCTTTTGTTTGATTTGGTGGGCATTTATCCTGTTCCTTTACCTGCTGAGTATTTGTCTGCCTTGTCATCTTGTTTATATTGCTGTGTTTGGGGTGGCCTTTCTGTTTTCTGGCAGTTTGTGGTTCCTCTTTATTGTGGAGGTTCCTCACTGTGAGTGGGGTTGGATGGGTGGCTTGTCAAGGTTTCCTGGTTAGGGAAGCTTTTGTCGGTGTTCTGGTGGGTGGAGCTGGATTTCTTTTCTCTGGAGTGCAATGAAGTGTCCAGTAATGCCTTTTCAGATGTCAGTGAGTTTGGTGTGACTTTGGACAGCCTGTATATTGAAGCTCAGGGCTATGTTCCTGTGTTGCTGGAGAATTTGTGTGATATTTCTTGCTCTGGTACTTGTTGGCACTTGGGTGGTGCTCGGTTTCAGTGTAGGTATGGAAGCTTTTGATGAACTCCTATCAGCTAATGTTTCCTGGAGTCAGGAGTTCTCTGGTATTCTCAGGATTTGTACTTAAGCCTCCTTGCTCTGGTTTTCAGCCTTATTCTTACAGTAGCCTCAAGGCTTCTCCATCTATACAGCACCAATGATGAAACACCTAGGTTAATGATGAAAAGTTTCTCCATAGTGAGGGACACCCAGAGAGGTACACAGAGTTACATGGAGAAGAGAAGAGGGAGGAGGGAGATCGAGGTGACCAGAAGAAGAGTGGGAATCAAAAGGGGAGAGAGCAAGCTACCCAGTAACCACTTCCCTATGTGTTCGCCACAGTCTGGATCCCTCAGAGATGTTCATGGTGTTACACAGAGAAGAAAGGAGGGAGGAAGAAGACAGAGGTGGCCAGGAGGAGAAAAGGAGGAATCAAAAGGAGAGAGACATATCTAGCCAGTAATCAGTTCCCTAAGTGTTCTCCACAGCCTGGAACACACAGAGAGATTCACAGAGTTGGGTAGAGAAGAGAAAGGGGAGGGAGGAGATAGAGGCGACCTGGTGGAGAGAAAGGAGAGTCCAAAGGGGGAGAGAGCAATCAAGCCAGTAATCTCGCTCCCAAGTAAAAATGGGTACTGAAGATCAGATTCTTTTTTTTTTTTTTTATGTTTTGTTTTTTTTGTTTGTTTGTTTTGTTTTGTTTTGTTTTAATTTTTTTATTTGTTGGAGGCTAATTACTTCACATGAAGATCAGATTCTTAAAGGTACAAAATCGATAACAAATACCAAAAAGGAAAGATTAAAAATCTAGAGTAGAGGTTAGATTCTCAAAAATACAGTACTAAAGACAAAAAGTCAAAAAATTATATATATATGAAGTTTGCTTTAAAAATAGGGTCTTTTTTTTGCAATGTAGTAGCAGGTTATAAAAATGAAGACTAAAGGAGTAAAAGAGGACTTAAAAATTTTAAAAAATAATAAAATGATAATAGTAAAAATATATCTAGGACTTTCTCTGGTGTTGTTGTAGACAGTGTGGGGTCAGTTGATTTTTAGATAGTTCCTTGATCCGGCTTATACTTCTCAAGGTCTATAGGCCCTTTCCTATGTAGTTGGTACTAACTGCAGGGTTTTAATCTGTTTCATCTGTCACTTTCAAAGTGGTTCCGTTTACTTTGGTTTCTTCTGTTTGCTGGTCTCTTCAGTGTCTAATTTCCGCCCTGACACAAGGGGGTGGTGGGGGTCTCTTTTTTAGGCTTACTTGTTAAGTCGTGCTGTGATTAGGGAGGAACACCGCAAACAAATATCACTGGCATGTGTGGGGAGTGCTCGCAGTGTCTCTGCCGCACTGGGTTTGCCCCCCGCTCACAGCGTGTGTGCTTTCCCAGTCTACACTGTTCAGGCTCTAGGTTGCACTGCCAGGAACTGTCTGAGGCAGGCCCTGGGTTGCATGCACTTCCCAGGTCTAAGCTACTCAGGTTCAGGTTCTTGGGTACTCCACAAAGGTGCAGACTTGGTTGGGCCTGCGTTTTGTGCCCTTTCCAGGTCCGAGCAACTCAGATGACCAGGTACTTGGCGAGCGCAGTCACCCCCAGTTGGGGGCTGTGTCTTATTGCCTCTCCTGTCCCAGCTGCCCAGTTTTCTAGTGTACAACCAGTGCACCTTCTCAGGTGTGCAGTGTATCTCTTCTGGAGTGATGATCTCTGGCTGGGACCCTCCCAGCAGATGTCGACGGTCCAGAATCCCAAGAAGTCTTGGTTAGCAACGGATCCTGCTTGCAGTATGGTAGATGATGCCTCTCTGGGGCTGCAGTTGCCCCCTTCCGGCTCTGGCTGCCCTCACTTGCCTATCTCCGGTGGGGGATGGGCTGGTCCACAGCCGGCTAGTTCTGCTCAGTCCTTTGTTCTGTGAGCAGGCCTGGCAGGGTCTTAGGTTAGGGCTTTTCACGGGATAACTATCCCACAGTCTGGGTTGCTAGCTCAAGTTAGTTTCCTCAGATTGCCCTTGGGGCATTCATGCCTGGTCCTTACCCTAAGCAATGCAGCCCGCACCTCCCTGTCCAGTCCCAGCTTGATAGTGGCGGATGTGAGCATCTGTGCTGCTTCTCTGCTGGGAGTTGCATTAAGCACGTAATCTGTGGGATTTGATTATTTATTTTTCCTCCTGATTATGTTGCCGTCTGAAGTTCCAAGGTACGCCACAGACTCATCGGTGAGTGTGTTTCCTGGTGTTTGGAAACGTTTGTCTTTTTAAAGACTCCCTTCCAGGGACAGATCTCTGTCCCTACCTCTTCTGTCACTTTTTTTTTTTTTTTTATCTTTTATATATTTTCCTACCTCTTTTTGAAGACAATGGTCTGCCTTTCTGGGGGCCTTATGTCCTCTGTCAGCATTCAGAAGTTGTTTTGTGGAATTTGCTCAGCATTCAAATGTTCTTTTGATGAATTTGTGGGCCTATTCCTCTGCCATCTTAGGACCGCCCGTCTGGTTTCATTTTAAAGTGTACTGCAAAGAAACATAGATTTAAGGGACTAGATCTGATAGACAGAGAGCTTGATGAACTATGGATGGAGGTTCGCGACATTGTACAGGAAACAGGGATCAAGATCATCCCAATGGAAAAGAAATGCAAAAAGGCGAAATGGTTGCCTGAGGAAGCCTTACAAATAGCTCTGAAAAGAAGAGAAGCTAAAAGCAAAGATGAAAATGAAAGATATTCCCATTTGAATGCAGAGTTCCAAAGAATAGCCAGGAGAGATAAGAAAGCTTTCCTCAGTGATTAATGGAAAGAAATAGAGGAAAACAACAGAATGGGAACGACTAGAGATCTATTCGAGAAACTTAGAGATATCAAGGGAACATTTCACGCAAAGATAGGCTCAATAACGGACAGAAATGGTATGGACTTAACAGAAGCAGAAGATATTAAGAGGTGGCAAGAATACACAGAAGAACTGTACAAAAAAAAATCTTCATGACCCAGATAATCACAATGGTGTGATCGCTCACCTAGAGCCAGACATCCTGAAATGTGAAGTCAAGTGGGCCTTAGAAAGCATCACTAAGAACAAAGCTAGTGGAGGTGATGGAATTCCATTTGAGCTTTATCAAATCCTGAAAGATGATGCTGTGAAAATACTGCACTCAATATGCCAGCAAATTTGGAAAACTCAGCAGTGGCCACAGGACTGGAAAAGGTCTGTTTCATTCCAATCCCTAAGAAAAGCAATCCCAAAGAATGCTCAAATTACCACACAATTGCACTCATCTCACACTCTAGTAAAGTAATGCTCAAAATTCTGCAAGCCAGGCTTCAGCAATACGTGAACCGAGAACTTCCAGATGATCAAGCTGGTTTTAGAAAAGGCAGAGGAACCAGAGATCAAATTGCCAACATCCACTGGATCATCGAAAAAGCAAGAGAGTTCCAGAAAAACATCTATTTCTGCTTTATTGACTATGCCAAAGCCTTCAACTGTGTGGATCACAATAAACTGTGGAAAATTCTGAAAGAGATGGGCATACCAGACCACCTGACTGGCCTCTTGAGAAACCTGTATGCAGGTCAAGTAGTAACAGTTAGAACTGGACATGGAACAACAGACTGGTTCCAAATAGGAAAAGGCTGTATATTGTCACCTTGCTTATTTAACTTATATGCAGAGTACATCATGAGAAATGCAGGGCTGGAAGAAGCACAAGCTGGAATTAAGATTGCTGGGAGAAATATCAACAACCTCAGATATGCAGATGATACCACCCTTATGGCAGAAAGTGAAGAGGAACTAAAAGGCCTCCTGATGAAAGTGAAAGAGGAGAGTGAAAAAGTTGACTTAAAGCTCCACATTCCGAAAACTAAGATCATGGCATCTGGTCCCATCACCTCATGAGAAATAGATGGGGAGACAGTGGAAACAGTGTCAGACTTTATTTTTTGGGGCTCCAAAATCACTGCAGATGTTGACTGCAGCCATGAAATTAAAAGATGCTTACTCCTTGGAAGGAAAGTTATGACCAACCAAGATAGCATATTAAAAAGCAGAGACATTACTTTGCCAACAAAGGTCCGTCTGGTCAAGGCTATGTTTTTTCCATTGGTCATGTATGGATGTGAGAGTTAGACTGTGAAGAAAGCTGAGCGCCGAAAAATTGATGCTTTTGAACTCTGTTATTGGAGAAGACTCTTAAGAGTCCCTTGGACTGCAAGGAGATCCAACCAGTCCATCCTAAAGGAGATAAGTCCTGGGTGTTCATTGGAAGGACTGATGCTGAAGCTGAAACTCCAATACTTTGGCCACCTCATGCAAAGAGTTGACTCATTGGAAAAGACCCTGATTCTGGGAGGGATTGGGGGCAGGAGGAGAAGGGGCGACAGAGGATGAGATGGCTGGATGGCATCACCAACTCGATGGACATGAGTTTGAATAAACTCCAGGAGTTTGTGATGGACAGGGAGGCCTGGCGTGCTGTGATTCATGGGGTCGCAAAGAGTAGGACACAACTGAGTGACTGAACTGAACCTAACTGCATGGAAACAACTCTCTTCTTCATTTTTCTTTCTTACTCTCATTCGCCCTCTTTTTTTCTCTCACTGTCTCTCTTTCTCTTTTTCCCTCTTTTCTTCGTTCCTTCCTCTCTTTTTTTTGTTTTTGTGTTTATTTGTTTGTTTTTTCTTTTTCTGCATCCACTTCTATGTGTCATCAACATGTGACCATCACAAAAGAGAATAGATATGAAGTGGAAAGTGGCTTTGCATTAAGAGTTTTCCTCTTAAACAGAGGTTCTGATTTTCTATGATACTGCCACTCCTAACCATTGCTTCTTTTTTCTTTATTTTCATACTTTTTTGACATCTGTAATATCATTAGGGACAGGTAAAGGATGAAATAATGTTGAAAACATTCACATTTCCAGTGTGGGAGGAAGACACCTTGCAAAAGACCCTTTTATTTGGCAGGAAGCAGAATTCAGACTTCTGCGACTGTAGTTTTCCATTTTAAACAGGCTTTCTAGTTTCTGTTCTTGATACCTTTTCCCCCACTTCCTTTTTAAACCCTCTGTGTTGATTTTATTTTTATTATAATGCTTTTAAAAAATCAAGGGAGAGAAACCGGGCTGTCTTCCCTGTGGGGAGAAAACAAATTAGCCAAGATGGTGTGTTCAAGCTCTCTCGCCCCACATTTTGTAACTAATGACTATAATAGCTGAGATCATTTGTAGCACTGCTCATGCGTGTCATGAGGTGCTCACTTGGTCATGGCTGTGTGCTGTACCCGTGTGTGAGCTCCACCTAGAAAGCGGCGGCATGATTGCTGCATCACGTCTGTGTCCATTGGGTCAGCCAGGAGAGGAGAGAATACAACATGTCTACTGCTACGGCTGCTGTGTTAACCAAGAGAGATTGAGAATACTGTTATGGCTGTTATGTAAGCCCGTAGACAGTTCGTGTTGTGTTAGATTATGCTATGGCTGCTGTTACTGCTGCTGCGTCAGCCAGGAGAGAAAAAAAAAAACAAAAAAACAGTGTCTGCAATTCCTACAGCTCCTGGCATCTTCTTCCAGCCTCTGAGCTCCAGCCTTGCCAACCCTAGGTTCAGCAAACAGTGCAGACAGTGTGAACAGTGAGATAACTGGTGCTGAGAGCAGGATCAGCAATACACTTTTCATTATTTATTCCTCCCTTGGCTATAGGGTGGCTTGATTTTTAGAGACATATGTAATGCATCATTTTTCTTGATGCAGATTTGAGTCCCGTGGTTGCAACAGCCATATTCCCACCAGATATTTTGCTCTAAGGAAAATAAATATCTTACTTAAATATTAAAAGGTGTCTTAAAGTCACTTTTTAATATTTATGTCTGCTTTTCATCCATCATATTTGGAAATATGACCTCCTAGTTTCAGTAGATTTGTCTCTTTGCAAGTAAGCAGAAATGGCCTGTCATCCCTAGGTGACTCAGAGGGTGAAGAATCCACCTGCCCTGCAGGAGACCTGGGTTCGTTCCCTGGGTTGGGAAGACCTCCTGGAGAAGGGGACGGCTACCCACTCCAGTATTCTGGCCTGGGGAATTCCATGGACTGTACAGTCCATGCGGTCACAAAGAGTTGGACACACCTGAGCGACATTCACTTTCCATTAGTGGAACTGAAGGGGAAAAAAGGAAAGAACAAATAAAACAAAATAAAGCCTGTAGCTTGATCAATTTTGTCCAAAAGAGGTACATATCCAAATACA
>NC_057419.1:78376794-78405106 GCF_019320065.1 Cervus canadensis
AATACACCTGTGAGCCCTTGGGAGATCTCAGATACCTACTCAGAACTACTAATGAGTGGCATTTTAATGAACACCCCCAAAAATCTAGTTGCTGGAAATAAGACTTCTCAGGACAGCTCTAAAGAGCCAACACAGCTTGGTAGGGACTGAACTCCAAAACAGACAGGAGATAGATCTGATCCCTGAACAAGGAGGGACTTGAGCCATCCTGGCGATGGGAATTCAGAATTGGCTAATGCCCCTACTAGTCCCTGTTATGCCATATTGATGCTGCTTATAATTGTTCCATGTATTGTCAATTGTTTAACCTGTTTTGTCTCTGCCCAGGTCAACAAGCTACAACATGCAGTGCCAGTTCAACAAAGATATAAATCTACAGCCGACCATGGAAAATATCACTCACCCTTAGATGGACACTGCTATAAGGACTCTGAGGTCTGAGACTAGCAAGAGGGGGAGGCCCAGTACCCTTTGCCATACTATTTCAGCAGGAAGTAGCCAGAGAGACCTCGACACCCCTATTCCCAAATAATTGGGCCTCCCATCTCTTGAGGGGGGAATGTTAGGTAGTTAGAATAGGAAACAGGAGTCCAGAATGTCAGTGACTAAAAGACAAGGAAGGGAAAAGACCATGAAAATAGAACAAAGGAAGGTCCAAGGACCAGAGTGAGGACCTCAGGTAAAACAAACAGCACTCCTGGCTAGCCCAATTTACATAGGGCAGGCCCAGGGGGGAGAAAAAGACATAAGAAGAGGAGTCGAAGGGCCGGGGCTCTCTCTCCTGTGAGCTGGCACACTCCCCCACTCTCTTCTCTTCGCATCTTTGGGTCAGCATGCCCTCACGCCTTGAGGATGAATTTTCCTGCTATTTTCTAAATAAAATAAAGCTGTAACACATTGAAAAAAAAAATGCTTTGACTGTATGGATAACAACAAACTGTGGAAAATTCTTTAAGAGATGGGAATACCAGACCACCTTACCTGCCTCCTGAGAAATCTGTAAGCAGGTCGAGAAGCAACAGTTATAACTAGACATGGAACAACACAGTGGTTCCAAATTGGGAAAGGATTACGTCAAGACTGCATATTGTCTCCCTGCTTATTTAACTTACATGGAGAGAACGTCATGCGAACTGCTGGGCTGGATGAAGCACAAGCTGGAATAAAGGTTGTGGGGAGAAATATCAATAACCTCAGATATGCAGATGACACCATACTTATGGCAGAAAGTGAAGAAGAACTAAAGAGCCTCTTGATGAAAGTGAAAGAGGAGAGTGAAGAAGTTGACTTAAAACTCAAAATTCAAAAAACTAAGATCACGACAGCTGGTCCCATCGTTTCATGGAAAATAGATGGGGAAAAAATGAAATCAGTGGCAGAATTTAGTTTCTCGAGCTCCAAAATCACTGTAGATGGTGACTATAGCCATGAAATTAAAAGATGCTTGCTCCTTGGAAGAAAAGCTATGACCAACCTAGACAGCATATTAAAAAGCCGAGACACTACTTTGCCAACAAAGGTCTATATAATCAAAGGTATGGTTTTTCCAGTAGTTGTGTATGGATGTGAGATTTGGACCATAAAGGAAGCTGAGCACTGAGGAATTGTTGCCTTTGAACTTTGTTGCTGGAGAAGACTCATGAGAGTCCCTTGGATTGCAAGGAGATCAGACCAGTCAATCCTAAAGGAAATCAGTCCTGAATATTCATTGGGAGGATTGATGCTGAAGCTGAAGCTCCAACACTTTGGCCACCTGATGGGAAGAACTGACTCACTGGAAAAGACCCTGCTGCTTGGAAAGATTGAAGGCAGGAGGAGAAGAGGACAACAAAGGATGAGATGGCTGGATGGTATCACCAATTTGATGGACATGAGTTTGAGTAGTCTCCAGGAATTGATGATGGACAGGGAAGCCTGGCATGCTGCAGTACATGGGGTTGCAAAGAGTCAGACATGATTGAGTGACTGAACTGAATTGAACTGAAACAAACTCAGGGAAGGTTCCAAAAAATTAATTATTAGAGACCACAACATTTCCCTATTTCTCTTGTAAATTGTCAAGCATTTTTCAATCTATTTTGTATAAATAAATAAATATTGCTTTCACATTACAGAACTTATGCATGGTTTGGAGCAGTATATAATTCTTAAACTAATAGTGAACTTTGAATGCTACTAATTTAAGACACCTCAGTATCTCATCAAATCTCTATATTTCTTGAAGTAGAAACAGAGTCTATTTTGCCTTCCAGAATCCATAGCACAGTGATTAATTAAAAAAAAAAAAAATTCATGCATGTTATTTTTCAGTTACTAAGTCGTGTCCAACACTTTGCGACCCAGTGGATTGCAGCATGTCAGGCTTCCCTGTCCTTCACTCTCTCCTGGGATTTGCTCAAACAAATGTTCATTGGTTCAGTGATTCCATCCTCTGTCACCCCCTTTTCCTCCTGCTTTCAGTCTTTCCCAGAATCAGGGTCTTTTCCAAGGAGTAGGCTCTTTGCATCAGGTCGCCAAAATATTGGAGCTTCAACTTCAGCATCAATGCTTCCAATGCATATTCAGGGTTAATTTCCTTTAGGATTGGTTGGTTTGATCTCCTTGCTGTCCAAGGGACTCTAGAGAGTCTTCTTCTCCAGCACCACAATTCAAAAACATCAATTCTTATTCCCTTGGCCTTCTTTATGGTCCAAGTCTCACATTCCTACACGATTACTGGAAAAGTCATAGCTTTGACTATACAGGTTTTGTCAGCAAAGTGATGTCTCTACTTTTTAATATGCTGTCTAGGTTTATCATAGCTTTCCTTGCAAGGAGCAAGTGTCTTTTAATTTCATGACTTCAGTGACTGTCTACAGTGATTTTGGAGCCCAAGAAAGTAAAGTCTGTCACTGATTCCATTGTTTCCCCATCCATTTACCATGAAGTGATGGGACCGGATGCCATGATCTTAGTTTTCTGAATGCTGAATTTAAGCCAGGTTTTTCACCCTCCTCTTCGTGTGAAACCTTGTCATGAGGCTCTAGTTCCTCTTCACTTTCTGCCATATTCAATGGCAAAATATAGGTACACTTTTGGGACCCATAATTAGTTGCAGCTGAAATATAAATGCAAAAAATAGAAGCCTAATTGTGATTCTGCAATAATTTGGCTTTTGATGTTATAATTCTTACAGTTATCAAATCTTCTTTAAAATTTCCCCATAGTTCCATTGTCAGGAATTTTATGGAAATTTGTAAAAGTTAATTTGGTCTAAAATACAACTGTAGTACTTAAGTAAAAAAGAAAATAAGGGAAAAGTATCTTGAAATCAATTTCTGCAGAAACTATATAAATATGCAATGCAAGATTCAAAGTAGACAATGAAAATCTCCCTTTTATAAAACACTTTTATATAGAAACTTTCTATTTGAGTGAGTTTACATTTTGTACCATACTAGGACAAATGGTGTAAGATTAAGTCAGGAGTCCAGTGGGGATCTTTTTAGTCCACAAAAAGTTCCATATAATGAACACCTATGAAGTGGAAAAATGTAATTTTGTAATTTGGATTTTTGTTTGTTTGGCTGATTTTGAGTCATAGAAGTTTCTTATATATCTTAGATATTAACTTTTTATCAGCCATATGGTTTGAAAATATTTTCTCCTATCCTATAGGTTGCCTTTTCACTTTGCTGATTATTTCCTTTGTGTGCAGAAGTTTTTTCATTTGTGTGGTACCACTTGCCTATTTTTGCTTTTGGGGTCATATCCAAGAAACCATTGCCAAGGCCAATATCAAGAATCATTATCCTTGTTTTCTTATAGACAATTTAAAGTTTCATGTCATGATTATGCCTTAGATCCATTTTGATCTGATTTTAATGTATGGTGTAAGATAAAAGTACAATTTTATTCTTTTGCATGTGGATATCCAACATTCCTGACAACACTTAACGAAGACACCATCTTTTCCCTTTTGTGCATTATTGCCGTGTTGATAAATATCTGTTTACCAGACATTTCGAATCTCTGAATTTATTTCAAAGCTCTCTGTTTTGTTCCATTGATTAATATGTCTGTTTATTTTTCAGGACCATATTAATTTGACTACCAGAGCTTTGTGATATAATTAGAAAGCAAGAGATGTGATCCCTTCTGCTTTGTTCAGGTTGTTAGTGCTTCCATACGAATTTTAGGATAGCATTTTTCTACTTCTGTAAAAAGTTCCATTGGGACTTTTAAATAGGGATTGTGTTAAGTCTCTAGATCATTTTGGGTAGTATTGACAGTTTGCTCATATTAATTCCTCCAATCCATTAAGATAGATGTCTTTCCATTTACTGTTGCTTTTAAAATTGCTTTCAGTTATGTTTTAAACTTCCTTGGTGGCTCAGACGGTAAAGCATCTGCCTACAATGAGGGAGACCCAGGTTCAACCACTGGGTCGGGAAGATCTCCTGGAGAAGGAAATGGCAACCCACTCCAATATTCTTGCCTAGAAAATTCCATGGGTGGAGGAGCCTGGTGGGCTATAGTCCATGGGGTCGCAAAGAGTAGGGCACGACTGAGCAACTTCACTTTCTCTCACTTTGGGTTGATTGAGCTTGGTTACATCATGGATTATTTTTAAGTCTGTTCCTCATCTTCTCTATTTTTCTTGTTGGACTAGCAGATACTCAGGGCATATAGTTCTCAAGACATATCACAGGAGGGCAAGAAAGTGAAGTCGCTCAGTCGTGTCCGACTCTTTGCGACCCCATGGACAGTAGCCTGCACCAGGCTTCTCCATCCATGGGATTTTATAAGCAAGAGTATTGGAATGGATTGCCATTTCCTTCTCCAGGGAATTTTCCCAACCCAGGGATCGAACCCAGGTCTCCCGCATTGTAGACAGATGCTTTACCATCTCAGTCACAAGGGAAGTAGAGGACAAGCCAATTCATGCCCATACATTTTGAACATTTACTGGCATAAATTACAGTAAACTTTCATTGGCCAAGGCAAACCACTAAGCCAAGTATACTTCACCGGTATTGGGAAGATACTATAAATATACCTGGCAAAATATGTGGATGCACGATTCTGCTAACAAGAAAGGGAAAAATCAGAACCAAAAATCAGATATATTATAGTTGGGTACATCAATATCAACTCTGCTTAATTACAGTATCACTAGAAATTTCAAAACAACCATACAAGGGATTATTGAAAGAACTGATTTTTTTTTAGTGTTCACAAGATAAAGCCTGTTAGAGATGGTAGAAAAAGAATTCCAGTTTTGGGCAAAATTTTGGATAAAGTATCATCTAGCTCTAGGAAGAGTGCATGATTATTTTAGAAATTTCCTTGCAGGGAATATTGTTTAACAGACTGGGGAAAACGGGATGTGGTGTTGCTAGGGCAGAGATATCTGAGTCTTTGTTCATAGGGAAGAGTTTCTATGAGTTATAAAAGCTGGTTTTGGTTGTTTTGCTTTTAAGAGAAAGGAAATATATATAAGGAAACATGTACAAGAGAAAGGGAAAATATATATAAGAGAAAGAGAAAATATATAAGAGAAAGACAAGATATATAAAAAACATGTGTATATATATATATGAAAATATATATGAGAAAGAGAACATACGTAAGGGAAAGGGAGCTCTCACTATTCATGTTGTTATATATACCAAGCTCTCCTCTCAACTCTTATGGTGGAGAACACATGTAAATCCATGGCTGATTCATGTCAATGTATGGCCAAAACCACTACAATATTGTAAAGTAATTAGCCTCCAACTAATAATAAAAAAAAAAAAAAGATTTGTTTGTTTCAAAATGGAGAAGAACATCATCTGAATCTTCTGAGACATTTTATAGACATTCTAGTTCCTATTCAATCAGAAAATTATCTGTATAATCTTAGCAGGTTATTTGCTTTCATTTCCTTATTTGCAAAACTGAATGTGGCAAGGGGAAGCATTGAACTATGCAATTTCAAAGGAAGAAGGCAAGGATGCTTGCATTTATTGAGTGCTTTCTATATACCTGACACTGTGTTATATGTATCCACATGTTTTTGAAGCTCTGGGAGTTGATGTTTCTGTGATTTTATATTGTCAGTCAGCACCTATATGTAACACTACTAAAAAGCAGAATATCTTTGTGAACTACTGTTGACATCTAATGGCTGTTTCATAAAACTGCCCATAAAATTCACATCTGTGACCTTTCTCATAACATCCTTTCTGCATTTTCTTTCCCAAAAGGTAATAATCACTGATTTATTCAGTCCTAAAATCATCATGATAAAAGATGATCTAAAATCCTTTAAAAGATCTCAGTTAAAATTACTCCCAAAAGATGACCCAGTGGTCAGAAAGTGCATTACCCACTAGTCACTGAGGTTTCAAAAGACTTCAATATTAATAATGACTATCAGTTGTTGAAAATATATTTTATTCCTGAAACTATGCTAGATGCTTTATATAAGTAATTTCATTTAAGCAAAGATCTCTTCAGTGTGTAGTTATGTCCTCTTGGGCTGCAAGACTAAAGGCATACAATTACAAAAATATCGTGTGTTGAAACTTGCTACTAAAGTTCAACCTAATTTAGAATATTTTTGCTTGAAATTTAAGTACTTTTCAAAACTGCACATTCTATATAGTGCTCCCATTATATTTTCTTTATTAAAATTTATTATGTGAATTGTGTATTCCATGATTTATTAAGCATTGGAAATATTTTCTGGTCAACTATTAAAAACAGTGTTAGTAAGCTTGTACACTTGAGATATTTAAAGTTCAAGTTGAAGTTAATAGTGCTTTTGGACACAAGCTCTGTGATAATATTTATTAATTATGCTATAGAATTGTCCTCATACGTTGGGTCCATAACTATTCAAAATAGTGACATTTACTGAGTACTTATTAAGTATTGGGCAATGTTCAGAGCATGTATATATAATATATTTACATAGATAAATTCATTTTATCCTTATAACAATTCTATAAATAAGTATTAGTATTATTATCATCATCCTTACACTTAAGGAAGTGAAAACACAGAGATGTTAACTTGCTCAGGGATGCACATCAAAGAAGGTAGGATGTAAACTGAGGCAACTGGTTCTAGAATCTGCCCTCAAAATCACTATGCTATGATGCTTCTGGATAGTTAGTCATGGAGCCTAATGTAGCTGCTTTACTTACATAGTATAGTATTAGTTCTTTTTTCCTTGGATAGTGATCTGATATAGCTATACTACAGATAATGTTTTTATCGATTTTTTAAGCAGTTAGTTTTGGCACATGGAAGCTCTATTTGGCCCGAGACAACATTCTTAACAACTGTTCAGAACAGGCTACCTACTTTTCAGTGTTCAAGAAAAATGAACATGCAAAACCCCTTGCTCAAACAGTAAGGGGATAAGCATTCATAAGCATACAAAACTAAAATATACATTTTTTTTTCTTTTGCAGTCTCTTCTGCAAACTGATATATTTTTTATTTGTTATTGAATGGCACACTTCCTCAAGCACAGAGATATTTATAAGGAAAAGGGCTTCCCAGGTGGCTCAGAGTTAAAGAATCCACCTGCCTATCAGGAGACATGAGTTTGATCCCTGGGTCAGGAAGATCCCCTGGAGGAGAAAATGGCAACCCACTCCAGTATTCTTGCCTGGAGAATCCCATGGACAGAGAAGTCTGGTGGGTTATAGTCCATGGGGTTGTAAGATTCAGACAGAGGCGGCTGGGTCACATATAAGCTTAAATTCCAAACCCTTAGCACAAGCTACATTGTCCCACTGGATATAACTTCCAAAACATAAATTCAAAGAGAAAGGTTTTAATAATCTCAAGATAATATCACAGAATAAACCTTGAGAATGAGGAACTTCCATGCTTATTGTCTTGTATGACTGTATTGATCATATGCATATGAAGCTGGCTTTGCAACTATTTCACAAAAATGTTTGAGAAAGCATTGTGTAGTCATTGAGTCAGGGTACATGTGTTTAAATCTTGACTACCTAACTTATATATTACCTTGATCAAGTTATTTTTACCTCTTAAAGACTGAGTTTGCATGCATGCATGCTCAATTGCTTCAGCCGTGTTTGCCTCTGTGTGACCCTATGGACTGTAGTCTGACAGGCTTCGTTGTCTATGGGATTCTCCAAGGCAAGAATACTGGAGTGGGCTGCCATGTCCTCCTTCAGGGAAGATTGAGTTTACTTATGTATAAGTACTGTGGTTATAAAAGAACACTCTTCAGAGGACTCTGCTAAAGTTTAGGTGAGACAAGTTATGTTTGTGCACATTGGTTTGCATTTATCCTTCTGTAAATGTAAGGCATGTCATTTAACTTCAAAGTGGATTCAATGAGGCCATAGGAATGGTTTAGAACTGTCTATGTTCGATAGACAACTTTTCCCAGTATACTTCTCCCCTATGACTATAGAATGTTTTCCTTATGGAAATTGCCACTACATCCCAACACCATTCATAGCAGCTGAAAGTGCTGACTTGTGGGTATAATGTATATCTCCATTTCTAACCATACATAATCTTGAACAAGCACCCAAACCAAATAAGGCCCATGTCAGTTTTGGGGAGTCAGAGGAAATGAAACTGGGTTTCAAGAATCACTAGAACTGGAGTCTGAAACAACCAGGATGATCCTTCTCTACTCTCTGCTTCTTTCTGCATATATGCTCCATTTTTCTTCAAGTTTTGATCTCAGTTTCTTTGAAATATACCAGGATTCTTAATAAAAACTGTTCTCCCATCTTACTTTAGTTTGATTTGCGCTTCTAATAGTTGTAATCAAAAAAGCCCTGTCTATACACAACCTCATTACAGAAAGCTGACTGATCACAATAATGCATTGCATTTTTTACCTTCCTCACTTGAGTATTCACTACATGCCGGGTCATGCAGCTATTCAAATTCTACTATGTGAATAAAATGCAGATCAATAATCATCAATTACACGAAGACTCCCTCACCATCCCTGTCAAAAACAACCTCTCTTTCCCTGTACTCTTAAAGAATTATCTCTTTTGTTTACAACCTATGGCACATATTCCACCCTTTCTTTGTAGCTATCACTTCATATATTACAAATTTTGTTTAGTTGTTGTGTATGCCTCACAAGAACTATTGGGATGCAAACAAAGACCTATCTAGAGTTATGATTAGCAGTACCATTAACTACTATATTCTATAAAATCATGAAAATTGCATATTCTTAATAAAATTATTTAAAAATGAATGCACTAATGAATTAATTAATAAATAAGTCTTAGAGTGAATCAGTAGTAACCTCCTTGTAATGCCTTGTGCTATTTTGATAGTGATGGCTAGCTTTCTTAGAAAGCTCTCTGCTTGTTTCTTGTGTAAAAATGTGGTGGCTGCAAAGAAATCATCACCTTCAACATTCTACCAACATAATAACATTCATCAGTGGGAAAAAATGCTTTAGCTATTAGCCTAATAAAGCAGTCCTAACTTTTTTTTTTATTATTCTGCAGAATTTATGCATGAGAGAGCTTTATAACTACACTTAATTATTATTTTCTTCCTATCTTGGGAAACAAAAGATTATAGGAGACAGATGTTCCTGTTTCCAGAGGCCAGAATCTGATAGGGCTTTAGTCAACATCTTTTGTGTTTTGATTTGGTTATTGAGCCTTGATTCTAACATTATCATGCCTTAACCCATTGTTAAAGAAAAAAAAAAAGTGAAATCTATAGAAATCCAAAGAGACAGCATGTCTTTCATACAGGCCAGGAGTTCTTAACTTTGGCACTTGACATCATGGGCTGGAAAACTCTTTGTTGTGTGGGCCTTCACTGTGCATTGCAGGACAGCAACTTTAGCAGTATTCATGACCTTCCAGCTGTGACAATAAAAAAAAAAATCTCATTATTTCCAAACATTCTTTGGTGGGCAAAATTGCCCCTGTTGAGATCCACTGATATAGAGAGAATATAATTACTATACTGTCCTTTGGCTCTTAAAGCAAAATTATTTCTGACAAAATGCTCACAGAAAGCACAGAATTTTAACATTGGAAGAATGCAGAAAAACACAGAAAATAACTCTCTCATTTTACTAATGAAGAAATTAAATGTCAGATAATAATCTTTTTCACAATCACACAGTGAGGTAATTGACAGAGTTGTCTCATATTCAGATCTCCTGACTCCTGCATAGGATTTGAACCATCATAGCATGTTCAATTAGGAAATCTTATTAACATGGTCAAAACTTGCCAATTAGTCAGTTAGACTACCACCTAAAATTTGTTGGTTTGACTACCTCTTCAGCAGGACAGGCAACATAATTTGTGGGTCCCAGTACAAAATTAAAATGTGAGAACTCTTGTTTAACAGTGGAAAAATATGTTGTTAAAGCTTATTTCTTTATCTTTCTTGAACTATCATGGTGTTTTTTATTTAACTTCTAATGTTGCAATGCCTAAGAGATTGGAATACTTGTGGGGTAAGTGCACTACTTGGTAGAGGCCCATTGGCTGCAAGGTTCTTCCTGCTGCCAGCCTCTAAATCAATGTACCATATGTTTTGGAGAGAGAGAGGAGTCCAGCAAAGCATATTTCTTTCCTAAAATCTTAACTTCAGTGAGTAAAGGATCTCCAAAACTGACAGCACTAGGACTTACTCCTGAGTTGGGAGAGGTGGATGGGCTAAAGTCTCACTTTCAGCAAAGTCATGATATCATCAGCCCAAGGAATGTATGGCTACCACCATGCCCTAGTCTAAGACTTACAGAGGCCTCAATCTTTTCCACAAGGTCAGAGGATAACAATGGCTGTTGGGCAGCCATGGGTACTGAGAACTCATCCTGGGGAGTCAGAGAAGCACTGAGAAGAATGATCACAACATGAAGCCAAGCTCCAAATCCCTGTCACATATTCCACTGTTTCTTTGAACTCTATATACAAAACACAGTTTAAAGATAAAATTACTTAGACTTTTAAGACAGTTTCTTCAGTGTGTTAAACCCTAAGTGCTGGGAACTTTCTGAGTGTGGTGTCCTGTACCACTATACTAGTAGCACGAGTATAATGCTTTCCCTCTTTCTAGAATCAGAATGAAAAATTTACCAATGCATAGTTGCCTAAAGTGAAGATTATATAAAAATTTGATCAATGCTATATTTCATCAGAGGAAAACAATTATTGCCACTTTCTCATGATTATCCAATCCATAGTCATGTTGATCTTTTAAGGTATTGGGGAGATTCTTTGTAAAATAATTTTACTATGTCATTTGATTGTTTATAAGATTTTGAGCTCTGGGAAAATACATCAATTACTACTGTATATCACCCACAATTATAGATGCCTTTATTTTATCTAATAGTAAAGGAATACATTACATCTTATTGTTGTTCAATCACTAAGTCATGTCCAACTCTTTGAGACCCCATGGACTGCAGCATGCCAGTCTTCCCTGTCTTTCACTATTTGCTGGAGTTTGGTCAAACTCATGTCCATTGAATCCATGATGCCATCCAACCATCGCATTCTCTTTTACATTTGTAATAAGAAAAATCTTTCAAACTGTGGGCCTCATGGTGAGAGTATAAGACAGGAAATAGGAAAAGTTGCAGATTTACCTTTTCTAATCTGGAACTTACCTCTGAACTTCAATTTACCATGGAGAAAATGTAAAAAAAGAACAAAAAGTTTGGAAAATGTGATCATATGTTCAGCTATCTGTTCAGACAACATCATGAATCATTTGAATGTGGTCTGAGAATGTCTCATCAACTTCCCTTCCACATTAAAATGATTCTAAGATGGTTAAGACAATGCCTACAAATATAGCTATCAACTCTGTTTAGGAAATTCTATATGATTATAGTTCATCAACAAGCTAATTAACATATCATTTAGACAAGTTGAACCTAGGGGAAGAGAATTGGTTTGATGACTATCTTTTCAGTGTAAAAGTGAACAATCTACAGATACAGTATTCTGCTAGAAAGTGAAATCTAGTTCAGTTGTTGAATCTGCTTGGTTCCATAATAATAAACAGTTGATAGCATTTACATAAGAGTCTAACAATAAGCTACTGTAGAAATTTAGACTCCAAATAATTAGCAGGAAAAATGAATTTAACCCATTAACAGGTCTCTGAAACAGAGCCCTCTAAAAATCAGCTTGACAGGTTAATTTAACAAGTACTTGACACCTGCAGGAATTCTACTTGATTCACCTTTTATTTTCCTCTTGGTGTTCCTTGTAGCCAGCCTCTGCTACCCGTTAACAGTCACTCCTCTGGTGAGGAAATGCTTTGCAGGAGCAGCAACAGCAGCAGACACTCTAATGTATGTATGTACAAACACAGGATATTTTTCTCTTGAAAATAATAGCCCTTTCCTAGACAAATTTCAGAGCAGGGTGGCAACCAGAAAAGTTCTATAGCAAAGGGGTGCTTGTTCCTGGAAGAACAGCTCTGGAGATGACAATCCAGCCACAGATTGTCAGTTTCCATCATCATCAATGTGAATGTCAGCTGTATGGACAGAAGTGGCCTAACACTAAGCTTTGCTGTTTTTTCAGACTTATCTAATACTAGTTTGATTAAACAAAATCATTCATAGAATGTTAGAACTGAAAGAGTCTTATGAGATTATTACATTTTCCTTAGGGTCTTGAGGGATACCACTAACTACCCAAGGTCACACTGGAATTCAAATCTCTAAGTCTGAAACAACCTACAATTCTTCCTGAAGATTATTTTTCAAAAAGGCAGACTAATGTAAAAATAGGTAAATTAAATGGGGGTAAACAGCAGATTTGGGGGGTATATTCATCAGCTTAGCACCCTAGCAACTTGGCAGCACCCCACACAAAATGAAATGGAAAAATGAAGCAATTAGGCAGGCAATTCAGTTCAAAACACACTCATCTGAAATAGATAATTGAAGCAATAATCCTTTTTGCTGAATTATCTTGATAGTTGTCTCAATTATCCACCTCTCTGTGTGTGTAGACTCAGTCATTCAGAGAGATCATAATAATCACTACTTGACTCTAATCTGATCTCTTCCCTTGTAAAATAGTTACCAGTAAATGTGAACCTAAAGGCAACTTGGGAGAGGTACAGTAAAGAGATTAGAGTGACTTTTGAGTATCTCCAGAAAGAACAGAAAATGGTGAAATGGAGTGTGTGACTTGACTTGTGTGTGCGTGAAATCAATTTAAATCAAGACATTACATATGTCATCAAAATCAGCCATCAGAGACCAGACACTACCTAAGTACAAGAGAGCAAGATGGCTTTGTATGTTCTTTGATTGGAGAGATTTAGTTTAGTTGCAAATATTTTTTGTTATGAATAACCAAGACCAACGGCTTTTACAAAATGGTTAAAGATATGTGGCTTTTACACATCACACATGATACACTGTGGCCCATTTTCAGACAAGAACTCAGCTGCAATAGGCATGCTAGCTATATCTAAACAATAAACCTATTCTCTATATAAGGACGTGGCTATTTACAAATGGATGGATAGAATCTGACCTGTATAATCAAGCCCCTTAAGGGTTTTACTGTGTTCCCATTAAGGTAGATTTGAAAATGTAAAACAAACATACAAAAGGTTCAATAATGTTGATTGTTTTTTTAACTTTAGGGAAAGGAAAGCAATGCATAAATAGCTAGACATTTGTGTGTCCCCTGGAATTCTGTGAAGAGAAGAGAGTTTGAAAATTTGCTATTTGACATATAATTTTGCCTTTTGCCATACATTGACATGAATCAGCCATGGATTTACATGTGTTTCCCATCCCAATCCCCCCTCCCGCCTCCCTCCCCACCCCATCCCTCTGGGTCTTCCCAGTGCACCAGCCCCGAGCACTTGTCTCATGTATTCAGCCTGGGCTGGTGATCTGTTTCACGCTTGATAATATACATGTTCGATGCTGTTCTCTCAGAACATCCCACCCTCGCCGTTTTAAATCAACATTTTTTTATGTTTTCAAATACTATTAAGAAGAGTTGTCAGTATAGTACAGTAGTTGAATGCACGGTCTCTGGAGCCAGGTTGGCTGAATTCAAATTATAACCCTACCACTTATTAGTTATGTGAATTTGTGATTTATCCTCTCTTATAGGAGTGGATTTCCTTTTCTATAAAACAAAGGTAATGATGCTGACTATCTCATAAGATTGTTGTCTCAAATGCATGGGAATTGATTAAAATGATGTTTGCTACATAATGAAGACCATTTTAATTATTAGCTATTACTGTTATTTCATTTTCCTTGGTGATACGTGTGTGTGTAAGGGCACAAATTGACATTTGAAAGTGAAAATTGAATACAAGTTAGAGATATTCATAGTTAATTCTCTGCTGGAGCTTACCTTAACATTAAGAATGACCACATTTATGTGTTTGAGACACGTTTTGATTGGCTGTCCTAACAATCTCATTTATCAAAGAGGAAAAGAGTCTAAAGTGAATTTGCTCAAAGTCATACAGTTATGAATCAGTAGAGATGAATCAAATGACTGAAACCTAGAAAAGCTTAAGTGGCCAGCTTGAATTTTATAAAAGAAGTATGGTTTTCTCTTCTATCACATGGCATATATAAACATTAACCTGTATAGGGTCATTTCCCCCTCCTTCCTTTTATTTGAAACTTCCTAATTTTTTCATCATTTTTTCCTCTTGTAAGAGGATTGGAAAAACTAAACAGGTTACAATTGAGGGATATTCCCAGAGGCAATCACTTAAGACCTGAAAGCATTTGAGAAACAGTGTGGCATCCTGAGAATTGAGGTAGGAGAGTGGGGAGATTAGATTAAAACACACACAAAAACATCAGTGAATTGGAAAGTACCAATGAAGACAAGGCCCACTAACCAAGCAAGAGTAGGGTTAATAAATGGATTTCCTCTATGGCCCGGTACAGTTTTCAGTTTATATATCTAATGCTCTCTCTTCTGCCCCTGAGGCTTCCAAGATAACACTGATTGGGGATGTTTTCCCAACTCATAACAGCACACCTCTTCTTAGTCTCTCCACCTCCAGAACATGTCAAGAAAATTAAAGAGTCAATTGAAAGAACAAGAAATTCAGGACTTCTATATGTTCTCCTCTTCCTTTAAGTCAACACATTTTAGTCATTAACAGCATAGTATAGTTTGATTAAAAGGAAATTATGTGATGAAAGCAAGCCAACATCTATAGCACTCTCTTTTTTCTTCCATAGCTATAAATTTACCTAATCAATGTTTTTTTTTTTTTTTTTTTCTAATATCATGAGGGCTTCCCTTGTGGCTCAGCTAGTAAAGAATCTGCCTGTAATGCAGGAGATCCGGGTTCGATCCCTGGGTTAGGAAGATCCCCTGGAGAAAGGAAAGGGTACACACTCCAGTATTCTGGCCTGGAGAATTCCATGGACAATACAGTCCATGGGGTCACAGAGTCGGACATGAATGAGCAACTTTAACTTTCACTTATGGTCTTTCAAGGAAGATGGTATAGAATGGTGACTAAAAGTACAGGCAGGCTCTGAAACCATACTGCCTGAGTAAAAATTGCAGTTTTGTCACTTATTTTTTGTAACCCTGGGCAAGTTATGTTGTCCTAAAATTGCCTCCCACTCACCTAGAGCCAGATATCCTGGAATGTGAAGTCAAGTGGGTCTTAGAGAGCATCATAACTAACAAAACTACTGGAGGTGATGGAATTCCAGTTGAGCTTTATCAAATCCTGAAAGATGATGCTGTGAAAGTGCTGCAATCAATATGCCAGCAAATTTGGAAAACTCAGCAGTGGCCACAGGACTGGAAAAGGTCTGTTTCATTCCAATCCCTAAGAAAAGCAATCCCAAAGAATGCTCAAATTACCACACAATTGCACTCATCTCACACTCTAGTAAAGTAATGCCCAAAATTCTCCAAGCCAGCCTTCAGCAATATGTGAACTGTGAACTTCCAGATGTTCAAGCCGGTTTTAGAGAAGGCAGAGGAACCAGAGGTCAAATTGCCAACATCCACTGGATCATCGAAAAAGCAAGAGAGTTCCAGAAAAACATCTATTTCTGCTTTATTGACTATGCCAAAGTCTTCAACTGTGTAGATCACAATAAACTGTGGAAAATTCTGAAAGAGATGGGCATACCAGACCACCTGACTGGCCTCTTGAGAAACCTATATGTAGGTCAGGAAGCAACAGTTAGAACTGGACATGGAACAACAGACTGGTTCTAAATAGGAAAAGTTTTTATATTGTCACCCTGCTTATTTAACTTATATGCAGAGTGCATCATGAGAAACGCTGGGCTGGAGGAAGCACAAGCTGGAATCAAGATTGCTGGAAGAAATATCAATAACCACAGATATGCAGATGACACCACCCTTATGGCAGAAAGTGAAGAGGAACTAAAAAGCCTTTTGATGAAAGTGAAAGAGGAGAGTGAAAAAGTTGGCTTAAAGCTCCACATTCCGAAAACTAAGATCATGGCATCTGGTCCCATCACCTCATGGGAAATAGATGCAAAAACAGTGGAAACAGTGTCAGACTTATTATTATTATTATTATTATTTGCTCCAAAATCACTGCAGATGGTGATTGCAGCCATGAAATTAAAAGATGTTTACTCCTTGGAAGGAAAATTATGACCAAGCTAGACAGCATATTAAAAAGCAGAGACATTACTTTGCCAACAAAGGTCCATCTGGTCAAGGCTATGGTTTTTCCAGTGGTCATATATGGATGTGAGAGATGGACTGTGAAGAAAACTGAGGGCCAAAAAAATAATATTTTTGAACTTGTTGGAGAAGACTCTTGAGAGTCCCTTGGACTGCAAGGAGATCCAACCAGTCCATCCTAAAGGAGATAAGTACTGGGTGTTCATTGGAAGGACTGATGCTGAAGCCGAAACTCTAATACTTTGGTCACCTCATGCGAAGAGTCGACTCATTGGAAAAGACCCTCATGCTAGGAGGGATTCTGGGCAGGAGGAGAAGGGGGCGACAGAGGATGTGATGGCTGGATGGCATCACCAACTCGATGGACATGAGTTTGGGTGAACTCCGGGAGTTTGTGATGGACAGGGAGGCCTGGCGTGCTGCGATTCATGGGGTCGCAAAGAGTCGGACACGACTGAGTGACTGAACTGAACTGAACTGAAACTTGCCTTCCATAAACATCTGACAGCACAAGAACTTGGAGGATGCAGAGATTAATGATGGGTGGGATGGTAAGAGAGAGCTTCTAGGAAAAGATGAGACTAAAGGAAATTTTGTATTTGGATATGTACCTCTTTTGGACAAAATTGATCAAGCTACAGGCTTTATTTTGTTTTATTTGTTCTTTCCTTTTTTCCCCTTCAGTTCCACTAATGGAAAGTGAATGTCGCTCAGGTGTGTCCAACTCTTTGTGACCGCATGGACTGTACAGTCCATGGAATTCCCCAGGCCAGAATACTGGAGTGGGTAGCCGTCCCCTTCTCCAGGAGGTCTTCCCAACCCAGGGAACGAACCCAGGTCTCCTGCAGGGCAGGTGGATTCTTCACCCTCTGAGTCACCTAGGGATGACAGGCCATTTCTGCTTACTTGCAAAGAGACAAATCTACTGAAACTAGGAGGTCATATTTCCAAATATGATGGATGAAAAGCAGACATAAATATTAAAAAGTGACTTTAAGACACCTTTTAATATTTAAGTAAGATATTTATTTTCCTTAGAGCAAAATATCTGGTGGGAATATGGCTGTTGCAACCACGGGACTCAAATCTGCATCAAGAAAAATGATGCATTACATATGTCTCTAAAAATCAAGCCACCCTATAGCCAAGGGAGGAATAAATAATGAAAAGTGTATTGCTGATCCTGCTCTCAGCACCAGTTATCTCACTGTTCACACTGTCTGCACTGTTTGCTGAACCTAGGGTTGGCAAGGCTGGAGCTCAGAGGCTGGAAGAAGATGCCAGGAGCTGTAGGAATTGCAGACACTGTTTTTTTGTTTTTTTTTTTCTCTCCTGGCTGACGCAGCAGCAGTAACAGCAGCCATAGCATAATCTAACACAACACGAACTGTCTACGGGCTTACATAACAGCCATAACAGTATTCTCAATCTCTCTTGGTTAACACAGCAGCCGTAGCAGTAGACATGTTGTATTCTCTCCTCTCCTGGCTGACCCAATGGACACAGACGTGATGCAGCAATCATGCCGCCGCTTTCTAGGTGGAGCTCACACACGGGTACAGCACACAGCCATGACCAAGTGAGCACCTCATGACACGCATGAGCAGTGCTACAAATGATCTCAGCTATTATAGTCATTAGTTACAAAATGTGGGGCGAGAGAGCTTGAACACACCATCTTGGCTAATTTGTTTTCTCCCCACAGGGAAGACAGCCCGGTTTCTCTCCCTTGATTTTTTAAAAGCATTATAATAAAAATAAAATCAACACAGAGGGTTTAAAAAGGAAGTGGGGGAAAAGGTATCAAGAACAGAAACTAGAAAGCCTGTTTAAAATGGAAAACTACAGTCGCAGAAGTCTGAATTCTGCTTCCTGCCAAATAAAAGGGTCTTTTGCAAGGTGTCTTCCTCCCACACTGGAAATGTGAATGTTTTCAACATTATTTCATCCTTTACCTGTCCCTAATGATATTACAGATGTCAAAAAAGTATGAAAATAAAGAAAAAAGAAGCAATGGTTAGGAGTGGCAGTATCATAGAAAATCAGAACCTCTGTTTAAGAGGAAAACTCTTAATGCAAAGCCACTTTCCACTTCATATCTATTCTCTTTTGTGATGGTCACATGTTGATGACACATAGAAGTGGATGCAGAAAAAGAAAAAACAAACAAATAAACACAAAAACAAAAAAAAGAGAGGAAGGAACGAAGAAAAGAGGGAAAAAGAGAAAGAGAGACAGTGAGAGAAAAAAAGAGGGCGAATGAGAGTAAGAAAGAAAAATGAAGAAGAGAGTTGTTTCCATGCAGTTAGGTTCAGTTCAGTCACTCAGTTGTGTCCTACTCTTTGCGACCCCATGAATCACAGCACGCCAGGCCTCCCTGTCCATCACAAACTCCTGGAGTTTATTCAAACTCATGTCCATCGAGTTGGTGATGCCATCCAGCCATCTCATCCTCTGTCGCCCCTTCTCCTCCTGCCCCCAATCCCTCCCAGAATCAGGGTCTTTTCCAATGAGTCAACTCTTTGCATGAGGTGGCCAAAGTATTGGAGTTTCAGCTTCAGCATCAGTCCTTCCAATGAACACCCAGGACTTATCTCCTTTAGGATGGACTGGTTGGATCTCCTTGCAGTCCAAGGGACTCTTAAGAGTCTTCTCCAATAACAGAGTTCAAAAGCATCAATTTTTCGGCGCTCAGCTTTCTTCACAGTCTAACTCTCACATCCATACATGACCAATGGAAAAAACATAGCCTTGACCAGACGGACCTTTGTTGGCAAAGTAATGTCTCTGCTTTTTAATATGCTATCTTGGTTGGTCATAACTTTCCTTCCAAGGAGTAAGCATCTTTTAATTTCATGGCTGCAGTCAACATCTGCAGTGATTTTGGAGCCCCAAAAAATAAAGTCTGACACTGTTTCCACTGTCTCCCCATCTATTTCTCATGAGGTGATGGGACCAGATGCCATGATCTTAGTTTTCGGAATGTGGAGCTTTAAGTCAACTTTTTCACTCTCCTCTTTCACTTTCATCAGGAGGCCTTTTAGTTCCTCTTCACTTTCTGCCATAAGGGTGGTATCATCTGCATATCTGAGGTTGTTGATATTTCTCCCAGCAATCTTAATTCCAGCTTGTGCTTCTTCCAGCCCTGCATTTCTCATGATGCACTCTACATATAAGTTAAATAAGCAAGGTGACAATATACAGCCTTTTCCTATTTAGAACCAGTCTGTTGTTCCATGTCCAGTTCTAACTGTTACTACTTGACCTGCATACAGGTTTCTCAAGAGGCCAGTCAGGTGGTCTGGTATGCCCATCTCTTTCAGAATTTTCCACAGTTTATTGTGATCTACACAGTTGAAGGCTTTGGTATAGTCAATAAAGCAGAAATAGATGTTTTTCTGGAACTCTCTTGCTTTTTCGATGATCCAGTGGATGTTGGCAATTTGATCTCTGGTTCCTCTGCCTTTTCTAAAACCAGCTTGATCATCTGGAAGTTCTCGGTTCACGTATTGCTGAAGGCTGGCTTGGAGAATTTTGAGCATTACTTTACTAGAGTGTGAGATGAGTGCAATTGTGTGGTAATTTGAGCATTCTTTGGGATTGCTTTTCTTAGGGATTGGAATGAAACAGACCTTTTCCAGTCCTGTGGCCACTGCTGAGTTTTCCAAATTTGCTGGCATATTGAGTGCAGTATTTTCACAGCATCATCTTTCAGGATTTGATAAAGCTCAACTGGAATTCCATCACCTCCACTAGCTTTGTTCTTAGTGATGCTTTCTAAGGCCCACTTGACTTCACATTTCAGGATGTCTGGCTCTAGGTGAGCGATCACACCATTGTGATTATCTGGGTCATGAAGATTTTTTTTTGTACAGTTCTTCTGTGTATTCTTGCCACCTCTTAATATCTTCTGCTTCTGTTAAGTCCATACCATTTCTGTCCGTTATTGAGCCTATCTTTGCGTGAAATGTTCCCTTGATATCTCTAAGTTTCTCGAATAGATCTCTAGTCGTTCCCATTCTGTTGTTTTCCTCTATTTCTTTCCATTAATCACTGAGGAAAGCTTTCTTATCTCTCCTGGCTATTCTTTGGAACTCTGCATTCAAATGGGAATATCTTTCATTTTCATCTTTGCTTTTAGCTTCTCTTCTTTTCAGAGCTATTTGTAAGGCTTCCTCAGGCAACCATTTCGCCTTTTTGCATTTCTTTTCCATTGGGATGATCTTGATCCCTGTTTCCTGTACAATGTCGCGAACCTCCATCCATAGTTCATCAAGCTCTCTGTCTATCAGATCTAGTCCCTTAAATCTATGTTTCTTTGCAGTACACTTTAAAATGAAACCAGACGGGCGGTCCTAAGATGGCAGAGGAATAGGCCCACAAATTCATCAAAAGAACATTTGAATGCTGAGCAAATTCCACAAAACAACTTCTGAATGCTGACAGAGGACATAAGGCCCCCAGAAAGGCAGACCATTGTCTTCAAAAAGAGGTAGGAAAATATATAAAAGATAAAAAAAAAAAAAAAAGTGACAGAAGAGGTAGGGACAGAGATCTGTCCCTGGAAGGGAGTCTTTAAAAAGACAAACGTTTCCAAACACCAGGAAACACACTCACCGATGAGTCTGTGGCGTACCTTGGAACTTCAGACGGCAACATAATCAGGAGGAAAAATAAATAATCAAATCCCACAGATTACGTGCTTAATGCAACTCCCAGCAGAGAAGCAGCACAGATGCTCACATCCGCCACTATCAAGCTGGGACTGGACAGGGAGGTGCGGGCTGCATTGCTTAGGGTAAGGACCAGGCATGAATGCCCCAAGGGCAATCTGAGGAAACTAACTTGAGCTAGCAACCCAGACTGTGGGATAGTTATCCCGTGAAAAGCCCTAACCTAAGACCCTGCCAGGCCTGCTCACAGAACAAAGGACTGAGCAGAACTAGCCGGCTGTGGACCAGCCCATCCCCCACCGGAGATAGGCAAGTGAGGGCAGCCAGAGCCGGAAGGGGGCAACTGCAGCCCCAGAGAGGCATCATCTACCATACTGCAAGCAGGATCCGTTGCTAACCAAGACTTCTTGGGATTCTGGACCGTCGACATCTGCTGGGAGGGTCCCAGCCAGAGATCATCACTCCAGAAGAGATACACTGCACACCTGAGAAGGTGCACTGGTTGTACACTAGAAAACTGGGCAGCTGGGACAGGAGAGGCAATAAGACACAGCCCCCAACTGGGGGTGACTGCGCTCGCCAAGTACCTGGTCATCTGAGTTGCTCGGACCTGGAAAGGGCACAAAACGCAGGCCCAACCAAGTCTGCACCTTTGTGGAGTACCCAAGAACCTGAACCTGAGTAGCTTAGACCTGGGAAGTGCATGCAACCCAGGGCCTGCCTCAGACAGTTCCTGGCAGTGCAACCTAGAGCCTGAACAGTGTAGACTGGGAAAGCACACACGCTGTGAGCGGGGGGCAAACCCAGTGCGGCAGAGACACTGCGAGCACTCCCCACACATGCCAGTGATATTTGTTTGCGGTGTTCCTCCCTAATCACAGCACGACTTAACAAGTAAGCCTAAAAAAGAGACCCCCACCACCCCCTTGTGTCAGGGCGGAAATTAGACACTGAAGAGACCAGCAAACAGAAGAAACCAAAGTAAACGGAACCACTTTGAAAGTGACAGATGAAACAGATTAAAACCCTGCAGTTAGTACCAACTACATAGGAAAGGGCCTATAGACCTTGAGAAGTATAAGCCGGATCAAGGAACTATCTAAAAATCAACTGACCCCACACTGTCTACAACAACACCAGAGAAAGTCCTAGATATATTTTTACTATTATCATTTTATTATTTTTTAAAATTTTTAAGTCCTCTTTTACTCCTTTAGTCTTCATTTTTATAACCTGCTACTACATTGCAAAAAAAAGACCCTATTTTTAAAGCAAACTTCATATATATATAATTTTTTGACTTTTTGTCTTTAGTACTGTATTTTTGAGAATCTAACCTCTACTCTAGATTTTTAATCTTTCCTTTTTGGTATTTGTTATCGATTTTGTACCTTTAAGAATCTGATCTTCATGTGAAGTAATTAGCCTCCAACAAATAAAAAAATTAAAACAAAACAAAACAAAACAAACAAACAAAAAAAACAAAACATAAAAAAAAAAAAAAAGAATCTGATCTTCAGTACCCATTTTTACTTGGGAGCGAGATTACTGGCTTGATTGCTCTCTCCCCCTTTGGACTCTCCTTTCTCTCCACCAGGTCGCCTCTATCTCCTCCCTCCCCTTTCTCTTCTCTACCCAACTCTGTGAATCTCTCTGTGTGTTCCAGGCTGTGGAGAACACTTAGGGAACTGATTACTGGCTAGATATGTCTCTCTCCTTTTGATTCCTCCTTTTCTCCTCCTGGCCACCTCTGTCTTCTTCCTCCCTCCTTTCTTCTCTGTGTAACACCATGAACATCTCTGAGGGATCCAGACTGTGGCGAACACATAGGGAAGTGGTTACTGGGTAGCTTGCTCTCTCCCCTTTTGATTCCCACTCTTCTTCTGGTCACCTCGATCTCCCTCCTCCCTCTTCTCTTCTCCATGTAACTCTGTGTACCTCTCTGGGTGTCCCTCACTATGGAGAAACTTTTCATCATTAACCTAGGTGTTTCATCATTGGTGCTGTATAGATGGAGAAGCCTTGAGGCTACTGTAAGAATAAGGCTGAAAACCAGAGCAAGGAGGCTTAAGTACAAATCCTGAGAATACCAGAGAACTCCTGACTCCAGGAAACATTAGCTGATAGGAGTTCATCAAAAGCTTCCATACCTACACTGAAACCGAGCACCACCCAAGTGCCAACAAGTACCAGAGCAAGAAATATCACACAAATTCTCCAGCAACACAGGAACATAGCCCTGAGCTTCAATATACAGGCTGTCCAAAGTCACACCAAACTCACTGACATCTGAAAAGGCATTACTGGACACTTCATTGCACTCCAGAGAAAAGAAATCCAGCTCCACCCACCAGAACACCGACAAAAGCTTCCCTAACCAGGAAACCTTGACAAGCCACCCATCCAACCCCACTCACAGTGAGGAACCTCCACAATAAAGAGGAACCACAAACTGCCAGAAAACAGAAAGGCCACCCCAAACACAGCAATATAAACAAGATGACAAGGCAGACAAATACTCAGCAGGTAAAGGAACAGGATAAATGCCCACCAAATCAAACAAAAGAGGAAGAGATAGGGAATTTACCTGATAAAAAATTCAGAATAATGATAGTGAAAATGATCCAAAGTCTTGAAAACCAAATGAAGTTACAGACAAATAGCCTGCAGACAAGGATCAAGAAGATGCAATAAATGTTTAACAAGGACCTAGAAAAAATTTTTAAAAGTCAATATATAATGAATAATGCAATAAACGAGAACAAAACACTCTGGAGGAAACCAAGAGTAGAATAACGGAGGCAAAAGATAGGATAAGTGAGGTAGAAGATAGAATGGTAGAAATAAATGAAACAGAGAGGAAAAAAGAAAAAAAAAAAAAAAGAAAGAATTAAAAGAAATGAGGACAAACTCAGATACCTCTAGGAAAATGTTAAATGCCCCAACATTCGAATCATAGGAGTCCCAGAAGAAGAAGACAAAAAGAAAGGCCATGAGAAAATACTTGAGGAGATAATAGGTGAAAAATTCCCTAAGATGAGGAAGGAAATAATCATCCAAGTCCAAGGAAGCCAGAGAGCCCCAAACAGAATAAAGCCAAGGTGAAACACCCCAAAACATATATTAACCAAATTAACAAAGACCAAACACAAAGAACAAATATTAAAAGCAGCAAGGGAAAAACAACAAATAACACACAAGGGGATTCCCATAAGGGTAACAGCTGATCTTTCAATAGAAACTCTTTAGGCCAGAAGGAAATCACAGGACATACTTAAAGTGATGAAAGAGAAAAACCTACAGCCCAGATTACTGTACCCAGCAAGGATCTCATTCAAATATGAAGGAGACATCAAAAGCTTTACAGACAAGCAAAAGCTGAGACAATTCAGCACCACCAAACCAGCTCTCCAACAAATTCTAAAGGATCATCTCTAGACAGGAAACACAGAAAGGGTGTATAAACTTGAGCCAAAAACACCAAGTAAATGGCAACAGGATCATACATATCAATAATTACCTTAAATGTAAATGGGTTGAGTGCCCCAACCAAAAGACAAAGACTGGCTGAATGGATACAAAAACTAGACCCCTATACATGTTGTTTACAAGAGACACACCTCGAAACAAGGGACACATACAGACTGAAAGTGAAGGGCTGGAAAAACAAAAAAATATTCCACGCAAACAGAGACCAAAAGAAAGCAGGAGTAGCAATACTCATATCAGATAAATAGACTTTAAAACAAAGGCTGTGAAAAGAGACAAAGAAGGACACTACATAATGATCAAAGGATCAATCCAAGAAGAACATATAACAATTATAAATATATATGCACCCAACATAGGAGCACTGCAATACATAGAAAAATGCTAACAAGTATGAAAGGGGAAATTAACAATAACACAATAACAGTGAGAGACTTTAATACCCCATTCATACCTATGGATAGATCAACTAAACAGAAAATTAACAAGGAAACACAAACTTTAAATGATGCAGTAGACCAGTTAGATCTAATTAATATCTACAGGACATTTCACCCCAAAACAATGATTTTCACCTTTTTCTCAAGTGCACATGGAACCTTCTCCAGGATAGATCACATCCTGGGCCATAAATCTAGCCTTGGTAAATTAAAAAAAAAAAAAAATGAAATCACTCCAAGCATCTTTTCTGACTACAGTGGAGTAAGATTAGATGTCAATTATAGGAGAAAAACTATAAAAATTCCAACATATGGAGGTTGAACAGCATGCTGCTGAATAACCAACAAATCACAGAAGAAATCAAAGAAGAAATCAAAATATGCATAGAAATGAAAGAAAATGAAAACACAACAACCCAAAATATATTGGACACTGTAAAAGCAACCCTAAGGGGAAGGTTCATAGCAATACAGGCTTACCTCAAGAAACAAGAAAAAAGTCAAATAAACAACCTAACTCTACACCTAAAGCAACTAGAAAAGGAAGAAATGAAGAACCCCAGGGTTAGTAGAAGGAAAGAAATCTTAAAAATTAAGGCATAAATATATGCAAAAGAAACAAAAGAGACCACAGCAAATATCAACAATGCCAAAAGCTGGTTCTTTGAGAAGATAAATAAAATTGACAAACCATTAGCTAGACTCATCAAGAAACAGAGAAGAATCAAATCAACAAAATTAGAAATGAAAATGGAGAAATCACAAAAGACAACACAGAAATGCAAAGGATCATAAGAGACTAATCTCAGCAACTATATGCCAATAAAATGGACGACTTGTAAGAAATGGTAAAAATTCTTAGAAAAGTATAACTTTCCAAAACTGAACCAGGAAGAAATTGAAACTGTAATCAGAAATCTTTCAGCAAACGAAAGCCCAGGACCAGACGGCTTCACAGCTGAATTCTACCAAAAATTTAGAGAAGAGCTAACACCTGTCCTACTGAAACTCTTCCAGAAAAATTGCAGAGGAAGGTCAATTTCCAAACTCATTCTATTAGGCCACCATCACCCTAATACCAAAACATGACAAAGATGCCACAGAAAAAACAAAACAACAACAACAACAACAAAACTACAAGGCAATATCACTGATGAAAATAGATGCAAAATTCCTTATAAAATTCTAGCAAACAGAATCCAACATATTATTAAAAAGATCATGCATCATGATCAAGTGGCCTTTATCCCAGGGATGCAAGGATTCTTTAATATTCACAAATCAATCAACATAATACACCACATTAAAAAATTGAAAAATAAAAACCATATGATTATCTCAATAGATGCAGAGAAAGCCCTTGTCAAAATTCAACATCCATTTATGATTAACAACTCTCCCAAAAAGCAGGAATAGAAGGAAATACCTAAATAATAAAGCTATATATGACAACCCACACAGCATCACCCTCAATGGTGAAAAATTGAAAGCATTTCCCCTGAAATCAGGAACAGACAAGGGTGCCCACTCTCACCACTACTATTCAACATAGTGTTGGAAGTTTTGGCCACAGCAATCAGAGCAGAAAAAGAAGTAAAAGGAATCCAGATAGGAAAAGAAGAAGTGAAACCCTCACTGTTTGCAGATGACATGATCCTCTACATAGAAAACCCTAAAGACTCTACCAGAAAATTACTAGAGCTAATCAATGAATATAGTTAAAGTTGCAGGATATAAATTAACACGCAGAAATCCCTTGCAATTCCATATACTAACAATGAAAAAACAGAAAGAGAAATTAGGAAACATACCATTCACGCATTGCAACAAAAAGAATAAAATACTTAGGAGTATATCTACCTAAAGAAACAAAAACCTATACATAGAAAACTATAAAACACTGATGAAAGAAATCAAAGAGGACACAAACAGATGGAGAAACATACCGTGTTCATGGATTGGAAGAATCAATATTGTCAAAATGGCTATTCTACCCAAAGCAATCTATAGATTCAATGCAATCCCTATCAAGCTACCAACGGTATTTTCACAGAACTAGACCAAAGAATTTCACAATTTGTATGGAAATACAAAAAACCTCGAATAGCCAAAGTAATCTTGAGGAAGAAGAATGGAACTGGAAGAATCAACCTGCCTGACTTCAGACTCTACTACAAAGCCACAGTCATCAAGACAGTATGGTACTGGCACAAAGACAGAAATATAGATCAATGGAACAGAATAGAAAGCCCTGAGATAAATCCACGAACCTGTGGACACCTTATCTTCAACAAAGGAGGCAAGGATATACAATGGAAAAAAGACAACCTCTTAACAAGTGGTGCTGGGAAAACTGGTCAACCACTTGTAAAAGAATGAAACTAGAACACTTTCTAACACCATACACAAAAATAAACTCAAAATGGATTAAAGATCTAATGTAAGACCAGAAACTATAAAACTCCTAGAGGAGAACATAGGCAAAACACTCTCCGACATAAATCACAGCAAGATCCTCTATGACCCACCTCCCAGAATATTGGAAATAAAAGCAAAACTAAACAAATGGGACCTAATGAAACTTAAAAGCTTTTGCACAACAAAGGAAACTATAGCAAGGTGAAAAGACAGCCCTCAGATTGGGAGAAAATAATAGCAAGTGAAGAAACAGACAAAGGATTAATCTCAAAAATATACAAGCAACTCCTGCAGCTCAATTCCAGAAAAATAAATGACCCAATCAAAAAATGGGCCAAAGAACTAAACAGACATTTCTCAAAGAAGACATACAGATGGCTAACAAACACATGAAAAGATGCTCAACATCACTCATTATCAGAGAAATGCAAATCAAAACCACAATGAGGTACCATTACACGCCAGTCAGGATGGCTGCTATCCAAAAGTCTACAAGCAATAAATGCTGGAGAGGGTGTGGAGAAAAGGAACCCTCTTACACTGTTGGTGGGAATGCAAACTAGTACAGCCACTATGGAGAACAGTGTGGAGATTCCTTATAAAACTGGAAATAGAACTGCCATATGAC
>NC_057419.1:78405116-78462985 GCF_019320065.1 Cervus canadensis
GATGGACTGCCTCCAAGAGTCTAAGAATTTGATCACCATATTTGATTGGGGGCCTTTGGGTGGTCAAGTGGCCCCTTTCTTACCAAATAGCAGCATATGCATTCTGATGTAGCATCACCAGAAAGGCATACTTGGAGTTGATGTTCATGGCTATTCTTTTTTCTTTTCCCAACTCTAAAGCTCAAGTCAGGGCTATGGGCTCAGCTAATTGGGCTGAAGTACCTGGTGGCAGAGGCTTAGCCTCTATGGTCTCAAAATTGGAGACTACTGCCTATCCTGCTCTTCTTTTTCCATCCAAGACAAAGCTGCTTCCATCAGTGTACCAGATTTCCTCAGGATTGGTCAGAGGATCTTCTGACAATCCCTCTTGGAGTTTTGTCCAGTGGTCCAAGGTTTCTAGACAAGAGTGAAAGGGGAGAGAGCCCTCGGGGGTAGGCAGGAGGGTGGCTGGGTTAAGAATCTCACAAGGGGATATAGTGAGGCCTCCATTTTCCATCAGCACTACTTGATATCTGAGGATTCTTTGATCGGACATCCATAAATGGCCTCTCCCATTTAGAAGTTTTTTTTTTTTTTTTTTTTTTTTACTTTGTGGCTGGTTAAAATAGTTAGTCTGCCCCCAAAGGAGAGTTTTAAAGCATCTTCTATCATGATTGCAATAGCTGCAAGATTTTGAAGGCAGGAGGGCCAACCTTGGGCAGTTGGATCAAGCCTCTTGGATAAGTAAGCTACAGGCTAGGGCTCAGATCCCAATCTTTGAGTTAACACTCCCAAGGCTACTCCCTCTCTTTCATGGACATAAAGTTGGAATGCTTTTTCTGGGTCTGGCAACCTCAAGGCAGGTGCCTGAGTTAAGGCCTATTTTAGTGTAGTGTCTGCCTTCTTTTGAGGAGTTCCCCACATCAGTATGATTGAATCATCCCATCCCTTTAAGCTTTCATATAAGGGCTGGTCAACTAGATCATAGTTGGGTATCCAGATTCTACAATATCCAGTTAGCCCTAGGAAAGCTCTCAATTGTTTTCACGTCATAGGGGAGGGCAAGGGGAGGATTCCTTGTACCCAATCAGAGGACAGCCCCCTGGACCCTTGTGTAATCTGAACTCCCAGGTAAGTGACCTTTGTCTCGACCATTTGTGCCTTAGCATGGGAGACTTTATATCCCCTTTCTGTCAAAAAGTTTAGAACCTGAATTTCATGTTGTTGGGCATTTTTCTCATCTGGAGAGCAGATTAGTAGGTCATCTACATACTGTAATATTTTCCCATTTGGTCCCAGATCCAGATCTGGGAGATCTCGGCTAAGTACCTGTCCAAATAGGTGGGGGCTATCTCTAAACCCCTGAGGTAATACTGTCCAAGTCATCTGTTGGTATTTTTCTCCCACTCAAAGCCTCCCACTCAAAGGCAAAAAGATATTGGTATTCTTTAGCCAGTGGTATGCAAAAAAAAATGTATCTTTGAGATTTAAGACTGTAAACCACTTGGCACTGGGTGGGGTTTCTCCCAAGATCGCTTAGGGATTGGGTACTGTGGGATGGAGGGGGACTACAGCTTAATTTATGATCCAGAGATCTTGAACCATTCACCAGGTTCTGTCTTTTTTCTTTACTGAGAGGACTGGGGTGTTACATGGCGAATTGGTGGGGACCAATAGCCAACAAGCAAAGAATTTATTTATTAAAGGCTGTAGTCCCTCCCAAGCCTCTCTTTTGAGGGGATATTGTTTCTGGTTAGGAAACTGAGTGGGATCTCGGAGGACAATGATGACCGGTTCAGCTTGGTGGGCTCGTCCAGGAATCCCCTGGTCCCACACCTGAGGGTTAATTTTGTCCTCCCATAGTTTTTGGTTCCTCCCTATTGGAGAAGGTGTAATGGGTTCTTCAGTAGTAACCAGAAGCTGTAGGGCTCTAGGGGCTGAAAAGCTTCCCATCATAAGGGTGGACCCCAGTTTAGTGAGCATATCTCTTCCCAATAAGGGAGTAGGACACTCAGGGACCACCAGAAACTGGTGGGGAAATATTTGTCCATCCCAGCAACAAAGAAGTGCTTGGGTGAATCTTTCAGTAGTTGCTTTTCCTGTAGCACCCAAAATGGTACAGGTTTGGGAGGAGAAGTCTCCGGAGTAGAAGATCAAGACAGAGTAGGTAGCCCCCATGTCAACCAAGAAATTCTCCGACCTACCTGCCACATCCAGTTGCACCCTTGCCTCCAGCCCCATGATGGTTATCTGTGACAGGTGGGCTGGCTGGAGCGGGCAGCTTCAGTCCTGTTGAACCATCGTGAGGGAAGGTTTGGCCCTTGACCTTGAGGCTCTTTGGTCCTGAGGGCAGAGTGCCACCCTATGTCCCAGTTGATGGCATTTGTAGCAAGCCATTTTAGGAGACTTGTCACCATTTGGATACTCTGGCCCAATGCCCTGCCTGTCTACAGATTAGGCATTTGCCTCGTGCCTTGTCCTTTAAAGACTCGGGGTTAGTCAAAGTCTTTAGTATTGTCAATACAGCAGATGCTTTTCTGGAACTCTCTTGCTTTTTCTATGATCCAATGGGTGTTGGTAATTTGATCTCTGGTACCTCCGCCTTTTCTAAATCCAACTTGAACTTTTGGAAGTTCACTGTTCACGAACTGTTAAAGCCTAGCTTGGAGAATTTTGAGTATTACTTTGCTAGCATGTGAGATGGGTGCAACTGTACAGTGATTTGAACATTACTTGGCAATGCCTTTCTTTGGGACTGGAATGAAAACAGACATTTTCCAGCCTTGTGGCCACTGTTAAGTTTTCCAAATTTGCTGGCATATTGAGTGCAGCACATTCACAGCATCCTCTTTTATGGTTTGAAATAGCTCAACTGGAATTTCATCACCTCCACTAGCTTTGTTCATAGTGATACTTCTTAAGGCCCACTTGACTTCACATTCCAGGATGTCTGGCTCTAGGTGAGTGATCACACCACTGTGGTTATCTTGGTCGTGAAGATATTTTTTGTATAGTTTTTCTGTATATTGTTGCCACCTCTTCTTAATATTTTCTGCTTTTGTAAGGTCTTTACCATTTCTGTCCTTTATTGTGCCCATCTTTGCATAAAATGTTCCCTTGGTGTCTCTGATTTTCTTGAAGAGATCTCTAGTCTTTCCCATTCTATTGTTTCCCTCCATTTCTTTGCATTGATCACTTAGGAAGACTTTCTTATCTCTCCTTGCTATTCTTTGAAACTTTGCATTCAGATGGGTATATCTTTCCCTTTGCCTTTCATTTCTCTTTTTTTCTCAGCAATTTGTAAGGCCTCTTCAGACAACTATTTTGCCTTTTTGCGTTTCTTTACCTTGGGGTTGATTTTGATCACAGCATCCTGTACAATGTTATGAACCTCTGTCCATACTTCTTCAGGCACTCTATGAGATCTAATCCCTTGAATATATTTCTCACTTCTACTGTAAAATTGTGAAGGATTTGATTTAGGTCATAGCTGAATGGTCTAGTGGTTTTCCCTGCTTTCTTCAATTTAAATCTGAATTTTGCAATAAGGAGTTCATGATCTGAGCCACGGTCAGCTCCCTTCTTGTTTTTCCCAACACTATAGAGCTTTTCCATTTTCCTTTGCAAAGAAAGTAGTAAATCTGATTTTGGTATTGGTCATCTGGTGATATCCATGTATAGAGTCATCTCTTGTGTTGTTGGAAGAGGATGTTTGCTATGACCATTGTGTCCTCTTAATGAAACTGTGTTAGCCTTTGCCTTGCTTCATTCTGTACACCAAGGTCAAATTTGCCTGTTACTCCAAGTATCTTTTGATTCCTAATTTTGCATTTCAGTCCCCTATGATGAATTTTACATGTTAGTTCTACACGGTCTTGTAGGTTTTCATAAAACCATTCAACTTCAGCTTCTTCAGCTTTCTTGGTTGGGGTATAGACCTGGATTACTGTGACATTTAATAGCTTTCATTGGAAACAAACAGAGATCATTCTGTCATTTTTGAGATTGTACCCATGTACTGCATTTTGGACTCTTTTGTTGACTATGAGGGCTACTCTGTTCCTTCTAAGGGCTTCTTGCCCACAGTAGAAGATGTAGTGGTCATCTGATTTAAATTCGCCCATTCTGATCCATTTTAGTTCACTGATTCCTAAAATTTCGATGTTCACCCTTGCCGACTCCTGCTTGACCACTTCCAATTTACCTTGATTTATGGACCTAACATTCCAGTTTCTTATGCAATATGGTTCTTTGCAGCATTGGACTTTATTTCCATCACCAGTCACATCCACAATAGGTCGTCGTTTGTATTCGTTTACTCCTTTGGAATGTATGACTTTATAAAACAGTAGAGAGATATTAAGGACTTTGAAAGAGAAGTATTATTTTACTTAACTACTTTTTTTTTTTTTAACTACTTCTTATTTTTTATTTATAAAATATGGTTGATATACAATACTATGTTCTTGTCAAGTGTATAATGTAGTGATTCAACATTTACATGCATTATGAAATGGTCACCAGTATAAGTTGAATAACCATCTGTCACCATACAAAATTAACATGTTATTCATTATATTTCTTATGCTGTATAGCACATCCTATTGACTTATCTTTTCAATAACTGGAAGCTTTTACTTTTTAATCCCCTTCACTCTTTTCTTTTTTTTTTTTTCCCCCCTTCACTCTTTTCATCCAACCTCTTACATCCCTCCCTTCTGGTAACTACCAATTTGCTTTCTGGATCTGCAGTCTTTTTCTGTTTTGTTTTGTTTACTCATTTGTTTTATGTCTTAGATTACACATATCAGTGAGATCATATGGTATTTTCTTTGTCTGTCTTATTTCGCTTAGCATTATACACTGTATGCCCATCCATGTTGTGACAAATGGTAAGATTTCGTTCTTTTTATAGCTGAGTTTGCTTACATTTATGTTTACATTTACATTTATAGGCCACATCTTATTTATCCATTCATCTATAAGTGGACGCTTATGTTGTTTCTATGTCTTGGCTATTGTAAACAATTCTGCACTGAACATAGGGGTGCATATACATATATTCAATTAGTCTTTTTGTGTTTTCCAGGCAAGTAGTCAGAAGTGGAATTGTTGGATCATAGGGTGGTTTGGGGCTTCCCAGGTGGCACTAGAGGTAAAGAACCCTTCTGCCTATGCAGAAGATGCAAGACACAAGACGTGGGTTTGATCCTTGGGTCGGGAAGATCCCCTCAAGTAAGAGGTGGCAACCTGTTCCAGTGTTCTTGTCTGGAAAACTCCATGGACAGAGGGGCTTGGTGGGTTACAGTTCATTGAGTTGCAAAAAGTTGGACATGCTGATCTATTGAGCACACACATGATAGTTTTATTTTTAAAGTTTTGAGGAACATGCATAGTGTTTTCCATAGAGGCTTCACCAAATTTACACTCCTACCAAGAGTTCACAGAGCTTCTCTTTTCTCCATACCCTCACCAACACTTGTTACTTGTTGTCTTTCTGATGTGAGGTGATATGTCATTGTGGTTTCATTTACATTTCCCTGACAGGTAGTGATACTGAGCATCTTTTCACATCCATTGGCCATTTTTATGTCCTCTTTGGAGAAATATCTCTTCTGATTCTTTGTCCATTTTTAAATTAGATTTTTTTATTGAGTTATATTATTTTTTTACATAATTTGGTTATTAATCCTTTATCAGATGTGTCATTTGTAAATATTTCCTCCTATTTAAAACATTGCCTTTTCATTCTGTTGATGGTTTCCTTTGTTGTAAAAAAGCTTTTTAATTTGACATTGCCCATTTGTTTAGCTTTATTTTTGTTGCCCTTGTCTGAAGTGACAGATACAAGAAATTCATTTCTAAGACTGATGTGAATACTGCCTATATTTTCTCCTAGAAGTTTTGTGGCATCACATCTTGTATAAAAGTTTTTAATCTATTTTAAGTTCATTTTCTTATATTGTGTAAGAAAATGGTCCAGTTTCATTTTTGCATGTAGTTGTCCAGTTTTCCCAACACCATTTATTGAAGAGGCTGTCCTTCCTTCATTGCCTATTCTTGCCTCTTATCCATCCCCCCTTTGATATTGAATAAAACCTATTTTCCATTTCATTTAGAAGGCTTGAAAAAATATTTAAAATGTCATATAGAGCACAAAACAGAACCAGCAGGCACTCAAGAAGCTATGGGCTCCTTTAAAATTTAACTTTTAAGTGTCAGAAACAAAAGTTGCTTTGTTACTGGTCCCTTCATTAATTTAACCTAAACTCTTGATTAATGTGACAACCAACCTGTAATTACAAGCAGTGCATCTAAAGCTTCTGAGTTATTAGAGGTGCCACCTGCAAATTGGCACCTGCCATCTACCTCCACAAGGATTAAATTATGAGCTGCTACATCTGCTGACCTTCAACACCCCCTGAAAGGATTTCAGTGTGGAGATCAGAAATGAGGCACCCTGTGCTCTGGAAAAAACTGTCAGGTCTTCAGATAGTTAGTCAGGAGCCAGTTTTATGAGCCCAGGTCTTGTACCCAATCATGGGCTTCCCTGGTGGCTCAGACACTAAAGAATCTGTCTGCAATGTGGGAGACCTTGATTCAGTCTCTGGATTGGAAAGATCCCCTGGAGGAGTGCATGGCAACTCACTCCAGTATTCTTACCTGGAGAATCCCCATGGACAGAGGAACCTGGCGGGCTATAGTCCAAAGGGTTGCAAAGAGTCAGACACAATTGAGTGACTAAGCACAACACAGCACAACTCTTGTATCTCATCATATCTAGAAAAGCATTAAAATCCTTCATGGTCACATCTGTTCCTCGTGACTAACAGTAATCTTCAAGAGACTAGCAGAAACCTTCTGGAAAAAATATGTGCTTTTTTGAGAGAATGCTATTCTCTCAAATCATCCCATCCTTATCTTCTCTCACTGAGTCCAAAAGTCTATTCTTTACATCTGTGTCTCCTTTGCTGCTGTAGGATAATTGATACCATCTTTCTAAATTCCATATATATATGTTAATATGCAGTATTTGTTTTTCTTTATGACTTACTTCATTCTGTATAATAGGGTGCCATATGTGAAATAGATGACCAGTGCATGAAGCAGGGCACCCAAAGCTGGTGCTCAGAGACAACCCAGTGGGATGGGGCACATGTATACCTGTGGCCGATTCATGATGATGTATGGCAAAAACCCTCACAATATTGTAAAGTAATTATCCTCCAATTAAAATAAATAACTTAATTTAAAAAAATATGTGTTTGATTGCATGTACTCCTCCTTTACCAAAATCACATACCTGATGATTTTTCTCCTCTTTCTCTTTGGAGCAGTTTCTCAGAGCTATCTGAAATGCTGTCTCCCAGGCAATTGTCCTTATTTTGCCCCCAAATAAAATTTAGCTCACAACCGTTAACATATGTGAATAGATAGCCAATGGGAATTTTCTCTATGTCTCAGGAAATTCAAACGGGGCCTCTGTAATAACCTAGAAGAGTGGGGAAAAGATTCAGAAGGAGGGGACATGTGTATACCTATAGTTAATTCATGTTGATGTATGACAGAAACCAAAAAGATATTGTAAACCAATCATCAATCAATTAAAAAATAAAAAACAACTTAACTCTCACGGGTTGTGCATTTTTTTTTAGTAGACAGAGAGTAAGTTATCATGCAATTATGAATCACTCTGTTCTGCTCATAATACCCAGCATTCAGGGAGACTGTATTATGATGCTAATATCACAAGAACAGTCTCTTGGAATATTCTCCCAACACATTTGTTTTTCTATTAAAGTGTAAGTAGGCCAGGGGAGGTAAATGTTTTTAAGGACCTTAGATTTTATACAAGCATTTATTGAGCTGCTGCTACTTATAAGTCATTGTTGTGGAAAAGAGGAAATAAAATGCAAAGTTCATGATTTCAGAAAGCTTAACACAATGCTGTCATTCACATATTTAGCTAGAATTACCTTATTCACTTGACCAAACTTTTTTTTTTCAGTTTAGAGAATCCCCAACAACCTTTCTCTGTTTTATTTTCCACTTTATCCTTTTTCTTTCTCTTTTCATCTTCCATATCTATTTAGAACTGAGAAGTATTTCAGAATAAGAACTAAGACAAAAAACTTGGTCAAAACCTGCTCATACAGATTGGAGGAAAATTGATCATTAGACATTTATCGACCTTTGCAAAACAATGTCATGAGAAGCACATAGATTTTTGAATATAATGTAAATTTGAATGATGATTCTGCCAATTAAGGATTTCCCTTATGGCTTAGCTGGTAAACAATTCGCCTGCAATAAGGGAGACCTGGGTTTGATCCCTGGATTCAGAAGATCCCCTGGAGAAGGGAAAGGCTACCCACTCCAGTATTCTGGCCTGGAGAATTCCATGTACTGTATAGTCCATGGGGTCACAAAGAGCCAAACACGACTGACCGACTTTCATTTTTCTGCCAATTAAATTTTGCATATATAGATTAAACTCTGAAGCACAATTTTTCAATTTCTAAAGTGAAGATAATGATAACTAGCTTATATTTAGGTTGTTAAAGGATTCAATATAATTTATCTAAATCATGTTGCACAGTGACTAATACTAGGTAGGAAGCATTACTAGAACATTGTTTTGTTATTCAGTGTACTTATTGAATACACTTATTCAGTGTACTTATTGAGTATCTATTATGCATATCTATTGTGACTCAGTCATGACTCTAGATTCTGGAGAAATAAGTTGCTTCATATCTAGTATTGATTATCTAATCTGAGACAGGTAACTGAAACTTTATTGTTTTAGCATTGATGAGAAGTTAAAAATAATTCTGTAACAAATGAAACTAGATCATATTTACTTGATCATTTAAAAAAGTGACTTATTAAATGTGATGTTTGTATCTTCCAAATCTAAAAATTCAAATGGAAGTTTTGAGATTGTTCAATTAAAAATACAACACAAATAGACTTTGGGAAATCCCCAGCTTCTAGGCTTTGGGTCAGCATCATAGGTCTCAAGCACAAGAACTTTCTAATTTTTAATTCATTACATCATTTCTCAATCTTGGAAATTTGGGATACCCTATATTATAGGAAGCACACATACACTCCTAATGTGCATATGTGAGGAAAATATCTCCAGTCAAAGAAAAAATCAACAGGGACAGTTGAAGAATCAAACCAAACTCATCTAGATTGTGTGAGTACACTTACTGTAGGAAGGCAGTGTAGTACAATATTTATGAGCACACACCATAGAGCCAGATGTCCAAGTTTGAAGCTCACTCTAGTATTTATTAGCTATAAGACCTTAGGCATTTTCTACAGTCTCTCTAACATAAGTTTCTTTACTTGTAAGATGAGAATGGTATTAATAATGCCTACATTCTAAGATTGCTATAATGATTAAATCAATCAATATATGTAAAGTACTTAATGGTTCATAATGTGTTATAAAAGCATAGCTGTTATTGTTGGTTATATAAGAACTATAAGGTAAATATGAATTAACTGGGCTACCCTAGTGGCTCAGTGGTAAAGAATCTGCCTGCCAATGCAGGAGATGAATGAGGAGATGAGGGTTCGAATCCTGGGTCAGGAAGGTCCCCTGGAGAAAAACATGGCAACCCACTCCAATATTCTTGCCTGGAAAATCCCATGGGCAGAGGAGCCTGGTAGGTTACATGCCATGTGGTCACAAAAGAGTTGGATAAGACTTAACAACTAAACAACAACAACATGACTTAACTAAATTCACACCCCTTTGATAAATATCTGGTATTAAAGTGGAAAAAATAGGAATCTTTTCTGACTTTTCTATTCCTAATTGGAGAGCAGGTGGGCTTGGGAGGCAGGGGCAGAAAGATATAGAAAATCATTGAAAATGGGCATAATACTAAGAGGATATCTGATTCAAAGATGATGAGTAGATCCAATGAGGGGATGGTCTTTCAATGGAGTGGTGAGGAGAGAGAAAGAAACATTTATGTGATAGGCCTTGGCATGTTAGTATAAGGCATGGGCACTCAAGAGTAACCATTCAATAAGCCCAGAGATAAGTGCCTAAATGAATTTTACCCTCTTAAAAATAACTTTTTTAAAGTTTTGAAGCATAGTTGAGTTACAATATTATGTTATTTTCAGAGTACAGCATAGTAGTACTGCATTTTTACAGATGATACTTCATTAAAAGTTATTAAGATAATGGCTATAATCTCCTGTGCTGTATAATATATCCTTGTTGCTTATCTATTTTATACATTGTCATTTGTATCGCTTAATCCCATACCCCTATATTGTCCCTTTCCTTTCCATTTCCCCACTGGTACCCACTTTCAGGGGAATCTATTGGCTTTTAGTGTGAAAATTTTGCTATTTGTTCATTCAATATACTAAATATTTTTCTATTAGAATTAAGCTTCTAAAGTTGAAAGTGTTCTAGGAAACAGTTCAGTTCAGTTCAGTTGCTCAGTGGTGTCTGACTCTTTGCAGCCCCATGGACTGCAGCATGCCAGGCCTCCCTGTCCATCACCAACTCCCAGAGTTTACTCAAACTCGTGTCCATTGAGTCTGTGATACCATCCAACCATCTCATCCTCTGTCGTCCCTTTCTCTTCCCACCTTCAATCTTTCCCAGCTTCAGGGTCTTTTCAAATGAGTCAGCTCTTTGCATCAGGTGGCCAGAGTACTGGAGTTTCAGCTTCAACATCATTCCTTCCAAAGAGTATTCAGGACGGATTTCCTCTAGGATGGACTAGTTGGATCTCCTTGCAGTCCAAGGGACTCCAACACCACAGTTCAAAGGCATCAATTTTTTGGCACTCAGCTTTCTTTATAGCCCAAATCCCACATCCATACATGACTACTGGAAAAACCATAGCCTTGACTAGATGGACCTTTGTTGGCAAAGTAATGTCTCTGCTTTTTAATGTGTTGTCTAGGTTGGTCATAAATTTTCTTCCAAGCAGTAACTGTCTTCTAATTTTGTGGTTGCAGTCACCATCTGCAGTGATTTTGGAGCCAAAAAATTAATTAATTAAATAAAGTCTGCCACTGTTTCCACTGTTTCCCCATCTATTTACCATGAAGTGATGGGACCAGATGCCATGATCTTATTTTTCTGAATGTTGAATTTTAAGCCATCTTTTTCACTCTCCTCTTTCAGTTTCATCAAGAGGCTCTTTTGCTCTTCTTCACTTTTTGTCATAAGTGTGGTATCATCTGCATATCTGAGGTTATTGATATTTCTCCTGGCAATCTTGATTCTAGCTTGTGCTTCATCCAGCCCAGCATTTTTCGCGATGTACTCTGTATATAAGTTAAATAAGCAGGGTGACAATACACAGCCTTGACATACTCCTTTTCCTATTTGGAACCAGTCTGTTGTTCCATGTCCAGTTCTAATTGTTGCTTCTTTACCTGCATACAGATTTCTCAAGATGCAGGACAGGTGGTCTGGTATTCTCATCTCTTGAAGTATTTTCCACAATCTATTGTGATACACAGTCAAAGGCTTTGGCATAGTCAGTAAAACAGAAGCAAATGTTTTCTGGAACTCTCTTGCTTTTTCAATGATCCAGTGGATGTTGGCAATTTGATCTCTGGTTCCCCTGCCTTTTCTAAAACCAGCTTGAACAGCTGGAAGTTCATGGTTCATGTATTGTTGATGCCTGGCTTGGAGAATTTTGAGCATTACTTTACTAGCGTGTGAGATGAGTGCAATTGTGTGGTACTTTGAGCATTCTTTGGAGTTGCCTTTCTTTGGGATTGGAATGAAAACTGACCTTTTCCAGTCCTGTGGCCACTGCTGAGTTTTCCAAATTTGCTGGCATATTGAGTGCAGCACTTTCACAGCATCATCTTTTAGGGTTTAAAATAGCTCAACTGGAATTCCATCACCTCCACTAGCTTTGTTCATAGTGATGCTGCCTAAGGCCCACTTGACTTCACATTCCAGGATGTCTGACTCTAGGTGAGCGATGACACCATTATGATTACCTGGGTGGTGAAGATCTTTTTTGTATAGTTCTTCTGTGTATTCTTGCCTCCTCTTCTTAATATCTTCAGCTTCTGTTAGGTTCATACCATTTCTTTCCTTTATTGATTCCTTCTTTGCATGAAATATTCCCTTGATATCTTTAATTTTCTTGAGGAGATCTCTAGTCTTTCTCATTCTATCGTTTTCCTCTATTTCTTTTCATTGATCACTGAGGAAAGCTTTCTTATCTCTCCTTACTATTCTTTAGAACTCTGCATTCAAATGGTTATATCTTTTCTTTTCTCCTTTGCTTTTCACTTATTTTCTTTTCACAGCTATCCGTAAGGCCGCCTCAGACAGCCATTTTGCTTTTTTGCATTTCTTTTTCTTCGGGATGATCTTGATCCCTATCTCTTGTACAGTGTCATGAACCTCCGTCTCTAGTTCATCAGGCACTCTATCAGATCTAGTCCCTTAAATCTATTTGTCACTTCCACTGTATAATCGTAAGGGATTTGATTTAGGTCATACCTGAATGGTCTAGTGGTTTTCCCTCCTTTCTTCAATTTAAGTCTGAATTTGGCAATAAGGATCTGAGACATAGTCAGCATCTGGTCTTGTTTTAGGAAACAACAATTTGTTAAAATTGTGTCATTGTGATCGTCATAGATTCATTTTCATTTTCTTTCTGACTTCTATTCTGACTTGAGTGGTTGTCTCCAAAATTGCTAGAAACAAAAAAGAAAATGACAGAACTTAAAAGAAGGTTAGATTACTACCTTTTGAAATTAAGTGCTAACCACTATATTAAATTATGTTAAATGCTCAATACTCAGTTTTTTTTTCCAAAATGAAAGAGGATAGCAATGATATCTTCAAAGTGACATAATTTTAAGTGTGTGTTGGTCAAACTGTTAACATATATTCCATTAATCTTATATAATAAAATCACAGTTCCAGAGAACCTAAAATATTCCTTCATTTCTCTTTCTCTTTGGCAGAAATAACTTCACTGGTAGCAGTATTTTTCTGTTGATGGTTTTGCTGAGGTTTGTGGTAATATTGAAAAATCTTACTAAATTCACTTTCAAAACAAAAGAGATGAATTAATGTATTTTAACCAAGACCAGTATGACAACAGCTGACATCTAGCAGTCTGTTTTATTTACAAGATGTTTTAGCTTTACTTGAAGAAAGAGTCCTCAATATAGTTGATTTGAATGAATATAATATGTAGGAGATTTTTCACTAAAGCCAATATTTGACCTAATGTTAAGACAAAAACATGTTTTTACATAACATATATTAAGTTATTAAACTCTAGATGTGCCAAGATTTCATCCAAGCAAACAGAAACCTTTTTCAAATATAAACGAGACATGCAAATAATAGCACATTCAACTATATCAATTGTTTGACAAAAGAAAATCAGTTCAGCTATCAGTCTTTGCCTACAAAGGAGTCAGTTGGTTCATGGTTATGCATTTATGGAAGTTCAGAAGTATCTTACTTTTCCCCAAAGCATCAAATGCAAGTTGTCACTAGTGACTAGACTCTGTGATGTTCTTTCAGTTCCTTAATAATTTCTGTCTCCAACATAATCACTGTTTAGGTTTGTACTATTTTCCATAAAAGTAAAGTTGTTGTCATGGGAATGAATGAATACACATTATGCCATTTTATTGTCTTATTACAAATTTTGCCTTAAGAATGGAATTGTTTTGCCCACTTCTTTCTTGTTGCAGTGTTTATTGCCAGAATAAAATACAAGAGTTTCGATGCCCAGACAGTCTGTGAAAGACTGTAAATATTTAACAGACTCATAAAAACAGACTTCAACCTTTTCAATATTCTGCTTTTTGATTGGCTGCTCATACTACTTTATCCTTACAGGTTACTGAGACTGTAAACAGGAAGAAAAAGAATGGATGGTGATTCAAACTGCCCAAACCTTGAAAAGGTCAAAGTTATTTTTTCACCTGGAATATACAAGGCTCCACAATTTCAGGGAAAATTTTTTTGGATTTAATTGGAGATGAACATAGACATAGAATAATGTGATTTTTTTAAGTGATGGTGAGCACAAAGAAGATATTTAACCCTCTTTTCTAGGAATACTTGCATTATCATAGTGGAGTTAATTTTGAATTCTCTTCTTTAATGAGAATAGGACATATTAATGGTTAAAATGCTTAAACCAAGAGAATAGCAGTGTAATGTGCCTATGCCTTAGGTTAGGAAATCCTTGCACATCTCTGTGTGCAAGCAATTTTCAAAGTCAGTGTGAAAAGATGTTATTGTTTTTCCATGTACTGTGAGGTGTGTCACAAAGAATGTTACAAATGGTAGTTGTAATATCAAAGTATATGAATTACTCGCCTCTTTAAAAAGCAAATCAGAATAGATTCCAGGTTGTCTTGATGATATCACTCTTAAGTTCTTGCATTATAGTTAACATCCAGGGAATTATACATGATCTGCTCATTTAAGTGTCAACTGCCACGTGTATTATAGTGGGGGTAAACACTGCAATAGTAGATACTAAAAAGGGAATTTTCTATTCACTCTGTTTAGATACATTTCAACCATATTAAAACATTTCTTGTATAGAATGTGGAAAATGAGGAAAAATAAGCAAAGCAATAAGAGCTAGTATCTAATGAGTACTTCTGATGTGTCAGGAACTAAGGTAAGCATTTAGCATAATAACAACCTTATTAGATATGTGCAATTATTATTATTCTGATTTGACAAATGAGAAAATTAAACACAAGTTAAAAGACTTGTTTAATGTCCCAGAGGTAGTAAATCTGCAGACTCAGAACTCAACAGCTCAAAATCCAGAATACAAATATATATATATATCCAAAAGCAATAGTGATTTTAAAATTCTTGGATTTGGGATGTACTCAATAAATGTTTGTTGAGTTAATGAACAGGTTTTGAGTCATTAGAAACATATCTCCCCAGGAAGTCCATACCTAGCTTTTAAGCAATTATTCCTTGTGTACCCACTTAATTGCATCATCTTTCCCTGGGTGGATCTGGGGCTGGTTTTGTAAGCAAGCATCTTATAGGAGAAGATTGTAAACCAAACCAGAAAACATCCCAGGTAGATAACCAGAGTTTCCATAGTCAGAGTGTATGTTTAGAGGCACTACCAGCACCAGAGACAGGAGCCTAATTCTGGTTAAAGAAAACTCAGAACAAGTAAGTTTTATTCAGATGCTGCTAACCTCAATACCAAAAAAAGAGAAAAAAAAAACAAAACAAAAACAGAAAAAATTAAAGTCAAAGTTTAGATTCATGAAAATTACTGAATGACAGGAATAGAATTAATACCAACTCTTTTTTTAATTATGAAAATTGTGCCTTGGTTTTTGAAATTAAAATTTTTATGGAGATAATTGTAGATGTACACGAGGTTGTGGGTTTCCTTGATTTCTCAGATGGTAAAAAATTTGCCAGCAATGTAGGAGACCCTGGTTTGATCCCTAAGTTGGGAAAATCTCCTGGAGGAAGGAATGGCTACCCTTTCCAATATTCTTGCCTGGAGAATTCCATGGACAAAAGAAACTGGCAGGCTACAGTCCATGGGGTTGCAAAGAGTCAAATATGACTGAGTGACTAACACTTTCACTTTCCACATGAAGTTGTAAGAAATACTATAGAAAGACTGGTGTACCCTTAACCTAGTTTCACCCAACAATATTTGATATGCAAAACTATACTGCAATATCATAATCAAGATATTGACATAGGTATATCTGGATTGGTTTTCAATAAACTTAGAATCCATTTGTTTGGTCAATTAGGGTCCCTTTGGAGAATTGTTTGTCATTGCATTTATGTGACTCTACCCAAAGTTTATCTCTGTTCCCTGAAGAGCATGAACAACAACAGTGGCAGTGCGTCCTATAAGACTTAGGTAGGAAGAGCATGGTCTTGAGATTGTACACTGTTTCCAGCCCTTTCCCCTAAGATAATTATGCTCCTGCCTCCCATTACTCTGTGCTTATTTGAGAGTACAAATGTAGACCCACTGAGAATAATTTTGTTGGTCCTCTGATTATTTAATCAGTGTTAGGGAATATACTTTACACTGACCATACTTCCCTCTAGATAACTGAAAATTTTAAATAGTGCTACAAGCTTCACTTTGCTGAATGCATTTGGAAGATAGGAAAATGCATTTAAGAAAACAGAAGACAATGCACTCCACACTTAATGTGTTTTTGTTAAATTCAGATTTCTTCACACTCTGAAAATCATCCTAACAAGTCAACTAAACAGTCACACTTTAAACATCAGTGTCACTTCCCCACAGGTTTCTGAATTCATAAAAATTATTTTTTCCATTGCTCATCAACCAAAAGGCACTACAGAAAATCTCAATGAGGCTGGTTTTAACTGGGAACAATTTGATTACAAAATGTGCTCGCCACACTTGTAGGCTTTTTTTTTTTCTTTTCCTTCCCTGTTTAAATCACCATATCCTTAAATTTACCAACAGAAATTTCCAGTCTGAAAATGTATCTTCCATGCTCTTGCCTATTGTTTTTACCATGTCATTAATCTCACACAATGAAGTCCATAGTGAGAGTAGAACAGTTGCACAGAATCTCATTTAGAAGCACAGTTCTAAGAACCTGCTTGTGAGACTTTCATTTCTTTTTAACTCAAGCACGAGTTGCTGAACTGTGGATAGACTACTTCTCTAATAGTGGAAGTGATGGAAACAAGAGGAGTGTTTTGCATTGCTTATGTTACCTGTCACTCATTCCAAGTTTTCAATGTGTAGAGGAGGGACAAAAAGTAGATTTTAGAAGCTTTCGATGTGTTTTTCCTTTTGTACTTTATACCTGTATAAAATTTACCTTATAAAAATAATTCAAGCTCACTAGAATTTAATTCAGTTTTAGAAATTTGCAAATAATGCTGACACTCAGTGTCTATACATGTAAATCAACTAGCAGTTGCATTTACTGGAGTTCAACAAAGATGCACAATATTATTAAAATAGCACAAATAACTGTTGTGCTTGAGTACTACAAAAAGTAACAATAAAAGTATAAAGTAGCACCCAATTTGGCAATAGTACATATCTGTAGCACTCTTAGTTCTCATTTAATAGTCTTATTTCTATTTTCTTAGAGATTATTAGCTCCTCAAAACAAGGTACATACTTATTCCACACCCTTCATACTCCTTTGTCCCAGAAAGTGATCTGCAAATAAAATGTTTCCACTAGGACAGTGCTGTCCAAAAGCAATAAAATGCCTTGCAAATAGTATATACTCAATAAAATATTTATTAAATTAGATGTTGTTGCTATTTCTATTATACCAAATTACATATAAAATCTGAAAATATTTATTCAGTTAAGATTACTGGGTTTTGAAATTTAAGTGTTTGTATGTTGAAAGGTGGAGGATAGCTTTAAGCTATTACTATGCTGCCTCGTTCTTGTCACTTTTTAATTTGACATTGAGCTTTGAGCAGGCACTGCACAATTCTGACAGCCAGAGGCATGGAACAGGGTCAGGGAAGGCACAAAGAGTTTAGAATAAAACATATTTTCCAGTAAATACACAGCTTCTTTGCAGGTAGGTTGATTATTTTTGGTGTGTTTTCCAGAAAATTTAAAACAAAAATGCTTTCATAATATCAGAAGGTAATCATAATATAGCTTGTGATGCTTTTACTAAAAAAAAAAGAGTCGCCATTTATATCACATATCTCATGTCAAAAGTGTTAAAAGTGAGCCAGAAAATAAAATGCTTTTTATTTAAGTATTAAGGATCTTTGTCCTAAAAGTACCCATTAATATATTTAAGACCTATCAAATCCATCTCTCTTCATCTGAACAACTTGGTCATTTTTATAAAATACGGACTTAAATGTGTGGGGTGTTAGTGGAGGGGTGGGAGGAGGTACTGCCGTGGTGATTGTAAGCTTAAGAACCATTTCAATGGCTACTTTTAAAACAGTTACTCCAGAGGGTGTGTTCTAACTGCGTGTGTGTGTGCTTGCATTTGTGTATAATTAGAAGCAGCCAAGAGACTATGATTTTAAAATTGGCTAGTCTTCTATTTAAGCATTTTTAACAGATGTTAATAACAATTTTAATTTGAAATATTACGCATCTTAAACACACAATTACTTTTGAGTATCACTGGTCTTTCATTTACTAAATAGCTTATTTTTCTACAAAACGCTTGAAGACAAATTTAACCAACAATTATCAAATATATATAAATTAATTTTATCTTTTTTTCCTCCTGTAAGACACAAGTTTAAAATGTAAGACTTTATTCTTCTGCAGTGTGAGCCCATATACTTTCATACTCTCGTACAGCAATGAAAGAGACCCATGGCATATACTGCCCTTCAATTGTGCACAGAACGCCTATTGATATTAATGAGTTTTCGCCTGAACTGACTATAGTCATTTTATGTGGCCTGAAGTGGTCATTTTATTGTGATTTGCATATTGGTTGCTGCAGAATATAGTGTATATATCATTTCTAAAGTGCCTAGGGATCTTTACAGAGGAAAGTAGTACATAAATTGAAAAGATTATTATTGTCTTTATTTTAAATGCTCCTATTTGTGAGTCTTCTAAATCATGCATAAATACAGTAAAAAGTGCAAATCAGATGTGTGGAGAAAATTCCAAGAAGTAAAATTATTTTAAATCAGCAATTTTGAAATTATCCACTTGTAGAAGTATTTTTAATCCATTGAAAACAGTTAGTTTATTTTCTAGTGTGACAGACAACATCAAAGTAGCATATGCAGACGCAGAGGACTAAGGGGAAGAAGAGAAAATAGGACTTGAAATTTCACTCTGGATGAGACTGGAACTCTCAGTGTGAACCTTTTTCCTGCAGTTCCTTCTATACCTACTTCTTTAGTTCTGCCCTAAGGAGGTTAGTGAGGTGCACCGAAAAGAGCCCATATCATCCACTAATCCATGGACAGGGATGAAGGGAGAACTCAAAGTGGATGAAAGAGCTGCTTTGAAAAGTCACTGTAGTTTCACTTTTAATGTAAAATCTGGAGAAGTTAAGCTTTTCTCTCTCAGGTTAAAACATGAAAAATGCAGGTGATTAAGGAAAATATGTTTATCTAGAATTTCAACCCCTCTCACCTTAAAGGCTCAGAATTTTGGGTTAAATATTCTTGGCTCCTCTTCCCATGATGAAATAAATTCATTTGTAGAATATTGCTGTTTACTATTGAGCAAGTCAATCCTTATCCGTCAACAGTATCTATTGTACTCTATTTTGAACATAACCCCTGATTATTGCAACAAATATCACAAATTTGATCTTTTGTTGTTGTTGTTATTTTGGTAGACCATCACAGGTTCAAGACAGACCTGTCTTTGATTCTGATCTTTTCTACATGTGTATATACATGCACTTCTGTGGCAATAAAGAAAAAAAAAAACTGATGTTAATTAAACATGAATATTACCAACACCGCCACAAGTAGACTGTGACTAGTAAGACATTTATATATGTGTACATCCTTTTGCAACATGTCCACTTAGATAGCTTTCTTTCTGCAATTTGGAATCAAATGCCATTTGAAGTCAAATAAACAACTGCCCATGGTCCATAGTCTTCTATTTTCTGTGCTTTAAAAATGTGACATCAGGCAGGGATTTTAGCATGTAGGATGTGTAGGTATGTGATTTTCTGTGCTCAGATTGCAAGTATTAGGGAAGAGATAATCTTTTACCAGATATACATTCTGTATAACAAATCTCTTTAATGTTGGTCTAGTGGGGAGATACAGACATTACTTTACATGCTCACTTTTATAGGAAGTTTTCCATGTTTATGAAAGGGGGGCAGAGCAAAGATTGGTCTCAGATCTGGTCAAATCTGGGAAATAATCAGCCACATTATAATGAAATTCCCCTGTATGTGAAAAATGACTGGGAAGATGAGAGGCAATCAATATGAAAAATGTTTATGACCCCTATTCCTGCCAAGAATCTCTTTTGAAAGAACAGCATGTATACTATCTATGGTGAAACAGATCACCAGCCCAGGTGGGATGCATGAGACAAGTGCTCCGGCCTGGTGCACTGGGAAGACCCAGAGGAATCGGGTGGAGAGGGAGGTGGGAGGGGGGATCGGGATTGGGAATACATGTAAATCCATGGCTGATTCATATCAATGTATGACAAAACCCACTGGAAAAAAAAAATAATAAAAATTAAAAAAAAAAAAAGAAAAAATAAAATATTTCACCTCCCAAAAAAAAAAAAAAAAGACATTGTTTACAAGATGAAAAAGCAAGAGGTCAATTCAGTGTGTGTGTATCATAGTTTGTGGGAAGTTCACTCAAATTAGTCTTTTTTTGACATTATTAAAAATTAAAAAAAAGCAAATTTTGATAGAGAGTGATTTTGCTGTTGTTGTTTTCAACTGGCTATACCAGAACATTATGGACATTGAGTAGTTGGAAAGATGAAAAGATCTACTTAATGAGTTAGTGAATGAGTTAATTTATTTCCTGTCTTTGAGCACAGTCTGTTTTCTGTTAAATCACCTTGTCTGTGTGCAAGTGCAGGGATAGAGGGAGGGTGTAGGGAGACAGGGCATATTTTCAGTTGTATGTGTATATGCACATGTATTTAATACTATAGAGTTTAGACCACAAGCAAGTTGTCCCTTGATTCCCTTACAGAGTGAAGCCACCTCATAATAAGGCCTTTTTGATAATTAACAGGCTAATCAATCCTAGAGGAAATCAATCCTGAATATTCACTGAAAGGAAGGATGCTGAAGCTGAAGCTCCAATACTTTGGCCACCTGATGCAAAGAACTGACCCACTGGAAAAGATCCTGATGTTGGCAAAGTTTGAAGGTAGGAGCAGAAGGGGGTGACAGAGGATGAGATGGTTGAATGGCATCACCTACTAGATGCACGTGAGTTTGAGCAAGCTCTGGGAGTTGGTGATGGACTGGGAAGCCTCAGTCCATGGGATTGCAAAGACTTGGACATGAAAGCAACTGAACTGAACTGACTTGGAAAGTATCCAAGATGAGCTCATCTTATACTCAATCTTCCTTGATAAGAGAACCCAGTGTTCCAGGTAGTGAGTAAGATAATGTGTGAATAGGTATAAGTTCTATTAATATAATCATATCTATGAAAGAAAGCATAGTAATCTGATGTATTTTTCACTGGAAAGTACAAAGGTTTGACTTTGTGGATTCTGTTTACAAGAAAAAATAGTCTAGGGTCCTTGTATGTGATCCTTCTGTCTCTACCTTTTTAGAGGTAGCAGAAGTTAGCTGGATTTTGTTTTCGAGATTGTATTTCTTTAAATAAGCTTCTCATTTTGGAAATGTCTCACCAGGAGTGCCCTCAAGAAGAGATACTTTTATTTCATCTTATAAAAAAAATCTTAATCAATTTCAATATATGTTCACTGCTCTTAGTGTTTTAAAAGTTAACATCTACAAATGAGTAAGCTGGAGGGTTGCTATTTTTGAAACTACTATTTTAGGGCATGCATAAAGAATGTTCTATCCTTTTATTTTACAGAATAGATGAGTGGTGTCTATTCACATAGTATTGTTTTGCATTGTTACTTTTTCTTCAAGACTTTTTTGAAAGGGCCACATGTTTGGCTTTTTAAATATCAAGTCATAGAAATAACATTCACAATTCTGAGGTTCTATATGCATCTTTAAAAATATCTGACTGGTAGAAAAACACATTCTTTCCTTTGGAAAACTATGTCTTAACCTCTGACCATTTTCTATTTCTGTATTCTCCCCTTCTTCTCCTCTCTCCTTACTAAAAAGATATTTTGTATAAAATCAGAAAATTATGTTTCTACTTATAGTTTATTGGCAATTAAATCAACAACAGCATCCTGACATGGGAGCAAAAGAAATAAATATCTGAATGCTAAATACTTCCAAGAGAGCAGTGTCTGATTTTATTAAAGAAAAACATAGCTTATGTACTAATTTAGGCAATAGTTTCCCCTACTCTTTTTGTTTTAAAGATAAGAAACCAATTTTCAGGTATAATATTCTCTTCTTTTATTGTTGGAAAGATATACCAGAATTTAGTATGCAAGCAGAAATTTGTTATGTATGCAGAAATCCACAGTCAAATAGATTATCAACCTATGTCTACATACAAATACATATTTAATTCACATATTTGACATTGTTTACCTATCTGTAACACCTAAACAATTATTCTTTTCACATCTACCCCCCCCCCCACCCTCATACTCACTTTACTGTCTACTGCTCTAACCAGGTAATGGAAATGAAACATGCTTGCTTTCACACCATTAAATATAGTTAACTATTATTTTTCTTTTTTCACCCATGGATTCTTATTATGGGAGGGAGACACACTGCTGTGAAGAATTGAGAGAAACTGAGGCTAAAGCTGCTTCTCCTACAAAGGTCTTGGTTTGGAATTGGGTAGTGTCAACCTTAATACAAAGAATATCCCAGGCAGAGGCACCAACATCCCCTGAATTTTAATGAAAATGTCGTGTTAAAGATATAACAAGGTTGATAAGGAGGTCATCAGAAAAGCCAACTAGGGCTTAGTTATATATTAAGAGAAAGAAAGGCAGTAAAAGCACCAAGTCTCATAAATATGCATAAATATATGTAATCAATAATACATAATAAAATACTGATAAAATAATGTGTCTATATGTATATATTTATACAAGTATTTCCTGAAATATATTCTTGTGGCTCTATTAAAAAGTTCAGAATGTACTGCTAGTTGATTTCTGTGTGCTTTAGTAAGCAAAGGTATAACTTTTTAATCAATTCAAAACGGTTCATAGAATGTTGAAAGAGAAAGAAATTAGGTGATAAGAATGGAAACAGAACCAACAGGTTTAAGACTATGGCTTTTGGGCTTGTAGCTACATCTCTATAAAACCAGTATCATTTATAAAGAGAGATAGGCCTATTAGTATGCATATGACATGTAGCATATCTCATACACAACACTCATATTTGTATATGGTGCACTGTGAAACTGTAATTTATTAGGCAATCTGAAAAAAATTATAATCTATTAAAATAAATAATTAAAATAAATTAAAATTAATAATTTTGCTCTGTCTAATGAAAAAACTCTTCAGAGTATAAACTGAAGAGGATTTCACTGTTGGAAAATTATAGTTAAGTATCTTTTCTATTACTTTAAAATGCATCTACAGAAATGTTGTATAAGGCATATGTGTACATACAAAGCTTTAAAATATAACTGCTTCTGATTTAGTAAGTTATAATACATCACTACAGGTAACTGTCCCTTATTTTATTTAAGGCCTTGTGATAAAACAATAGAGGAAATATTATGTATGAGTGAGAAGAAGAGTAATTCACCAAACTTTTACTTCAAATGTCTCCATGTAATCTATTTTTCTTCCCCCCAAACTCACATAGGGATGGACAGAATTCAGCCTTTAATGGGCAATACTAAGTGGACAACAGTTTACCCAAGTTTCTGGGCCCAGGGAAAGCCTTAAGAAGGAGAGCACTTCCATTCCTCATCAGAGGAGTGGGAGCTCACCTACTAGAAGGGGATCACCAGACAGAAATGAAGAAGAAGAGGAAGAGGGGTTGCTGCAGCTAGGTGAAATGAAAGCCTCAATGAAGGTCTGGGTCCCGTTTCATGAAGGGGAGTTCCAGAGAAGGGTCTATCTATTGGGCAAGAGAGATACACACTCCTTTTGTAGAACGTTAATAAGATTTCACCTCCTGAAATGAACCCCCTGCCCCACTAGCTTTCCCCAGTATTGGGGGTGTGTTTGCATGATCCTCGGTGTGATAACAGGCCATGTTGTGTGAGTGCATGAAAGGCCAAAAGTCAGTGAAAGAAAATTAAAAAAAATTTAAAAATGACTAATGATTTCTAACCTGAAGCAAAGCGGATGTGATGCTTATCCAGAACCTGATCCTATTTAAATGCTTCACTTCATGTACCACACAATAAAAACCAGGAGAAAAAGACAGATTTTTTTTGAAAAATGTTTTATTTAAACCTTTTAAATCTTTTACAACAATAAAATATTGTGTCAATATAAACCCCTTGACTGAAACCATTCACATCAAACATTACAGCAAATTGATACCCAACTCATCTTTGAAAGAATTTCCTTCTAATCACAACGCAGAATTTATTGAAAATAAATAATTGCTGGCAACTTCAATAGGCAATTTGAATAAAATAGTTGAAAAAGCAACTCTTAATGAAAATAGCGTTTATTATACATCGGTTACTAAATGAATAAACTAAATGATTTTTCTTTAAATTAATAACTTCAGAAATGTTTTTATACAAAACTGTACAATTATAAAGTCGGCAGAAATATTTGGCTCAGGTTTGAACCAGAGCGCTTAACTGCAAAGAAAAAGAAAATCGAAACAAAGAAAACCCTAACAGTTGTAAAACGTGAATTCATTGTGGGGAAAAAAAAAAATCCCAGAACTAAAATCCAACTACCAACAGAATGCAGAAGCTTAGCAGAAAAAAAAAAAAAAAAAAAAAAAAGATCTGGGATTCGAATTAAAACACGCTCTTCGACCTGCAGCTGGGGGAGACACAGTGCACCAGGGCCCTGGCAGCCCATACTAGGGATCCTCAAAAGGGGGCCATAGGCTTTCAGGTCCTTATAGGTAGTGTGAAGCTTTGTCTACCGCAGCTTCCTCTGGAGGTCGGGCTAGGCTGCGGCCCGGACTTACCCAGCCCCCAGCAAGGTCTGGCTAGCAGGGACTGGGTGCATGGGTTCATGTCTGGTCCAGAATGTGTGCTCCTTGGGAATGAGGTGCTCCTGTGGACCTGGCATGTAGACGTGACAGCTAGCAATAAAGCCACAGAAACTGCATAATTTTTGGATCTCTACACAGACCAGTGGGATTTTTTGTGGTCGTTTTTTTTTTTTTTGTAAATAATAATACGATACACACAGCTATCTACACACACACACACACACACACGTTTGCACGCGCACGCACACACACACAGACACACACACACAGAGACAAAAAGATGAAGAGGAAAAAACCCAGCCGCCCAGGAGCTCGCTAGCTAACTGTCTTCGCCATGGGCTACTACCAGCTGTGGTTGTTGGAGGCACGGAGATGGCTCCCATGGAGTCCACTAAGAGGCAGTGGTATATACACGAGAGGAGATGGTACGCGGCTAGACCAGAATCCCTGTAAACTTTGCCTATCATTTCATTGACGTTCTTCACAGAGCAGAGAACGCCTGTCCACCACTCCCTCGCCACCCCTCCCTGAGGGTTTCTCACTCACGGAGAAGGCGGTGAACTGGAGGTGAAACGAACTGGAAAGCGTTGACCCAGTCCGTCGCCAGCGTGTCCCGGTCAGGTCGTCGTCTCCAGCTAAAGCAATCGCGTATAAAAGCAAAATCCTTTGCCTATAAGGACTAAAGTAGGGTCGCGCTAGCAGCTGGCCTGGCAAGGTGCGGCGCGGGTGGGGAGCTCGGAGTAAGTGCAGGCATCTCCGGACTTCGGGAGGTGAGTAGCACTTTCCGCTCCTCAAGCCGACCTCTTCCGCCTGGCGCCGCAGCGGAATCCTTCTAGGGCATCCAGGTGCGCTGTAGAAGCCTGTGGGGGTTCCATAGTCGCGGGGAGCAGGGCAGAAACCTTCAAAATCTCCTTTCCTCCTGTGCGCTGGTTTGCAAACAGAATCGGCTGCCTATTTTGCCTACCCTAGGAACTCTGTCTCCCGGAAAAAAAACAAAATAAACATATATATATATATCTCCAATATCATCAACAACTCTCTCTACTGTATCCTCTCTTCTCAATAAAGATTTGGGATAGGAGATCGGTGGATGGGTAGACATCTCTCCCTCCTTCCTATTCTAAGCAATTAAAAAACCATCAGCTCAATGAAGGAATAATAATAATAGCAATAATAATATGAAGTGGTCGATTAGATACAAATCATCTCACAAATATTGTGTACAATTTGTAGTAAAACACCGCAGACATTTAGAAACGCTATAGAAGTTTTAAAAAATGCAAAACTAGCCTATTGTAAAACAGATTTCACCTGAAATACAGCTGCTATAACCAAGGCGCTGAAAGGTTATTCAGAGGCACACATCTGTCTTCCCACCCCCTTCCCCATCCCTACCCCGCCCCCAAGTTACTCCACTCCTTTCTCTTCCTAGAGAGGAGCGACCAAAAAACAAAACAAAACAAACAAACAAAACAAACAAACAACCAAAAGAAAAAAACACCTTACTTAAAGTAAACAGCGTATTTGATCAGCAGAAAAGGTTGGAGAGAAGTGTTTTTCTTGACGCAGGGGATATGAGCTCCCTGCCTGGATGCTTAATGCAACTGTGTATCCGCGTTAAGCCTGAATGCCTACGTGTGTTTCCTTTCTTAACGTGTTAGAATCTTCTGTTGGAAAAAAAAAAAAAAAAAAGGAGGGAAGGAGAAAAAAAAAAAAAAGAACAAACGAGAGAGAGAGAAATAGCAATAATAAAGCTGGAATTAAAGGAAGAGAGTGGAAGAGAAAGAGAAATCCGCGCTGCTCCCAGTGCGGCCGGCCGCTTCCTGGCTTCCTGCAGTCAGAGATCATGGCAGGACGTGTCTGTTTTCACCGTGTGCGTGTGCGAATAAACCTCATGTGGCTGCTGATCCCCTGGTGGAGTCATTCTTTTCTCTTTCTGTCTTCGATTACAGAACCAGACACGCACCACTTCTTTCTCCAACTGGAGGCTGTCTGCCAGCGAGGAAATCTCCTGCGCCGCAGGCTTCGGACACTTGAGGAAATGCGTCTCCAATACGCCCTTGACACTCACCTCGATAGAGGTTCTCTTCTTCCGCTTGCGACCCTGTGCCGCGATCTTGTCAATGCTGGTCGGGCTCCCTGTGGATGAATCAGCCTCTTCCAGCCACTTGTTCAGCAGCGGCTTCAGCTTGCACATGTTCTTGAAGCTCAGTTGTAAGGCCTCGAACCTGCAGATGGTGGTTTGAGAAAACACGTTGCCATACAATGTGCCCAGCGCCAGCCCCACGTCAGCCTGCGTGAAGCCCAGCTTGATTCTTCTTTGTTTGAACTGTTTGGCAAACTGTTCCAACTCATCCGAGGTTGGTGTCTCCTCGTCCGAATGGTCCTGGCAGTGATGCGAACCTAGGTCGCCGTGGTCTGGGGCTTCCCGGAGCACTGGATGTAAGCTCTGAGCTGAGGCAGAAGCCGGCGGTGGAGTGAGCCCCCCGTGCTCCAGCATGCCGCTCACCGTGAAGCCAGGCTGGGAGTACACATTAAGGGGTTGGCCGCTCGACGTAATGGACGGATTCGGAGCCGGGCTCGCTCCCCAGGCATTCGGATGGTTAGTGTGCGGAGAGTGGTGGGCGACATGCGGCGAGCGATGATGGATGATCGCACCCAACTGTAGGTCTTCGCGCGCAGGCTTCACGTCTTGCTGTTCCAGGGGGCTGGTGGCCAGTGTGGAGGACCATGGCCCTCCATCGCTCAGACTGGTTACCCAATGATGCCCGAGGGGATGCCCATTGCTAGGAACTCCCTGCAAGTAATCACTTTGGAGAAGTTTCTGAGGGTTTCGGAAAGGACTCCCCTGCTGCATGCCCGCAGAGTCCGCATGGACTAGAGAGCTGGAAGTGAGAATGCTGTAGGGATTCGAGGCAGCTGTGGCCATGGTCGGTGAGGATCCCCTACTAGTTATAATGTGGCAAAGGGAGCAGCTTCAGCCTTTGACATCTACTGTGCGGGGAGCCAAAGCAGCGAGAGCGAGTTACCGGCACCCGCTGAGGCCAATTGCATCGCGTCTTGGCCTGGCCTGCCACGAACTCCGCCAATGGCGGAGCGGGAGGCCGAGCTAGCTTTCCAAATTAGGCGGGCGAAGCTTGAGAGTTTCGGTGAGACCCAAGCAGGAAGTGAATCAATCTTTTGGCTCCATTGGCTGCCTGGCGCTGAGTGGCAGGAGCTCATTTGGTTAACCCTTCCCCCAACCTCCCATCACTCCTGGACTTCGCTGATGTTTGTAGAGGAGCGGGAAGGATGAGAGGGAGTGTGTGCGCGTGTGTGTGTGTGTGTGTGTGTGTGTGTGGTGCGGGATATGATTTTAGAACTCTTTTAGGTTTAGATGTGTGTGTGTGGTGCGGGATATGATTTTAGAACTCTTTTAGGTTTAGATTAACCTAAAAAAGAAGAATATTAAGAAAACAATATAACCAGTTTAAATGCCATCCGGATCTTAGCGGATAGGGATTTTTCTCAGATAAATTTGGCATTCTGGGTTAATTGAGTGCCAGAGAGTGAAAAACAAAATCCCGCTCCAGGTTTTGAGCAAAAGAACATCTTCGGTATGACCCTAAATCTGTAGTATCGAAGCCCATGATCCCAATAAGAGATATTTCAATGCTTTTAATTTCATTTTTCATTTATAAGAAACTCGATAACAAGTCAAAAAGCATCTAAGAAAAAGATGCTCAAAATCTTCTGGAAAACAAACAAACAAACAAACAAAAACACGTTGATTTAAGGCATGAAGCACTGGAAAATTCCGAGCAAGTAAAATTTAATGTGATACTGGCAAAAATCAGTTATTTTGAAATTTGTCTCCCAATTTAGCTGGTTAATTAGTAGATTTCCTTTTTTTTTACTGCTCCGTGTCAGCTCCCATCACAGGTCTCACAATTTTTGTCAGAGGCAACGCTTGCTGAAGAGGGTAACCCTCCTACGCATTCACCCCAGACACACTGCAAGCATTTCCACTCCCAATAGGTACACAGGCGAATGTTCCCGACTACCGGCGCCCAGTGTTGTCCCTCAGGAAAATTGTTTTTAACACACACATCTTCAAACCACCCCAAATTCCACACAAACTGAAGGAAATGGAAATCATTTAGTGCACCCTGGAAATTCAGAGAGAGAGAGAGAGAGATGGCTGGTGGTCTGTTTGGCGTTAAGTACCGCCTCCCCCAACTCCCAACCCCCACCCCCACCCCCACCCCCGACATTCCCTTCAAGCTTGAATTTACTTTCAGATTGGGAAGACGGGACTGTTTTTACACTTTAGTTAGAGGAAAATAGAGGAAAGACTTGTACTCCACCTAAGCTTTTATAAGTTAGGGAATGACAAGTCTATGTGTTCCACAGCCCAGTGCAAAGGTATTGCTTGTAAGCAGAGTAGGGTGAAATGCAAAGATTTTAGATTTGCTCTAGCTAAGAAAATGCAACATCAACATCGGATACTTAGCATGATCTTTGAAGTTAAAAAATGACCTTTCATTGCATAATTTTGGAGATAACCTAGTTACGTAATTATATTTTCACTTGCAGAAGACAACATCAGAGTTCCCTTATTGGTTTAAAATTCCATTAAATATATTGCAAGAGCTCCTAGGTTAAGCTTGATTTAAATTTGCATACATTTTCATATATTTAGCAGAAATAAAAGAAGGCTTGCAGCTACCAGAAAGTCATCAAGGCATTAGTTTCTCTAAGAAGACAGATCTGAAGAAAATGCAAGAAAACGAGAAAAAATATAAACAAGGTGAGCTTATTCTGCCATTCCTTTATGTAGCTATAAAGTGTATATTTCCTGTAAAATGAATAATTTCTTATGATAGCACAGAGCAGTAAGAGCTTATGTTAGGAAATGTGAAAAAAAAAAGTGTCTATTATGCAGGGAAGCCTGGCATCTGGTTGAGATCTATTTCTTTCTTTCTCTTTCTCTTAAAAAAAGGATAAGCACTTAGTAATTATTGGCAGAGAGGATCATTTGCCATCCTCCCCCCCTCCTCCCCCATTGAAATTGTGTTTTCATTTGCTGGTGTCCTATTATAAAGGTTTATCTGCTTTTAACCTAGAAATTGATTTTTCTTCTCTCCCTTCCATTTTCTTTCCCTTCCCTTTCCTTTCTACCCTCCGCTCCCCTCCCCTCCTATCCTCTACTTTCTTCATCTCTTTCTGCCTAGGAATGTCCGTTTCTTTACTGCCGATTGTGTATATTTTCCTTTGCAAGAATTCAATTTCATTTGTGCCTAAAATTTTGCTTCATGAAGAAAAAAAGAACTTTATAAAATTAAACAGAAATAAAAGTTTTCAGGCATTCTGTTAGACTGCCTGTTCAAGGATCCATTTGCTAGTCCGAGTGGGTTCAGTTTAGAGGTCAGAGGGAAACGCATTGAAGAAACCATAGGAACAATAAGATCATGATCATTTCCAGGTTGTTGTGGGTTCTCCACCCCCGCAATCGCAGCTGTGTTTGGTGAAAGAGGTCAAATCTTAGCCTGGTCATTCTAGGAGTTAAGGCAATTATCAATTGATAAGACTTTTGCATGAAGAAGAAGGGGGACCTCTGTCGATTCTGACTTGCTTGAGTTCTTACAATCTACCTTCCTCTTGCCAGTGGCTTCTGTTCTGGTCGAAGGGGTTTGACCAGAGGTGTAAAAGTAGTTCAGACCTTTTGCCCTGAGACTGGTTGAGGGGGGAGGTGTCAAGGACATGGGCATCTGCACCCAGCGACAGGTTTTTCCACACCGTTGCTTTGCAGCCTTTGAATACAAGAATAGCTTCTGTCAAGAGCAAAAGAAAACAACAATGTTAGTTGTCTTTCTATTTCCATTATTTCCGTTCCTTTTTTTTTCTTCCTTCTTCGTTTTAATAATTAGTTCCCATAAATATAGATACTGCCTACTGAATTCAGATGGAAACATGTCCTTTAGCAGTTGAGATATAATTTCTTGCACACAAGATGGCAAGTTTCTTTGTTTTTGAAGAAAATATCTGCATATAGTCAAATCTTCTTGCTGTTCTAACTAATCTACTGGAGAGGTTTCCTTCACCCTCTCCTGTCAGTCTAACTTCCCAAGTGTAACAGATGCCGCTCTCAAGCGCTCCTTTCTGCAGCTTCTCTTTATTCAGCCTTGCATATTTCTCCCCATGATCTGGGTTTCCATAGAGAAAGGAATAAAAGGGGGGACCATGGTCACAAATCCCCTGCCCCATGTGAAATAAAAGAGCCTCATTCAATAGAGGACCTTGTCTGGACATGGGAGAAAAATAAATGCGAAGCTACTGTTGCAAAGAGCTGGTAACTTACTTTTCGTAGACTTCATTTTGCCTTAAACTCAAAATTTACCACTGGTAAACGTGCTCACTTGGATAGCTGGGATAAATACACAGCTTGGTGCTCTTCTCACTGAGATCTTGAAGCCCACTGCCAGATCCTTGGATCTGATTTACCCCACCCCCTCCAGAGCTATGGTTTGAATATAATAATGGCTGTGAACCCTGCTAGGTTAGGGCAGCTAAAAGTCACCCTAGAGAAAAGCCGGACTTAGAATTGAAGGAACTGTAATTTTAGCAAGTCTACACACCTATCTCCAGCAAGGCAACACAGGTTTCAATTACCATGCCTGGCCAGGACACAGCACCAACTTCAATCCTCCTAGGATTGCCTTCATACGCAAACTCACTATGCCACACTACCTATCACTTTGCTGGTTTTTAAGAGGGCGAATCAGTTAATTTTCAAAAGCAAGTCAGATCAGCTTGATTTACTTGTACTCATTTATCTGTAACGTGGGGGTTCACAGTGACTTTCTTCTCTCACAAGATTTAAGGATATAAAACAACTCCTTAAAGTCTTCACAGACCCCATGCCCGCCCCCTCTCCTTTCTAAGTAAGGAAGGACTCACAAAAGAAATTAAGCAGATTAAGGTAGTTCAGATTGTCTGTTCCTGTGGAAGCATCCAAGCGTGGTTGCGGCTGGAAAGCCTGTGCCCAGTCTGGTTCAGAAAGTGCCCAGGCCATGCAAATTCTGCCCCTTGTAGATTTCATATTTGAGTGTAGATTATGAAGTATTTTTGTTATCAGTACAAATTGGAAAAGGGAAGATTACCTGGGGCTAGAGCTGGTGGAAACTGAGGATGGGGTTAAGGAAAGAAGTCCAAATGGCCAGATTTGAATATGTATAATGCACACTGGAGCTCCAGATGATAGGACATAGTACATACGCATGACCTAATATTGAAAACTTTACTTTCAACATAAATTCACTTTGGAAGCAGGGAGAGTTAAATTGGGCTTGGTGGGGAGAAGTACACGTATTCTTGTTATAACCAGGGAGCTCCTGAGGGATGGAAAAGAGTTGAACAGCCTCTTCAAAGCAACAGAGAAAGAAACCTTTTCCCTGATGTCTGTACACTAAGCTCAAGAGACATTCTCAGTGTGAGACACAGCTGCCCTTCAAAGCGCCAGTTTACTGCAGCTGCTCTCATAGTTCTTGTTGTTATTGTTGTTCTTCTTGGCAAACTGTGTGGGGAAGGAGGTAAGGGGTTTTGAATATTCTGAGGGAGAATTTTTTAAAAATTAGATGGCATTAGCAGACATGAGCCAATACTGATTCAAGCTCAACTAGTTCATTTTTAAAAGATCTCTGTTGGAATTCCTTGAACATGAGGAAAAGGGTATTTAGAGAAAAGGAGAAAGGGAAGGGATTGAGTGACAACATACAGCAAATACTACAGCAGAAACAAGGTTATTTATAAAATATAATACTCATCACAATCTTCAAGAATGCTAGTCATTTGCTAGCAAAATTGACTGTCACTTGGGGAAGTGCTGAGGTATCTTGTGCCTGGGGCTGAGACAAGAGGGTTAGAAGATAGATAGGGACAATAGAGACCAGACACTGGCTCCCACCGGTGCCACTGCATAGGCAAGGTCGAGCTGATCCTTTCTTAGTTTCTCTTCTGAGTCTACAGTTTATTTATTCCCTTGGCATTGCCAGATTTTACAGGATCCCAGGGAAATAACTCTATAGGGACAGAGCTATTGTGCAATATTCTATGTGGCTATCATTTTTCCCAGTACTAGGATTTAGGGTGTCTAGAAATCATTATGGGTATTTGCCAGTCACATTTTTTTGTACTACAAATAAAGACTAGTTTCTAGGAGTCCAGTTAACTGTTTAAAAAAATACAGATCCAATGTGGAATTACCTCCATGTATGTGTGTGTATGTGTGTGTCTGTCTGTCTTTCTGTATGTCTCTCTCTCTCTCTATAGTGAAGTCGCAGAGTGTTTATAAATTGTGGTGGTTTTTAAATTTTTTTTATTTTTATGTTTTTTTTTTCTTAAAACAGAAGTGATAGGAGCATTTAAATACGAGAAAAAATAGTTTCAGCTGCATAATTGATCTTGTAGAGATCTTGCAGAGATGATCTATTACTTTAAACTCTGTATATATATATATACATGACACGTCAATAAGTCCATCTAGTTGAACATTAGAGGCTGTTTATAAATCACTTTGTTAGTTAATAAAGAAGCCCCAAATTGCAATTCACTTCCTTCTTCATGGACAGATTAAGGTTTTAACATACAAAATTGTAAGAATGCTCCTTTGATTTCATTCATAACTGAGATTGTCTTCTCCCTGCACTTGTGTCTCCCTTCTTTAGTGAATAGCATTTATTTGAAGTGGCTAGCATTCTGCGTCCCCCCCCACCCACCCTGTGAAGTGATTGAACTATGGAAACTTGATTACAGATTGAAATATGGGGTCCTTCTAAGAAAGGCTTTTAGTAAGTAATCAGCTGAGTATTTGGGGTTCATGTTACTTTTTTTTTGGGTCCTATGATGGGCAAGAATCTATGTCATATTTGAAAGTAAGCAAATGACTAGATTTAACCTCCTATCATTTATTCAGAAATTGCAATTATTTTTTCCCAGAGGGATTTGGTCGGGAACCAGGCTAATGATTGAGAGAAAAATGTATTAAAAAGTATTTTAAAATCAAGTATTATATATCAAATAAATATATAACTAATACATGAGAGAGAAGTGTTTGGGGAATAGTTCACTTTGCAAAGACTTTTGGGGAACCCATTTTTTACAAGAATATAAGAGCTTCCTCTGTTGTAATTGCTATGCTAGTTCTCTGGGAGGGGTGTTGATTTCCTGAATGCTTTTAAAAATCTGCATATCCTGTAACTTTCCTTAGGGCCACTTTTTCGCACTTTGCCCCCGTCTCCACTGGGGGAATCAATTTGGTTTGCCTGCTTGGGAAAGATATCTGTTTGATCTAGTATTTCAGTTTCTAAGTGCTTATGGATTCATGCCACTGTGTGTGTGTGTGTAAATTTTATATCCAAGAAGTTTTTGAATTTTTTTTTCGATGTTCAAATGCTCAGGAGGCCAGCAAAAGAACTCAGCCCTTATCAAGTCTTTCCTCTTGGATCAGCTCCCTTGACCACAACTCTGCAGCTAGTCCACTCTCAATTCTGGTGTTGTTATGAACCCAAGTCCTTTAGGTCCAACCTGCAGAGTCAGAGTCAGAGAGAATCAAAAAGCTGTCGCAAAGTCCTGAACAAGATCTTGGTGGGAAGGGACATGATCTGGGCAGCAACAGTATTCCTAACCTCCGCAAGGTAGCCTGGCTAAAATGCTTGGGTGAAACCCAGCGGTTTGACCTGCTTTAGCCTCTGAAATACATCCTGAATAGAGATGGTTGGACCAGGACAGGGGTGGGGGCTTTCAACTGGAAGATTCTGTGTTAAGCTAAGTTGGTAGGTGAAAATTCCTTGGGCTGAATGGGTCCTATTCTGACAATCGAGCAGCTATCGAGAGGGACTTATTTTGCCAGCTTCCTGACTTTGACTGTCTTGCCCTCCCCAGGTTCTCATCCTCTATTTGGAACAGGTTCCATAGGAAGGAGGAGGCTGAATTTCCCAGGTCTGAAATGGAGGGAGGTGGCCAGGATCTAGAAGAGCCAGTGCCAGGGCAGCTGTGTGAGCTGTGTGATTCTGGGGGCCAGCAGGCAATTAGATTTTTGGGATCCCCTGGATCTAGGCTGAGCATCTTTGTCCCTTGGTTCCTTGTGCTGTGGGCCCCTTAAACATTTCTAAGCCCAGTGTCTCCCTCTCTAGGCCTGAACAAAGGGAAGATGATTAAGGTAACCCTTTCTTTGGAGGTACAACCCAGCCCCTTTACTTCCAGACACTTTATGTTATCAAAATTCTGCCTCAGTGACACTCTCCCTTGTGGTTGTGCTTAGGAAAGCAGCCACCCCATGATTCTTCTTGTATGTGTTTGTGTTGGGGGTGATAGTCACCTTAAAATATTTTATCCAGGCAAGAAAATGTTAACTCAGATCATGTTGAGGGCATCGGGATTTAAACCTCCCTAATCCTCTTTAAAAAGAACAAATTTCCTGTTTATAACAATTGACAAGGGCAAGAGAAACAGGCTTCTAAGGAAATACACTTAGGGCAACCTAAATAACACTAACTTTTTTCTTTTACATCCTAAACATTTCTCTTAACATACTCAAATCATTGTGAGAATGAGGTTATCTCATTTCCCCCTACCTACCCTCATTTTACTACTTGTACTTTCTGAGAGAGATCGGGGTTCCTGTTTTCAGTTAAACTATAATTCAATCATATATGCTCTCATCTTTACCTTTAGATGCAGTATTTCCCTAGGTGCTTGATGTAAACATTAGATATGCAATCCCCCTTAAATGGATCACATATACCTTGTGTGTGTGTGTGTGTGTGTGTGTGTGTGAGAGAGAGAGAGAGAGAGATATTACATGGCTGAACTTTACATATTGAAGAACAAACTTATTTGAGTGTAAGTTGACTTCAAAAATGACCTAAAGTCTGTGTCTCTGTGTATGGATCTGAACTTTGCAGAAGCCGAGTCTTAGAACTGTAGAAGTTTGATTTTCTTTTAACTTTTAGTGAACAGCCTTGTAGAAAACTGAAATGTGTCCTGTATAAACACCCACATTAGTGATGGAGAGAAGCATTTGATTTCTTCCTCTTTTTTTGCCCTTCAAATTGAAGAACTGCATTTTCAAACACATCCTGTATGTTTTCAATATTATTGAGGAGTCTTCAAAGTTTTCTAAAAAGATGGAAAATAAGTCACATCACACAAATAGAAACATTTTGGTAAATATATAATATGCTTTTTTTCTGAGAGTTTACTACTAAAAATATAGAGACAAAGCTTTCTTAAAACACTTCTAGTAAGATGATGTCTTGCATTATAAATATATTTACTCTTCCCTTTGCATGTCTTTAGAGCAAGTCTCATCCCAGAAAACCAGATTTAAAACTGTATTTAATTATCCACCCTACCATATTTTAAAAGGTGTCATATCTCTACATGTTATGAAAGGAAATCAGAATATAGTTACTGGAAATTGTGGGGGAATGGTAGAACAATGCAATGAAGTTTAGAGTAGAAAGAAGTGTACCGAACTTTTTAGTAACCTTTAAATATTCTTTATAAACTCTCCCAAATACTTTTTTGGAAATAAAAATTGTCTCTGCCATGTACAACATATACAAAATAACTGTGTCTTTACGGAGAAATGCTTACTTTTGGAGGTGATTATTGAAAATAAATAATGATCATAAATAAGCTAGCTCTGATAAATGATTTCTGAGAAAAATTAAATGGCCCTAGCTTACATAATTATAGCTGGACACTCTGTTTTCAAATATGTATGAGTATTTCTGGCTTGGTGGATCTGCAGACTGCTTTGAAATGACCAGTTGTGTGTAAGTATATTGCAAGTAAACCCAGTGAATTGAGATCATTCTCTATCAGTTTAATTTATGTTTTATAGTTAGTTTAGCATTCTGATTTGATTGCCTTAGTAATGTGAATTGCCTACAGCTGCTGATGATACAGCTTTAATTCTGTTTTAAAGGTCATGTAAACATGTGCCTGTAACATAAGGAATGCAAATTCAATTCCCTTTTAATGTTTCCTCACATTTACTCCACAGCCTTCACATAGAAAATTAGCAGGATTTAATATAAAACTATTTTAATGTTATGATTTCATTAAAATCCTTTTTCAATATTTCACTTTTCCTTTTGCAGGGCAAAGAAGTCTTCCTCTGCTTTGCAGTGCATAGCTTATGCAACATACATTACACATAGTGGAGGCAGAAAAATATTTCTGTCAAGATATTTTCACTTTTCCAGTGCTTTTTACTAATAAAGAACTGGGAATTTCATTTCAGTTTCTCTGTAGCTTCGGGTAGAAAGGACACAAAGCAAACTAGATCATCTAACCACATTTTAGATTGCAGTAGAGAGAGTCAGAATATTGTGCACATGTTTAGAAGCCTCTAGTCAAAGGCAGTTTTATAATCTGAACATATGATCAAAACTGAACTGTGGAAAACATATTATCAAGAAGAAAAAAATATTTAAAATAGAGTTGACACAGAAGAATGCTTTAGTTGTTCCAATTAATATAAAAACATACAAATTATGTCTTCAAAGTTCTATGACTTAAATAATGGTGGTTAGGCAGAGTTGTTTTTTACATTGCCTTTTAAAATATATTAAGACCTTGAGATTAAGGCAACGTTTTGCTAATAGATTACGGTAAAACTTTTTAATATGTGCTTTAAGAAATTGAATAAATCTTTACAAAACAGGAAATTGTTAGTGTTATGAAATAGTAGTGTAGGGTATAAGGGAGGTGAGTATGTAAACATACAGGTTGATATAAGTGGAAAGCTTTACTTCATTCTCCTGGTGATGCCATTGTGCTCTTTAGCTTATATTTCTTTTCATATTAACTCTAAGCTAAAATTTATTCACACCAAAATTAAGCTGGAGATAATGTTTTCAAATATCTTTCTCTTTAAACTGAATTGATCAATTGACAGAAGTGGTAAAAACAAAATAGAAAGTATATATACATCTATTGACTAATCAGCATATTTTAACATAACAAAAATATAAGTTTAAAAATGCATAAATGAAGCCTGAATGTCACAGTCTTAAATGTAGTTTCATTTGCTACAAGGAACAATGATTCAAAAATTTTAAATTCAAATTTGGAAGACAATTGCAGTTCTAGTGTAGGAAATGCGTTTTGTTCTGTGTTTATGTTTTAAAATTGTGTTCCAGTGGAGTGGTGTGATGTTTGTGAGCTTCCAGCATGGCGTACCAGGGCCAGGGCCAGAAGGTGCAGAAGGTGATGGTGCAGCCCATCAATCTCATCTTCAGATACTTGCAAAATAGATCTCGGATTCAGGTGTGGCTTTATGAGCAAGTGAATATGCAGATAGAGGGCTGCATCATTGGTTTTGATGAGTATATGAACCTTGTATTAGATGATGCAGAAGAGATTCATTCTAAAACAAAATCAAGAAAATAACTGGGTCGGATTATGCTAAAAGGAGATACCATTACTCTGCTCCAAAGTGTCTCCAACTAGAAGTGATGAATGAAGTGAGAAATCGTTTGGTAATACAGTTGGTTTTTTAGGTGTCCTTTGTTAGAGATGTAGTTCTAAAACATGTATTCATATTGTTCTGCTCACCCTTATGTTATTACCAGATGACAATAAATGCGGTGGAACTGTTTTCATCAAAATAAAAATAAAATAAAATAAAATTGTGTTCCAGGTGAATAATCATGAATGCCCATAAGGGAAAAGAGCTATGGGCATGAAAATCTTAGGTGTGGATCTAAGTGGTTAATTTTTTAAAATTTTGCCTCTGGTTTTCACCTTAAACTTTCAAAAACTTCCTTTATTTTTCCTTTTTCTTAGTGGCAGGAATTCAACATACAAAGTTTATATGTAAAGCCTGAAAAATTGGTACATTATCATGAACACTTTGAACTCTAACAATATAATACTGCAAAGACAACTGATTGGTGATAAAAGTCAGTATGAAAGGAGACTCTACTTTCTGTGATTTGGCCCTCCGGCCTTATGTCAGTATATCAAAGTTGAAATTGCATGAAGATGAATTTTCTTTTTGTTATTTTTACATAATCTTGTGCTGTGCTATGCTTAGTCACTCAGTCGTATGCAACTCTTCACGACCCTTTGGACTGTAGCCAGCCAGGCTCCTCTCTCCATGGAGAATCTCCAGGTAAGAATACTGGAAGTGTGTTGCCATGCCCTCCTCCAGGGGACCTTCCCAACTCAGGAATTGAACCCAGATCTTCCACATTGCAGGAAGACCCTTTACCATCTGAGCCACAATTTTAGTGTTGTACATATGTTCTTAGAATAAAAACTACAACTGGGAAAGCTGTATTACAGATAAATTGTAAAAATTCCCTTTGTGATTTGCTTTTGATAGGAGACTTTTAGTTACATGACTATTTACTTGCTTAAGGAAATTTACATTGTACAATGGGGAGCTCCCTGGCAGTCCAGTGGTTAAGACTCTGCACTCCCAATGCAGGGGGGCATGGGTTCAATCTCTTGTTGTGGGAATTTTGTGGTGTAGCCAAGAAAAAAAGAAAAAGAACAATAAAGCAATATTAAAATAAAAAATAATAATTCTACAATGATGAAAGCCCTACATTTTTCTTTTTGGAATTTGCATTCTGAGCAATATATTCTAATGAGAAAATTTTTAGTTTTTCCCCTGGACTTAACAGTTTAAGGACCTTGCTCACAAAATTGCTGCTTTAAACAGAAATGAACAGTACAGAAATAGAACTCCAAATCTAGATCACTGCATGGTCTATGTGTTCTGTCTAAACTTAATGTCCATTACCGACTCACTTGGTTGTATGCATCTGATGTTACCTTAGCTAGGAGATATTGCATCCACAGGTGTCAATTTCAATATAAGTACACATTTTCCTTTGATGGTGCTTTCAGTGCCATTTTCCTGTCAAAAAGACAGAGATACTTCTCACAGTTGAAAATTAGCTATTTCATAACTTCATGCTCTTTCACCAGAAGAGAGAATTTTTTTTCTTATGTGTGTAGCGTGTATCTCAGATGCTTTTCTTGGAGTAGTTGCACTAGAAGTAACAGTTAAAAATGGGGAAAAAACCCAAACTTTGAGTTTACATCTAATCCAAGCATACTGTAATCCACTTATTAGAGTTAGTGGCCATGCTTCTTCAGTTGCATACATACATACACACAGTTGAAAACAAACTGCTTTTTAATGCAGTTAAACCTGCACCATCATTTATTTTCAGATTCTTTTCAATTGCAGCATATTTCCACAATTTTCTAATATCCTTTAGTTTTTCTCACTCAACAATGGCATTTATTTGTGTTGTAAGGATCAGTGATTTGAACACAGACAGGTTAGACAGAAGCAATTGTGGCTGATTATATTAATATTGCCCTTACCAGTAAGTACAAATATTAAGATGTTTAAGTAACTTTATTAAATTAAACATGACATTAAAAAACATGTGTCTCTTGTCAAATCTCTACTTTATATAGTAATACAGATGAAAATTCTTTATTATACCTGTTTAGAGAAAGTTTACAAATTTACTTAAAATCAACTTCATTATAACAACTGAAGGAAATACAATGTGTTTGAAACAATGAGCCACAATTCAATATTTCCTAATAATGTATGTTCTTGTATGTTCTACTATGTGTTTTTCTTCGTTATCTTCTTATATCTGAAGTTCTATTTCCACCCCCCTTCCCTCCGTCCCATGTATTTGATCATTTCTCCAAGTCCCTTGGCTGAACCAATCTCTTTTCATGCAGAGGATAAAAAGAGAAAAACTTCAAAGTAGGTTCAGGTAATTAACAGCTGAGGGGAATATAATCTAAACCATAGGCCCTGCTTTGCACCCAGGCTGACTCTCTGAGCCAGCCGGCAAGGGAGTGCCTATTCCCTATAGCATCTAAATCTGCTTCCTCTGAACAGCACTGCCAGGCCTCCAGTTATCACATCTGCATTTCAAACACCATGACTCTGGCATTAATTATTAATTAGCCTACAGTCACCCTAGAGGATTCAAGTTCCAGTCTGCACATACTTATTCATTGACCTCTATCTTAGTTTTTGTTGGGGGAAAAACTCAGTAGAATGCTTAATAATTTCCTTTCTCTCAGACCTTCTGTTCTAGTTTCATGGAGGGGAAACAGTATACTTTCCAACTGAGAATAATCACATAGTGGCCCCCAAATTTGTTTACAGTAAAATGTTTTGTCAAATGATGAGAGGCAAAGAAAGAATGAAATGATTTATAGACAGTATTGAGTGTTGAAATGTACTTTTAAATGTTCAACACTGACTGACTGTAGTTTCCTCAAATTGGAAGATATGGTCATTGGTAAAAGCTGTATATTTCTTAGTTCTTAATGAGAACAACTGCATAACTTGCAAACTAAATTTCATCCTTGAAAAATATATGTGTTTGATCATATATCAAAAATATAGATGCATATGATGGCAGGAATGTCTAAAAAATTAGAGATATAAAAATGATTTTTAAAAAGGTAGATATTCTAATTTTGGTTTATTTCAAATAGAAATCTAAAGATGTTCACTTATTATCAGTAAATATTTCAATGTGTAAATTATTTTGCTATTTGTGACAAGCCTTGGGCCTAAATATGGTAGCCTTTACAGAATAGTTTAATTGACCTGAGCCGAGAGTTAAGCAGACCCAAGTGTGTATCTCAGACCTATCACTTAATAAGTGACCTTAATCCCATATCATTTCTGAGATTCTGACTACCCCTTAGGAAAATGAGGGTAGCATTAAAACCTACTTCATGGAATTGTTATAAAAATTAAATGACATAATGCATATAAAATCACCATCATAGTACTTGACATAAGGTAATACTCAGTAAGTGTTAACTATATTAGTAATTAATTGATCTATTATTTTACTATGAGCTTTCTATAGTTTGTCTTAATTTGGTTTTATTTAAATATCAATTCCACATTTCATGTCTTTCCCAATATGGAGTTTTTGAACAGCCATGTATGAATATGAGCCCTGTTATACTACTCAAAAGCTACTATCACTAGTCCCCCTAATACCACTCACATGCCGTCATAATTGCCCCCTTCTGCACCCCAAATAATATTTTCTTGCTTTGTATTGTGACATTTATTCTGGAATTTAGTCATCACTGATGAAAACCTCTTCCCTTAATATAACAACCCCTGTGGGTTTTCCCAAATATTTTAGCTTCTATCCTTGGCATGTGGGGTCTCCTCTGGAACCACTGCACCTGTATGCTGCTTTCTTTCTGTGGAATTCATCCAGGAATCCCCTTTCAGGGAAACTGTGACAAGAGTAAGATTTAAGCACAAATCTTATTATTTCTGGGCTTCCCAGATGGCATTAGTGGTAAAAAACAAACAAAAAACCCGCCTGCCAATGCAGAAGATGTAAGAGATGAGGGTTCAGTCCCTGGGTTGGGAAGATCCTTTGGAGGAAGGCACAGCAACCCACTCCAGTATTCTTAACTGGAGAATCCCATGTACAGAGGAGCCTGGTGGGCTACAGTCCAGGGTCACAAAGAGTTGTACACTACTGAAGTGTCTTAGCATATATGCACTTACTATCTGCCAAGATTGAGTCTGTTTCTAATACTGAAGTAGAAAGAGATGGTGTCTTGTTATCCTGAGTTTAAATTCAGAAATCCTGTTCCATAAAAAGTTATAAATAATAGTTAAAGCCTGGTACTATAAACACTCTGCAATGTTTAGGTTGTTTTGCTTTTTGTATAGAAAAAGTGTGTTTTTATTAAAGATTTATATATTTACAAATTCTTATTTTACCATGGTTTTCATTATTACCATTCACACTGTCAGAAAATTAGGTTAGTCAGACTAGCTGAGGTGAGAATGCCAACTTACCTGAGCAGATAATGATATTAAGGTGAATTTTAAACATATACCACAGGTACTGGTATAAAGAATGAGCAAAAATTGTCACCTAAATAACAATTTTACCATGTAAAAAATTAACGGTTAGTTAATCAGTTTCCTAGTGGAATAAAGCTTTGTGTCAAACCTTGCTACATTTCTCATGTTTTGGTTGTTGTTGTTCAGATGCTAACTCGTGTTCGACTCTTTTCGACCTGATGGATTGCAGCAAACCAGGCTTCCCTGTCCCCCACTATCTACCAGAGTTTACTCAAACTTATATCCATTGCATCGGTGATGCCATCCAAACATCTCATCCTCTATTGCTCCCATCTCCTGCCATCAATCTTTCCCAGCGTCAGGTTCTTTTCAAATGAGTCAGCGCTTCACATCAAATGGCCAAATACTGGAACTTAACTTTCAGCATCAGATCATCCAATGGATATTCAGTGTTGATTTTCTTTAGAATTAATTGGTTTGATCTTCTTGCTGTCCAAGGGACTCTCAGGAGTCTTCAACACCACATTTCAAAGGCATCAATTCTTTGGTGCTCAACCTTCTTTAAGGTCCAACTTTAACATCTGTATATGACTACTGGAAAAACCATAGAACCCAAGAAAATAAAATCTGCCACTGTTTCCATTTCCCTCCATATATTTGCCTCAAAGTGATGATACCAGATGCCATGATCTTAGTTTTTTGAACATTGAGTTTTAAGCCAGCATTTTCTCTTTCTTATTTCACCTTCATTAAGAGGCTCTTTAGATCCTCTTCACTTTCTGCCATTAGGGTGGTATCATGCATATCTGAGGTTGTTGATATTTCTCCCCACAATCTTAATTCCAGCTTTTGATTCATCCAGCCCAGGATTTCACATGCTGTACTCTGCATAGAAATTAAATAAGCAGGGTGACAATATACAGCCTTGAAGTGCTCCATTCCCAATTTTGAACCAGTCCATTGTTCCATGTCTCGTTTTAACTGTTGCTTTTTGACCTGAATACAGGTTTCACAGGAGGCACATAGATGGTCTGGTATTCCCATCTCTTTAAGAATTTCCCACAGTTCCTTGTCGTCCACACAGTCAAAGGCTTTCCTGTAGTCAATGAGGCAGAAGTAGATTTTTCTCTGGAATTCCTTTGCTCTCTGCATGATCGAATGAATGTTTGCAATTTGATCTCTGGTTCTACTATTTTTAAAATACAGCTTGTACATCTGGAAGTTCTCAGTTCATGTACTGTTGAAGCCTAGCTTGAAGGATTTTAAGCATTACCTTGTTAACATGTGAAATGAGCACAACTGTATGGTAGTTTGTTTGGCATTGCTCTTGTTTGGGATTGGAATGAAAACTGACCTTTTCCAGTTCCCCGATGGTTTAGTAGATAAAGAATCTGCCAGATTCAGGCAGACACAGTTCTATCCCTGGGTGGGGAAGACTCCCTGAAGGAGGAAATTGCAACCCACTCAAGTATCCTTGCTTGAAAATTCCCATGGACAGCGAAGCCTGGTGTGCTACAGTCCATGTGGTCGCAAGAGTCAGACATGACTAATCATGTGCTGCTGTGGCTTTTGCTGAGTTTTCCAAATTTGCTAGCATATTGAATGCAGCACTTTCATAACATCATCTTTTAGGATTTGGAATAACTCAGCTGGAATTCCATCACCTCCACTAGCTTTGTTCACGGTAATGCTTCCTAAGGCCCACTTAATTTCGCATTCCAGGATGTCTGGCTCTAGGTGAGTGAACACACCATCATGATTATCAGGGTCATTAAGACCTTTTTTGTACAGATCTTATATGTATTCTTCCCACCTCTTCTTAATCTCTTCTGCTTCTGTTGGATCTTTGCTCTTTCTGTTTTTAATTGTGCCCAATTTTGCATGAAATGTTTCCTTGTTAGCTCTAATTTTCTTGAAGAGATCTCAAGTCTTTCCCACTCTATTGTTTTCTTTCTTTTTTTTTTTCTGCGTTGCTCACTTAAGATGTCTTATTTCTCTCTCCTTGCTATTCTCTAGAATGCCACATTCAATTGGATATATCTTTCCCTTTTCCTTTGCCTTTTACTTCTTTTCTCAGCTATTTTTAAAGGCCCCCTCAGACAACTGATTTGTTTTCTTACATTTCTTTATTTCTGGGATGGTTTTGGTCACTGAGTCCTATACAATGTTACAAACTAAAAAAAAAAAAAAACAAAAAAACAAAAAACAAAAACAAAAGCACACAAAAAAACAAAAAGAAAAACAATGTTACAAACTTCCATCCATAAGTCTTCAGTTCTAATTCCTTGAATTTATTCATCAATTATAAATGATTTATTTTAGGTCATACCTGAATGGCCTAGTGATTTTCCCTACTTTCTTCAATTTAAGTCTGAATTTTGAAATAAGGAGTTCATGATCTGAGCCATAGTCAGCTTCAGGTCTTGTTTTTGCTGACTGTATAGAGCTTCTCCATCTTTGGCTGCAAAGAAGATAGTCAATCTGATTTCGGTATTGACCACCTGGTGATGTCCATGTGTAGAGTCATTGGTTGTGTTGTTAGAAGAGTATGTTTGCAATGACCAGTGTGCTCTCTTGACAAAACTGTGTTAGCCTTTGCCCTACTTCATTTTGTACTCCAAGGCCAAACTTGCCTGTTACTCCAGGTATCTCTTGACTTTCTACTTTTGCATCCCAGTCCCTTATGATGAAAAGGACATCTTTTTTTTTGGTGTTAGTTGTAGAAGGTCTTATAGGTCTTCATAGAATCCTTCAACTTCAGCTTCTTCAGCATTAGTGGTTGGGGCATAAACTTGGATTACTGTGATACTGAATGGCTTGCCTTGGAAATGAACCAAGATCATTCTGTTGTTTTTGAGATTGCACTACATTTCAGACTCGGTTGTTGACTATGAGGGCTATTTCATTCCTTCTAAAGGATTCTTGCCCACAGTAGTAGACATAATGGTCATATGAATTAAATTTGCCCATTCCAGTCCATTCTAGTTCGTTGATTACTAAAATTTCAATGTTCAGTCTTAACATCTCCTGTTGACCATGTCCAATTTACCTTGATTTACGTACCTAACATTTTCCAAATGTTCAATCTGGTTTTAGAAAAGGCAGAGGAACCAGAGATCAAATTGTCAACATCTGCTGGATCATCAAAAAAGCAAGAGTTCCAGAAAAACATCTATTTCTGCTTTATTGACTATGCCAAAGCCTTTGACTGTGTGGATCACAATAAACTGTGGAAAATTTTGAACAAGAAGGGAATACCAGATCACCTGACCTGCCTCTTGAGAAACCTATACACAGGTCAGGAAGCAACAGTTAGAATTGGACATGGAACAACAGACTGGTTCCAAATAGGAAAAGGAGTACGTCAAGACTGTATATTTGTCACCCTGCTTATTTAACTTATACACAGAGTGCATAATGAGAAACGCTGGGCTGGAAGAAGCACAAGCTGCAATCAAGATTGCTGAGAGAAATGTCAATAACCTCATATATGCAGATGACACCACCCTTATGGCAGAAAGTGAAGAGGAACTAAAAAGCCTCTTGATGAAAGTGAAAGAGGAGAAGGAAAAAGTTGGCTTAAAGCTCAACGTTCAGAAAACTAAGATCATGGCATCTGGTCCCATCACTTCATGGGAAATAGATGGGGAAACTGTCAGACTTATTTTTTTTTTTTGCTCCAAAATTACTGCAGATGGTGGTTGCAGCCATGAAATTAAAAGACGCTTATTCCTTAGAAAGTTATGACCATGCAGCCATGAAATTAAAAGACACTTATTCCTTGGAAAGTTATGACCAACCTAGATAGCATATTAAAAAGCAGAGACATTACTTTGTCAACAAAGTTCCGTCTAGTCAAGGCTATGGTTTTTCCAGTGGTCATGTAGAGATGTGAGTATTGGATCATGAGGGAGTCTGAACACCTAAGAATTGATGCTTTGAATTTTGGTGTTGGAGAAGACTCTTGAGAGTCCCTTGGACTGCAAGGAGATCCACCCAGTCCATCCTAATGGAGATGAGTCCTGGGTGTTCATTGGAAGGAGTGAGGCTCAAGCTGAAACTCCAGTACTTTGGCCACCTCATGCAAAGAGTTGACTCATTGGAAAAGACCCTGATGCTGGGAGGGATTCGGGGCAGGAGAAGGGGACAGAAGATGGGATGGCTGGATGGCATCACCGACTCGATGGACATGAGTTTGAGTAAACTCCTGGAGTTGGTGATGGACAGGGTGGCCTGGCATGGTGCGATTCATGGATTCGCAAAGAGTCGGACATGACTGAGCGACTGAACTGAACTGAACTGAACATTTTGTACATAGATTTTTTAAAAGTTTCTAGGTAAATAACCATATAACCTATAAATAATACTTTTTGTTGCTGTTGTTCATTTCAAACTTGTAGATTACTGGGTTATTTTTGCCAACCACTCTCTACCTCTATGCAGTCAGATTATTTAACCCAGACCATTGTCATGTGACTTGCTTCTGTATTCCTTTCTCACACCTATTACTTGGGAATTGGATATATGATATACTTTGGCCAGTGGCACATGAATTAATATGTTTGCCATGCTTGAGGCAAAGCTTTAAGTGCCACGTTGTGAATTGCCTTAGGGTTTTATTAAATTTTTTGTTGGAATATTGTTGATTTACAATGTTGTATTAGTTATGCTATATGCAATTTGAATCAGTTATAGATAAACATATACTGACTCTTTTTTAGATTATTTTCCCATGTAGGGCATTAGAGACTACTGAGTAGAATTTCTTATGCTATTTAGTAAGTCCTTATTAGTTATCTATTTTATATATAGTAGTGTGTATGTGTCAATTTCAATCTCCCAATTAATCCCTATCCCCCATTCTCCCTGGTAAAGCTAAGTTGGTTTTCTACATTTGTGACTATTTTGTAGATAAATTCATTTGTACCATTTTTTTAGATTCCACATATAATAAATATCATATGATATTTGTCTTTCTCTATCTGACTTACATCAGTCAGTATAACAATGTCTAGGTCCATCCATGTTACTGCCAATGACATAACTTAATTTTTTTTTTATGGCTGAGTAATATTCTGTTATATGTATGTATCACATCTTCTCTATCCATTCCTCTGTTGATGTACATTTAGGTTACTTTGATGTCTTGGCTTTTATAAACAGCACTTCATTGAGCATTGGAGTGCATGTATCATTTTGAATTGTGGTTTTCTCCAGATAATGCCCAGGGGTGGGGTTGCAGGATTATGTGATATATCTTTTTTTCAGTTTTTTTAAGGAACCTCTATACAGTTCTCCATAGTGGCTGTACCAATTTACATTTCAAGCAACTGTGTAGGAGGGCTCCCTTTTCTCCACACCCTCTTCAACATGTATTGTTTGTAGAATTTTTTATGCTTTTCATTCTGACTGGTGTGGGGTGATACCTCACTGTAGTTTTGATTTTCATTTCTCCATAGGTGAAAGACAAAAATAGACCCTTCTCCAAAAGAGATACACAGATGGACAAAAAGGACATAAAAATATGTTCAGCATCACTACTTATTAGATAAATGCAACTCAAGGCTTAGACTTTAGATGTGACCTCGTTCTGAACAAGAACGTATCCCAGATAGGGACTGGTGCTCAACCTGGTATTAAGAATAAGAAAACATGTAGAAGCACTGAGTAGAACTGTACCCGACCCACAATCTTCATGTAATGTGAGCAAGAAATAAATGTTGCTGAAATATTGACGTTAATACCAAAGAAAAAGCTGAAATAAAAAATAATCTTCACCCCTTTCATTTTTTTTATCAATTATTAAGCTATGGTCTTTCTGTTCCAAATTCACCCTTCTATAATCTTTGTGGTGCTAGGACTAAAATAGAATACTTTTCTATTTGCAAACTGGTTCTGCATTAGATGATTTGTTTTTATTTTTTATTTTTTTTATTTTATATTGGAGCATAGTGATTAACAACATTGTATATAGCAAAGTGATTCAGTTATGCATATATCTATTCTTTTTCAGGTTATTTTCCCATTTAGGTTATTGCTGAGTATTGAGAAGCATTCCTTGTGGTATACTGCAGGTCCTTGTTGGTTATCTATTTCAATCTATTTAAATACAGCAGTGTGTAAATGTCAATCTCAAACTCACAGTCTATCCCTCTTCCCCATCATCTTCCCTGTAACCATAAGTTTGTTTTTTAAGTCTGTGAGTCAGTTTCTGTTCTGTAAATAAGTTCAGCATTAAAGGGAGATTTTAAGGTTAGGAAAAGGTAAACGAAATTTTCTCTTTACATACCATACAATGGTATTTTACCCTAGCAATAGCATTTGGTTCTAGTAGCAGTTGTTTCCTGCTCAAAGGAAGAGATGAATGTTGGGCTTCCCTGGTGGCTCAGACGGTGAAGCTTCTGTCTGCAATGCTGGAGTCGGCTTCGATCCCTGGGTCAGGAAGATCCCCTGGAGAAGGAAATGGCAACTTTTGCCTGGAAAATCCCATGGACAGAGGAGCCTGGTAGGCTACAGTCCATGGGGTCGCAAAGAGTCGGACACGACTGAGCGACTTTACTTACTTACTTAGCAGTGGTTTCCAATGTCTCATAATTTTCCATAATCCCCAAACCAGTCTCATTGTGCTTTCTTGGAGACATTAACAAGAGTTGGAGATATTAGCAGTAACCCTTCACCAATATTTGAATCCCAGCTCCATGAGGCCCCCTTCAAGCTCCTGAGTCCCATTGTTATCTAGGCAGCAGCCCTTTAGGTAAACAGATTCCAGCTTCTCAAGGTTTTCCCTCCAAGCTTCTAGATTTTGATAACCCTAACCTCTGTCCTTTGTCTCCCAGCCCTTAAGGTGGTATCTGTTCCTGAAATTAGTTTCTTGTTACTTCAATTTTACTAATTTGCCTTTTCAGACTTCTAATACCATTTAAACCAATTTATTCACAGTATTATTCAGTTGAGTTATCTCCAAGTAAACCATCTTCTTGACTTATTGAGCAATCTAGGGTCTCTAGTTTAAGGCTTCATTGTCTTTCTCTATCTTAAATTAAAACAACTCAATGTGTCATAAAAGTGTAATTTTGAAGTGGATTTTGGTGTTTCCTTTCTAAGAAGTATTATTAAATTTCCTTCCTATAAAAGCTAAAAGAAGTTGAATTTTGCCAAATACATTTTCTCCATATATTCAAATAGTTGTGTGATTTTTTTTTTCCTTCTTTAGTCTGACGTTGTGGGTATCTGAATATTAAACCAACACTGGATCCCTTGGGTAAAACCAACTCAGTCATTATATAGTATCCTTTGCATATACTCTTTAAATTAGTTTGCAAATATTTTGCTTAAGATATTTGCATATACTTTCATAGATGAGAATCGGCTGGTGATTTTCCAGCTTTCTGTCTTGTTGAGATTTTATTTTGTGTGTGTTTGTGTTTCTAGGAATAAAAACATAACATGAGATATACTCTCTCAGCAAATGTTTAAATGTGCAATACAGCATTGTTAACTATAATCACTATGTTGTACAACAGATCTCTAGAACATCATTACTGAAAACTTATACCCATTGAACAGCAACTCCCCATCTTATTTTCCACTTAAATCCTGGGAGCCAACATTCTACACTTTTTGTTTGTTTGTTTTGTTTTGTTTTGTATGAGTTTGAATACTTTAGGTACCTCATACAAGAAGAATCATGTAATATTTGTCCATCTATGACTGGATTATTTCAGTTAGCATTATGTCTTTAAGATTCATCCATTTTTCAGAGTATAATAGGGTTTCATCCTTCATTATGGCTAAATTAATATTCCATTTATACATGTACAACATTTTCTTATTCACTCAGCCATAAATATTTATATTGTTTTCACCTATTATCTACTGTGAATATTTCTGTAAATAACATGGGAATGCAAATATCTCATCAAGATATCATAATTTTAATTACTTTGGATGAACCCCTAATATCAGAAACTGTTGTATCATATCATATGGTAATTCTAATACAATTTTTGAGGACCTACATTATATTTTCCTTTAGTGGCTGAACCACTTCACATTTCTACCATTAGTGCACAGGAGTTCCAATTTATTCACACCCTCATCAACACACTTTCTGTTTATTTTACTTTAAAAAAAAGAATGGCCAATCTAACCAATGTGAGGTAATTTCTCATTATGGTTTTGATTTTCATTTTCTGATTACTATGGGTATTGAGCATATTTTCATATACCAGTTAGTCATTTATGTTTCTTCTTTGAAGAAAGGAATATTCAAATCCTTTTCTAATTTTAATTGAGTTGTTTCTGCTATTTAGTTATGAGTTCCTTATACATTTTAGATATTAATCTTTTATCGAATATATATTTTACAAATATTTTCACTCACTTCATACCTCATTTTTTAACCCCATTGCTTGCTTCCTTTATTGTACAGAAAGTTTTTTAGTCTGAAGTCATCCCGCTTGTCTATTTTTGCCTTCATTGCCTTTGTTTTTCCTACTATATCCAATAAATCATTACCAAATCCAATGTCATGCAACTTCTTCTAGGATTTCTCCAACGATATTGTAGTTTCCTGTCTTATGTTTCAGCTTCCAATTCTTTTTTTTTTTTTTAGTCTATTTTAGTGAACCATGTTAAGATAAGGGTCTAATTCTATTGCTTTCATTGAGAATATTCAGTTTTTTTATCACCATTTGTTGAACGTGCCATTCTTTCTGTATTATGCAGTCTTGGTTCCTTTGTGGAAAATAATTTTACCATATATGTATAAATTGATTTCGAGCCTCTCTATTCTGATCCATTAGTCTATGTGTTTGTCCTTATGCCAATGCCATACACTTTTAATTGCTGTAGCTTTGAAATAGATTTTGAAATGGAAATGTAAAGACTATAGTTTTGTTCATCTTCCTCAAGATTTTTCTGGAAACATTGATTATTTTTCCATTCCATACAAATTTTAGGATATTTTATTTCATTTCTGTCAAATTTCCACTGGGATTCTGATAAGACTTGCATTAAAAAATCATATTATTACATGTAGTATGGATATTTTAAGAATATTAAGTCTTCCAAGCTGTGAAAATGAGGTGCCTTTCCTTCTATTTGTGTCTTCTTTATTTATCAGTGTAAGTGTGTAAGTTTTTCGCTCCCTTGGTTAATTTTATTCCTAATTATTAAATTCTTTTTGAGGCTATTATGACTTTTTCTTAATTTCCTTTTGAATTTATTGTTGTATCAGTGTACAGAAACACAACTTATTTTTGTATATTGATTTTGTGTTCTGCATGTTCTGAATTTTTTTAAACAGTTTTTTTGGAATCCTTACAGTTTTCTACAAATCATGCTGTCTGTGAACAGATCATTTTAATTCTTTTCTGAGTTGGATAACTTTCTTTCTTTTTTTTTCTCATTGTTCAGGGTGAAGCTTCCAGTTCTACACTGAATAGAAGTGGTGGTGAGGGGATAACTGTCAGTTTTATCTTCAAAATAAAAGTTATTTGTTTTCTGAATTTTTGTATTGTTTTTCTATTCTTGATTTCCATTATTTCTTCTCTAATTTTAACTGTTTCCTTTCTTCTTATTAACAATGGCCTTTTACTGTGGTTGTTCAGTTTCTAAGTCCTGTCAAGCTTTCAGTTCAGTTCAGTCGCTCAGTTGTTTCTGACTCTCTGTGACCCCATGACTGAAGCATGCCAGTCTTCCCAGTCCATCACCAATTCCCAGAGCCTACCCAAACTCATATCCATCACATTGGTGATGCCATCCAACCATCTCATCCTCTGTCGTCCCCTTCTCCCCCCACTTTCAATATTTCCCAACATCAGGGTCTTTTCCAATTAGTTGGTTCTTCACATCAAGTGGTCAACGTATTGGAGTTTCAGCTTCAGCATCAGTCCTCCCAATGAATATGCAGAACTGATTTCCTTTAAGATGTCCTACTTGGATCCTTTTGCAGTCCAAGGGACTCTCAAGAGTCTTCAGCACCACAGTTCAAAAGCATCAATTTTTTGGTGCTCAGCTTTCTTTATAGTCCAACTCTCACATCTATACATGACTACTGGAAAAGCCATAGCTTTGACTAGATGGACCTTTGTTGGTAAACTAATGTCTCTGCTTTTTAGAATGCTGTCTAGGTTTATCATAACTTTTATTCCAAGGAGCAAGCGTCTTTTAATCTCATGGCTTCAGTCACCATCTGCTGTGACTTTAAAATCAAACAAAATAAAGTCTTTCACTGTTTCCATTGTTTCCCCATGTATTTGCCATGAAGTGATGGGGCTGGATGCCATGATCTTAGTTTTCTGAATGTTGAATTTTAAGTCAACTTTTTCACTCTCCACTTTCACTTTCATCAAGAAGCTCCTAAGTTCTTTTTTGCTTTCCATTTTGTACAAACAGCTCAAGCAGCACATGAAGCTCAATACCAGAAAAACGAACAACACAATCAAAATGTGGACAGAAAACCTAGAGACATTTCTCCAAAGAATACATACAGATGTCTAATAAACACATGAAAAGATGCTCAACATGACTCATTGTTAGAAAAATGCAAATTAAAACCATGATAAGATATCACCTCACACCAGTCAGAATGGCCATCATCAAAAAGTCTACAAACAATAAATGTTGGAGAGGGTGTAGAGAAAAGGGACCTCTCTTGCACTGTTGGTGGGAATGCAGACTGGTGCAACCACTATAGAAAACAGTATGAAGATCCCTTAAAAAATGAGGAATAAAACTACCATATGATCCAGCAATCTCCTGGCAAACTTGATTCCAGCTTATGATTCCTCCAACCTGGCATTTTACATAGTGTACTTGCCATGGACATTAGATAAGCAGAGTGACAGTATGCAGTCTTGTTACACTCCTTTCCCAATTTTGAACCAGTCCGTTGTTCCATGTCTGGTTGCTTCTTGATTTGCATACAGGTTTCTCAGGAGGCAGGTAAGGTGGTCTGGTATTCCCAAATCTTTAAGAATTTCCCACAGTTTGTTGTGATCCCCACAGTCAAAGGCTTTAGTGTAGTCAATGAAGCAGATGTAGATGTTTTTCTGGAATTCTCTTGCTTTCTCTATGATCCAACAAATGTTAGCAGTTTGATCTCTGATTCCTCTATCTTTCCTAAATTCTGTTTTTACATCTGGATGTTCTTAGATCATGTACTTTTGAAGCCTAGCTTGAAGGATTTTGAGCATTACCTTGCTAGCATTTGAAATGAGTGCAGTTGTATGGTAGTTCGAACATTCTTTGGCATTGCCTTCTTTGGGATTGAAATGATAACTGATACTGAGTAAATACTTAGATCTTATTTTGCCATCAATTCAACTACTTTATGCTTATTTGATTGGAAAATTTAATTCATTTAAATTTGCAATCTTTGTATTGTTTGCCTTTTTTTTTGTTGTTGTTGTTATTGTGACAGGTTTTGATTCCTTTCTGAGTTTCTTAAGTGTGTCTTCTATAAGTTTTTACTTTTATATGGTTGCCTTAAGACGTACATAACATATCTTTTAACAACAGACTTTAAGCTTATGACTTCAGTTACATTAAACATACCATAGTTTTACTTCTTCCCCCTTTTTGTTGGTGATGTCACAAGTTACATCTTTTTATATTGTGTATCTATTAACATTTTGTTGACTGTAATTTTTTTATACCTTTGTATCTTTACTTTTATATGATAATTGAAGCAATTTATGCACCACACTTTGGTAATATAGTCCTTTGTATTTGTCTATATATTTAATTTTACCAGCAAGCTTTTTTTTTTAAATTTTAATTGGAGGTTAATTACTTTACAATATTGTAGTGGTTTTTGCCATACATTGACATGGATCAGCCATGGGTGTACATGTGTCCTCCATCCTGAACCCCCTTCCCACCTTCCTCCCCATCCCATCCCTCAAAGTTGTCCCAGTGCATCGGCTTTGAGTGTCCTATTTCATGCATTGAACTTGGACTTGTGATCTATTTCACATATAGTACTACACATGTTTCAATGCTATTCTCTCAAATCATCCCACCATCGCCTTCTCCCATAGAGTCAAAGTCTGTTCTTTATATTTGTGTCTTTTTGGCTCTCTCACATATAGGGTCATCTTTACCATCTTTCTAGCTTCCATATATGTGTGCTAATATACTGTATTGGTGTTTTCCTTTCTGACTTACTTCACTCTGTATAATTGGCTCCAGTTTCATTCACCTCATTAGAACTCATTCAAGTGTGTCCTTTTTAATAGCTGAGTAATATTCTGTTGTGTATATGTATCACAACTTTCTTATCCATTCATCTGCCAAAGGACACCTAGGTTGCTTCCATGTCCTAGCTATTGTAAATGGTGCTGCAATGAACATTGAGGTACACGTGTCTCTTTCAATTCTGGTTTCCTTGGTGTGTGTGTCAGGAGTGGCATTGCTGGTTCGAATGGCAGTTCTATTTCCAGTTTTTAAAGGAATCTCCACACTGTTCTCCACAGTGGCTGTACTAGTTTGCATTCCCACCAAGCTTTTATACCTTCATATACATGCTTTCCTGCTGCTGTTTAGTGTCCTTTCATTTTAACTCAGATGATTTCCTTTAGCATTTGGTGGCGCTAGTGGTAAAGAACCCATCTGCCAATGCATGAGACATAAGAGACACAGGCTGAATCCTTGGTTTGGGAAGGTCCCCTGGAGAAGGGAATAGCTACCTACTCCAGTATTCTTGCCTATAGAATCTCATGGACAGAGGAGCCTGGCAGGCTACAGTCCATAGGGTTGCAAAGAGTCAAACAGGACTAAAATGACTTAGCACAGCATTTATTTTAAGGCAGGTCTAGTGGTAATAAAATCTCTCAGCTTTTTTTTTTTTCTTCTTCTGTCTGGAAAGGCCTTTCTCTTTCATTTTCTAAGGATAGTTTTTTGGTCTAGTATTCTTTGTTGCCAGTTTTTTTTTTTTTTTTTTTTCTTTTTACCTTTCAACACTTTAAATAAGTGATCCAACTCCATTCTCTCCTGCTATGTTTCTGCTTGAGAAAGCATTAATAGTTTTATGGGTTTGGTTTTGTTTGCATGTGGTGAGTCACTTTTTCTTGCTGCTTTCAAAATTCTGTTTTTATCTTGGACTTTTGACAATTTAATTAGAATATATTTTGGCATGGATTTCTTTGAATTCTTCCTAGTTGGAATCTTCAAATTCTCAAATATGGATTTCTACATCCTTTCTTGGATTTCAGAAGTTCTCAGTCTTTTTTTTTTTTTTTTAGTTCTTTTGACTGGATAATTTCAAATACTCTGTTTTCACATCCTCTGATTTTTTCCTTCTGTCTATTTAAGCCTACTCTTGAACTCCTAAGAATTAATTTTATCTTTTGTATTCCTCAGCTCCAAAATTTGTTAACTTGTATTTTTAATATTTACTCTTTAGTTTCCATTTTATTTGTGTATTGTTTTCATCTAAAAGATTTTGTAGAGCATCTTTTTGACAGTTATTTTGAATTCTGTGTTTGGTAATTCATATTCTTTTGTTCCTTTAATGTCATTCTCTGGAGATTTATTTTGCTCCTTTATTTGAGTCATATCTCCGTGTTTTGCCATATGTCTTATAACTTTGTGTTGGAACCTGTCCATCTGGAAAGCCATCTCCCCCAGTTTTTAATGGACTGGCTTCACACAGGAGAATAACTATTTTTCTCACTAATCGGCCTGCTAGACTTCCCTGGTGGCTCAGACGGTAAAGCATCTGCCTGTAATGTGGGGGACCCGGGTTCAATCCCTGGGTGGGGAAGATTTCCTAGAGAAGGAAATGGCAACACACTCCAGTACTCTTGCCTGGAAAATCTCATGGATGGAGGAGCCTGGTATGCTACAGTCCATGGGGTTGCAAAGAGTCGACATCACTGAGTGGCTTCACTTCACTTCACTTCAGCCTGGCTAGGGATTCTGAGGGACATTGAAACTATTTAGGAGGTTGCAAGTTCATAATTATAGGGTGCTCCAGCTCCTTTCTCATAATAATAATTTTAATAATATCTTGCTATTTCTGGTGCAAGTTTTCTGGTTTTACAGGAACAAGTACCCCATTTTCTTTGGGTGCACTTGCCAACAAACACTCAAAGTATGCCGGTTCTGCATCAACACCTTGAGTTAAGTAAAATTGGAATTAGTCTCTTAGGCAGTTCTCTCAAAATTCAAAAGTCTAGACAAATATTCAATTCTTCTGCTCCCCACTTGAGGGAGAAGCCTCGTGTTGTATATTGTACACTACCTCACAATTTTGTTGAATCATGCTGGCTTCAGCAAGCATTCTTCTTTGTGGTCAGTAGTCCATAGGTTGCCAAACTATCAGTTTCATCAGCACTCCAAATGAGATGTGTAAGAAATCAGTCTTTTGGCAGTCCTCCAAAAAGTTGGGGCATTGGACACACACACACACCACTCTTCTCTTTCTCTGTTAAGTCACAAGTTGGAATATTTGCTCCCAGGACTGACCTATCTTGGCTTGGGAATGACAAAGATGACTTTGAAATGCCTCTTCTTATCTATCTCAATGCAACTAGTCTCAGTTTTGTACTTTCCTGAAGTACAGAAGCATCTTATTTAGGTTATGAATATCTCATATAGGTTTTTGGTCTGTACTTTTTGTTATATTGATATTACTGTGGGGGAATGACTGCTGGGAATTTCTATTCTGCCATCTCACTAATGTCATTGTTCTCTTTTTGACAGTTTGGTATCAATAATATGGTAATCTCATAAAATTAATTTTAAAATGTATCTTTACATTTCTTTATAGAACATTTTTTTTTAATTTTTTTATTAGTTGGAGGCTAATTACTTCACAACATTTCAGTGGGTTTTGTCATACATTGATATGAATCAGCCATAGATTTACACTTATTCCCCATCCCGATCCCCCCTCCCATCTCCCTCTCCACCCGATTCCTCTGGGTCTTCCCAGTGCACCAGGCCCAAGCACTTGTCTCATGCATCCCACCTGGGCTGGTGATCTGTTTCACCATAGATAGTATACATGCTGTTCTTTTAAAACATCCCACCCTCACCTTCTCCCACAGAGTTCAAAAGTCTGTTCTGTATTTCTGTGTCTCTTTTTCTGTTTTGCATATAGGGTTATCGTTACCATCTTTCTAAATTCCATATATATGTGTTAGTATGCTGTAATGTTCTTTATCTTTCTGGCTTACTTCACTCTGTATAAGGGGCTCCAGTTTCATCCATCTCATTA
>NC_057419.1:78462995-78512601 GCF_019320065.1 Cervus canadensis
TAAGAGGGTTCCCTTTTCTCCACACCCTCTCCAGCATTTATTGCTTGTAGACTTTGGATAGCAGCCATCCTGACTGGCGTGTAATGGTACCTCATTGTGGTTTTGATTTGCATTTCTCTAATAATGAGTGATGTTGGGCATCTTTTCATGTGTTTGTTAGCCATCTGTATGTCTTCTTTGGAGAAATGTCTGTTTAGTTCTCTGGCCCATTTTTTGATTGGGTCATTTATTTTTTCTGGAATTGAGCTTCAGGAGTTGCTTGTATATTTTTGAGATTAATCCTTTGTCTGTTTCTTCATTTGCTATTATTTCTCCCAATCTGAGGGCTGTCTTTTCACCTTACTTATAGTTTCCTTTGTAGTGCAAAAGCTTTTAAGTTTCATTAGGTCCCATTTGTTTAGTTTTGCTTTTATTTCCAATATTCTGGGAGGTGGGTCATAGAGGATCTTGCTGTGATTTATGTCAGAGAGTGTTTTGCCTATGTTCTCCTCCAGGAGTTTTATAGTTTCTGGTCTTACATTTAGATTTTTAATCCATTTTGAGTTTATTTTTGTGTATGGTGTTAGAAAGTGTTCTAGTTTCATTCTTTTACAAGTGGTTGACCAGTTTTTCCCAGCACCACTTGTTAAAGAGGTTGTCTTTTTTCCATTGTTATATTCTTGCCTCCTTGTCAAAGATAAGGTTCATAGGTTCGTGGATTTATCTCTGGGCTTTCTATTCTGTTCCATTGCCGTCTATATTTCTGTCTTTGTGCCATACCACACTGTCTTGTAGACTGTGGCTTTGTAGTAGAGTCTGAAGTCAGGCAGGTTGATTCCTCCAGTTCCATTCTTCTTTCTCAAGATTACTTTGGCTATTCGAGGGTTTTTGTATTTCCATACAAATTGTGAAATTATTTGTTCTAGTTCTGTGAAAAATACTGTTGGTAGCTTGATAGGGATTGCACTGAATCTATAGGTTGCTTTGGGTAGAATAGCCATTTTGACAATATTGATTCTTCCAATCCATGAACACGGTATGTTTCTCCATCTGTTTGTGTCCTCTTTGATTTCTTTCATCAGTTTTTTATAGTTTTCTATGTATAGGTCCTTTGTTTCTTTAGGTAGATATACTCCTAAGTATTTTATTCTTTTTGTTGCAATGGTGAATGGTATTGTTTCCTTAATTTCTCTTTCTGTTTTTTCATTGTTAGTATATAGGAATGCAAGGGATTTCTGTGTGTTAATTTTATATCCTGCCACTTTACTATATTCGTTGATTAGTTCTAGTAATTTTCTGGTAGAGTCTTTAGGGTTTTCTATATAGAGGATCATGTCATCTGCAAACAGTGAGAGTTTCACTTCTTCTTTTCCTATCTGGATTCCTTTTACTTCTTTTTCTGCTCTAATTGCTGTGGCCAAAACTTCCAACACTATGTTGAACAGTAGTGGTGAGAGTGGGCACCCTTGTCTTGTTCCTGATTTCAGGGGAAATGCTTTCAATTTTTCTCCATTGAGGGTGATGCTTGCTGTGGGTTTGTCATATATAGCTTTTATTATGTTGAGGTATGTTCCTTCTATTCCTGCTTTTTGGAGAGTTTTAATCATAAATGAGTGTTGAATTTTGTCAAAGGCTTTCTCTGCATCTATTGAGATAATCATATGGTTTTTATCTTTCAATTTGTTAATGTGGTGTATTACATTGATTGATTTGCAGATATTGAAGAATCCTTGCATTCCTGGCGAACATTTTTTATTTTTACTTTTTTCCTGCTTCCTGACTATGCTCTGGAAAGGTAAGACTTAATAGTTAATTGACTTTCACATAAATAAGTTTGAAAAAAAAAATTGGCTTGTTAATATGAGCCTTTACTATTAGACATAATATTTGTTTTTGTATTCTTAGCACCTGGCACAGATATGGCATTTAATGCATGCTTGTTTAATGAATGAATGAATCAATGAATAATAACAGCATAGTAAGCAACTTTCAAATAATTAATATTATACTACTATTACAATAGTTATATTATATTTTGTTTTTGGTCTAGTATATCTATAGATAAATTTTCCTAAAAGAGATGTAGAAGATAAAGAGATTCTGTAGTGGAAACCAGCATTCACCAGAATAGTATCACAATTGTAAATGTATTTTTTGGATATGAATCAAATTCTACTTCTAGTTTCTAGATTGATGATACTATTTTTCTTTAGAAAATAACTTGTTTCAACTTATTTTGTGGGCTTCTCAGGTGGTGCTAGTGGTAAAGAACCCGCCTACCAACGCAGGAGACATAAGAGATGCAGGTTCAGTCCCTGGGTTGGGAAAATCCCCTGGAGGAGGGCATGACAACCCACTCCAGTATTCTTGTCTGGAGAATCCCATGGACAGATGAGCCTGGTGGGCTATAGTCCGTAGGACCCCCAAAAGTTGGACATGACTGAATTGATTTAGCACATATGCAGGCCTTGAACTAAATTAAATGAATTATTATATGCTTATTGATAGCAGCTATTTTTCCAAGGAAGATTTTGGTACTTGCACTAATATAGAAATTGTATTCAGCAGTGCTTTGTATACAGATGGAATAACCTTTTCAGAAAGTACAGTAGGTGCTATATGGAGTAGTTAGTAGTAACATTTTGGACAATATATAATGGGTGAAAGTAAGGGTGGGAAGGACCCTTATAAGATTTACTCTTCTGGAATGATTTATTTAAAAGGTTGGTTTTCAGTTGTTGTTCAGTCGCTAGGTCGTGTCTGACTCTTTGTGACCCCATGAACTGCAGCATACCAGGCCCCTCTGCCTTTCATTATTTCGTGTAGTTTGCTCAAATTCATGACCATTGAGTCAGTGATATGATCTAACCATCTCATCCTCTGCTCACTCCCTCTCCTTTTGCCTTTAATCTTTCCCAGCATCAGGATCTTTTCCAATGAGTCAGTTGTTAGCATCAGGTGGCCAAAGTACTGGAGGACAGGGGAGTAAAAGAGCATTTATTGATAAGTTGAAGACAGACAATCCATTCTTTAAGTAACTGTGTTATGTGAGATATATTTGTAAACCACATTAATCTTTAGGACAGTTGTAGTTAGCAATATATACTCAACTGTATTATTTTCTTTCATGAAATTACCTTTCTGCCTGTCCTTGTGTATCTTTAAACAAAAGAATTAATTTTGGTGTGTAGGGACAGAGGAAGAGTAAAACCTATTCACAGGTTCGAGTAGGGTAAGCCAAAGTACAGATTCCATAACAAATAAAAATGACAACATGAGTTCATTGAAAACGCATTGAAGGTAAGAAATAGTTGATATCAGAAATGACAGAAGTACCAAAATGAAAGATTAACTAGATATAACAACTGGAACAGCAGGGGAACGAGGATGAATGACAACTGAAACCTGATTTCAGGTAATTCACCTTCTCATAGGAAGATAAGAATCACATTCATATATTAACAACCAGGAAACACAAGAACTGATGGATCAAAATGAATACAAGCCTTAGATAGATCAGAGTTCTGAAGGTTCCCTGATGTTCCAGGTGTTAATCCCTTAGTTGTTCTGTCATTTGAGGTTTTGAAGTGAGTGTCTTAAGGAGAATTGATATCAGGAAGAACAAGGGATGAAAACTGGGACAATGAATCTTTACCAATCTGTATATAGTATTTCCTCGGAGTAAAAGATGGCAGAATAGAAGGATGTGTGCTCATTTTCTCCTGTGAGAATTCCAAAGTTGCAACTCACTGATGAAAAACCATCAACAGGAGAATGCTGGATCACACCAAAAAAAGATACCGCACATGCAAGGACAAAGGAGAAGCCCAAACAAGACAGGAGGAGGGACAAAATCACATTTAGAATCAAACTCCATGCCCACTAGAGACTCTTGGAGGGCTCAAACAAAACCTTATCTAAACCAGGAACCAGAGACCGCACAGAGACTGAGCTAGACCTGCCTTTGAAGGTTTGAGTGTCTCCTGCAGAGGCACAAGTCAGCAGTGGCACACTGTGGGAACATGAGATCTGGCTACAGCAGACCTGGGAAGCCGGCTTGTAGCATAAAGTCCTCTTCGAGGAGGTCGCCATTAGCACGACCATAGAGCCACCAAAATAGACTCTTGGAGGGCACAAACAAAACATTGTGCACACCAAGATCCAGGAGAGAGGAGCAGTGATCCCAAAAGAGAATGAGTCAGACTTGACTGTGAATGTCCAGAAGTCTCCAGTGGAAGCCTGGGTCAATGGTGGCTGGCTGTGGGGCTGGGGCACTGAATACAATAGTGCTGGCATAAATCCTTTTGAAGGAGGTCAACATTACCACCATTACCCTTACCATAGTGTGGCCTTAGGCCAAACAACAGGGAGGGAACACAGCCCCGCCTATCAACAGAAAATTGGATTAAAGATTTACTGAACATGGCCCCACACATCAGGACAAGATCCAGATTCCCCTACAGCCAGTCCCTCCCATCAGAAGGCTTCTACAAGCATCTTATACTTAGCCATCAGAGGGCAGACAGAATGAAAGCCACAATCACAGAAAAGTAACCAAACTGATCACATGGATCACAGTCTTGTCTAACTCAATGAAACTATGAGCCATGCCCTGTAGTGCCACTCAAGACAGGCGAGTCATGGTGGAGAGTTCTGACAAAATGTGGGGCACTGGAGAAGGGAATGGCAAAGCACTTCAGTATTCTTGCCTTGAGAACCCCATGAACAGTATGAAAAAGCAAAAAGAGGTTCTATGATGGCCTCCAAGACCTTTAGAACTAACACCAAAAAAAAAAAAAAAAAAAAAAGATATCCTTTTCATCATGGGGACTGGAATGCAAAAGTAGGAAGTCAGGAGATACCTGGAGTAACAGTTGAGTTTGGTCTTGGAGTACAAGATGAAGCAGGGCAAAGGTTAAGAGTTTTCCCAAGAGAACGCCGTGGCCATAGCAAACATCAATTCTACACATAGACATCACCAAATAACCAAAACTGAAATTAGATTGATTATATTCTCTTCAGCTAAAGATGGAGAAGCTCTGTAGAGTCAGCAAAAACAAAACCATTACATGACTATAGCTCAGGTCATGAACTCCTTATTGCCAAAATCAGACTTAAATTGAAGAAAGTAGGGAGTACCACAGATCATTCAGGTATGACCTAAATCAAATCCCTTACGATTATACTGTGGAAGTGATAAATAGATTCAAGGGATTTGATCTGATAGACAGAGGGCCTGAAGAACTACGGACAGAGGTTCATGACACTATACAGTAGGTGGTGATCAAAACCATCCCCATGAAGAAGAAATGCAAAAAGGCAAAATGTTTGTCTCAGGAGGCCTAACAAATAGCTAAAAAGAAGAGAAGCAAAAGGCAAAGGAGAAAAGGAAAGATACATATATCTGAATGCAGAGTTCCAAAGAATACCAAACAGAGATAAGAAAGATTCCCTATCATCAGTGCAAAGAAACAAAGGAGAATAGTAGGATGGGAAAGACTAGAGATCTCTTCAAGAAAATTAGAGATATCAAGGGAATATTTCATGCAAGTCATTCAGTTCAGTCGCTCAGTCGTGTCTGATTCTTCCTGACCCCATGGACTGAAGTATGCCAGGCCTCCCTGTCCATCACCAACTCCCAGAGTTTACACAAATGCATGTCCATTGAGTCAGTGATGCCATCCAGCCATCTCATCCACTGTCGTCCCCTTCTCCTGCCTTCAATCTTTCCCACCATCAGGGTCTTTTCAAATAAGTCAGTTCTTCACATCAGGTGGCCAAAGTATTGGAGTTTCAGCTTCAGCATCAGTCCTTCCAATGAATATTCAAGGCTGATTTCCTTTAGGATGGACTGGTTGGATCTCCTTGCAGTCCAAGGGAGTCTCAAGAGTCTTCAACACTGCAGTTCTTCAGCACTCAGCTTTCTTTACAATCCAACTCTCACATCCATACATGACTACTGAAAAAAACAAACAAATAAACAAAAAAACATAGCTTTGACTAGACGGACCTTTCTTGGCAAAGTAATGTCTCTGCTTTTTAATATGCTGCCCATGTTGGTCATGACTTTTCTTCCAAAAAGCAAGCATCTTTTAATTTCATTGCTACAGGCAACATCTGCAGTGATTTTGGAAACCCCCAAAATAGTCTGTCACTGTTTCCATTGTTTGCCCATCTATTTGTCATGAAACGATGGGACTGAATGCCATAATATTAGTTTTCTGAATGTTGAGTTTTAAGCCATCTTTTTCACTCTCCTCTTTCACTTTTATCAAGAGGTTTTTTAGTTCTGCTTCGCTTTCTGCCACAAGGGTGGTGTCATTTGTATATATGAGGTTATTGATATTTCTCCTGGCAATATTCATTACAGCTTGTGCTTAACCTTTTAGGATTTGAAACGAAACTATGAGCCATGTTGTGTAGGGCTACCTAAGATGGACGGATCGTCGTGGAGAGTTCTGAAAAAACGTGGTCCACTGGAGAAAGGAATTGCAAACCACTTCATTATTCTTGCCTTAAGAATCCCATGAATAGTATGAAAAGGCAAAAATATAGGACACTGAAAGATGAACTCCCCAAGTCAGTTGGTGCCCAATATGCTACTGGAGACCAGTGGAGAAATTTCATGCAAAGATGAGCACAATAAAGGACAGAAACAATATGGACCTAACAGAAGCAGAAGATACTAAGAAGAGGTGGCAATAATACATAGAAGAAATATACAAAAAAGATATTAATGACCCAGACAACCATGATGGTGTGTTCACTCACCTAGAGCCAGACATCCTTGAATCCAACATCAAGTGGGCCTTAGGAAGCATCAATACAAACAAAGCTAGTGGAGGTGACAGAATTCCAGCTGAGCTACATGAATTCCTAAAAGATGATGCTGTGAAAGTACTTCACACAATACACCAGCATATTTGGAAAACTCAGTAGCGGCCACAGGACTGGAAAAGGTCAGTTTTCATTCCAATCACAAAGAAAGACAATGCCAAAGAATGTTCAGACTACTACACAATTGCACTCATCTCACATGCTAGCAAAGTAATGCTCAAAATTCTCCAAGCTAAACTTCAACAATACATGAACCAAGAACTTCCAGATGTACAAGCTGGATTTGGAAAAGGCAGAGAAACCAGAGATCAAACTGCCAACATTCCCTTGGATCATAGAAAAAGGAAGAGATTTCCAGAAAAATATCTACATCTTCACTGTTGACTACACTAAATCTTGTGACTGTGTGGATCACAGCAAACTGTGGAAAATTCTTAAAGAGATGGGAAGACCAGACCACCTTACCTGCCTCCTGAGAAATCTGTATTCAGGTCAAGAAGCAACATGCAGAAAAGGACATGGAATAGACTGGTTCCAAATTGGAAAAGGAGTACATCAAGCCTGCATATTGTCACCCTGATTGTTTAACTTATATGGGGTGTACATCATGTGAAATGCCAGGCTGGATGAAGCATGAGCTGAAATCAAGATTGCCAGAAAAAAAAAATATCAATAACCTCAGATATGCTGATGATACCACCCTTATGGCAGAAAATTAATAACTAAAGAGCCTCTTGATGAAAGTAAAAGAAGAGAGTGAAAAAATTGGCTAAATTTCAATAATCAAAAAAACTAAGATCATAGAATCTGGTCCCATCACTTCATGGCGAATAGATCAGGAATCAATCGAAACAGTGACAGACTTTATTTTCTTGGACTCCAAAATCAGTGCAGATGGTGACTACAGTCATGAAATTACAAGTCGTTTGCTCCTTGGAAGGAAAGTTATGACCAACCTAGACAGCATATTATAAAGCAGAGACATTACTTTGTCAACAAAGGTCCATATCGTCAAAGCTATGATTTTTCCAGTAGTCATGTATGGATGTGAGAGTTGGACCATAAAGAAAGCTGAGCACTGAAGAATTGATGCTTTTGAACTGTGGTGTTGGAGAAGACTCTTGAGAGTCTCTTGGACTGAAAGAAGATGAAACCAGTCAACCCTAAAGTAAATCAGTTCTGAATATTCATTGGGAGGACTGGTGCTGAAGCTGAAGCTCCGATAGTTTGAGCAAGCTCCAAGAGTTCGTGATGGACAGGGACGCCAGGCATGACGCAGTCCATGGGCTTGCAAAGAGTTGGGCACAGCTGAGCAACTGAATTGAACTGAACATAGTATTTCAATATTATAACAATTAATAGGAGTATTTTGTGGCTGACATAACCCTAGGTACAGGACATGAAAAAATGACAATAGATAATAAATTTTGTATATCTCAAAATGAGGTCAAAGGTGTAAGAGTATTGAATTCTATGTGAAGTTAGACTTCATGGACAAAGTAACACTTCAATTGGGTCTTGAAATATAAATAAGCATTTGACATCTTAGAGGCATTCCAGGAACATGAATTGGAAACATGAACTTAAACATAGTTTTCTAAATATGGTATGAAATATTATATTATGAAGCATTTGCTGCTGTTGCTGCTGCTGTTTAGTCACTCAGTTGTGTCTGACTCTTTGCAACCCCTTGGACTATAACTCGCCAGGCTCTTCTGTTCACTGGATTATCTTGGCAAGAATACTGGAGGAGGTTCCCATCTCATTCTCCAGGGTATCTTCCCCAACCAAGAATCAAACCCGCATCTCCAGCATCTCTTGCATTAACAAGCAGATTCTTTACCACTGAGCCACATGGGAAGCCCAATATGAAACATTTAGGAAGCCTCTAATTTCTCAGGTGAACTGAAATGTAAGTTGCAAGGAAATAAGTGATATATGATGGTATTGGAGAAAGTAGGTAGGAGAATTGATTTGCCTAAAATCACACATTTAGTAAGTGGAAGAGTGATTATTTAAAATTTAGTTATCTCTGGTTCTAAAAACTATAATTTTCTACCACACTTGTGTTTTATGATGACTCTTTTTTTTTTTTTTTAAGGCAGAGTTTTCTGAATTTTTTTTTTTTTTTTTTTTTACTTATATGACAAAGGTCCATATAGTCAAGGTTATGGTCTTTCCAGTGGTCACATACAGTTCTGAGAGCTGGACCATCACAAAGGCAGAATGCCAAAGAATTGATGCCTTCCAGCTGTGGTGCTGGAGAAGACTGTGGAGAGTCCCTTGGACAACAAGGAGATCAAACCAGTCAATCTTAAAGGAAATCATCCCTGAATACTCATTGGAAGGACTGATGCTGAAGCTCCAGCATTTAGGTCACCTGATGCCAATAGCTGACTCATTGGAAAAGTCCCTGATCTGGGAAAGATTGAGGGCAGAAGGAAAAGAAGGCATCAGAGGATGAGATGGCTGGATGGCATCATTGATGCAATGGACATGAACTTGGGCAAATTCTGGGAGATGGTGTGGGACAGACAGGACTAGCGTGCTGCAGTCCATGGGTTCAAAGAGACAGACAGTACTGGGCGACTGAACAAAAAACAAAATTTTTGAAAGGAAATCTTACACATATATAAAATACAAGATTTACTGTGCATTGATTGAAGTAAGTACTATGCATGGCAACCCCTTAGATGCCTCTGTGTCCAAATCTATTGCTTCAGTAAGCACTCTTTTTCCTCCCAACAATTTCCCCACCCCACACACGTTATGAAAAATGTTTCATGGGAGACCAGTGGAGAGAGTGACTAATTCATTATGGAGAAGTCATAGAACAATTTGTAATGGGAGGTGACACTCTCCCTGGACCTTGATTGAAAAATAGACCTTCATAAGACACAGAAGTGAGAAGTAAAACTGCAGACGGAATAGAGGAAGAAAATGATCATTATAAAAGAGTGCCTTGCAAGAAAATTACTAGAGCTAATAAATGAACACAGGAAAGTTGCAGGATATAAAATTAACACACAGAAATCCCTTGTATTCCTATACACTAACAATGAGAAAACAGAAAGAGAAATTAAGGGAACAATTCCATTCACTATTGCAAAGAAAATAATAAAATACTTAAGAATAAATCTACCTAAAGAAACACAGAAGTGCACCAGCTGTGACAGACGGCACAAAAGCATGGCCCTGAGGAACTACCCCTCGCTCAAGGTCAGGTGTGGCGACCAAGAGCGCCAGGCTGCTACAGCGCAGGAGTGGCCTACAGGAACTTCCCCAAGTCCGAGGTCAGGAGAGGCGGACGAGAGGAGCTGCCCCACATCCGAGATCGGGGGCGGCCGCCGAGAGGAGCTGCCACACCTCTGAGGTTGGGGGCAGCAGCCGAGAGGAACTACCCCATGCCCGAGGTCAGGGGCCGTGCCCGAGGAGCAACCCCACCTCCAAGGAATGGTGGCTGTGCCGGTGCAGGAGGGCCGAGGGGAGCTACTCCATGTTCAAGGTTATGAGGGGCGGCCTTGAGAAGATACCCCTCGTCGAACGTAAGAGAAACCCAAGTGGGATGATAGGTGTTGCTAGAGGGCATCAGAGGACAGACACACTAAAACCATAATCACAGAAAACTAGCCAATCTGATCCCATGGACCACAGTCTTGTCTAACTCAATGAAACTAAGCCATGCCATGTGGGGCCACCCAAGATGGTCAGTCATGGTGGAGAGGTCTGACCGAATGTGGTCCAGTGGAGAGGGGAATGGCAAACCACTTCAGTATTCTTGCCTTGAGAGCCCCATGGACAGTATGAAAAGGCAAAATGATAAGATACTGAAAGAGGAACTCCCCAGGTCGGTAGGTGCCCAATATGTTACTAGAGATCAGTGGAGAAATAACTCCAGGAAGAATGAAGGGATGGAGTCAAAGCAAAAACAATACCCAGTTGTGGATGTGACTGGTGATAGAAGCAAGGTCTGATGTTATAAATAGCAATATTGCATAGGAACCTGGAATGTTAGGTCCATGAATCAAGGCAAATTGGAAGTGGTCAAACAGGAGATAGCAAGAGTGAATGTTGACATTCTAGGAATCAGCAAACTAAAATCGACTGGAATGGGTAAATTTAACTCAGATGACCATTATATATACTACTGTGGGTAGGAATCCCTTAGAAGAAATGGAGTAGCCATCATGGTCAAAAAAATAGTTTGAAATGCAGTACTTGGATGAAATCTCAAAAATGACAGAATGATTTCTGTTCGTTTCCAAGGCCAACCATTCAATATCATGGTAATCCAAGCATATGCCCCAACAAGTAACACTGAAGAAGCTGAAGTTGAATGGTTCTATGAAGACCTACAAGATCTTTTAGAACTAACACCACAAAAAGATGTTCTTTTGATTATAGGGGACTGAAATGCAAAGGTAGGAAGTCAAGAAACACCTGGAGTAACAGGCAAATTTGGCCTTGGAGTACAAAATGAAGCAGGGCAAAGGCTAATAGAGTTTTGCTAAGAGAACACACTGGTCATAGGAAACACCATCTTCCAACAACACAAGAGAAGACTCTACACATGGACATCACCAGATGGTCAAAACTGAAATCAGATTGATCATATTCTTTGCAGCCAAAGATGAAGAAGCTCTATACAGTCAGCAAAAACAAGACAGGGAGCTGGCTGTGACTCAGATCATGAACTTCTTATGTCCTAATTAAGACTTAAATTGGAAAAAGTAGGGAAAACTACTAGACCATTCAGGTATGACCTAAATCAAATCCCTTATAATTATACAGTGGAAGTGAGAAATAGCTCTAACGGACTAGATCTGATAAACAGAGAACCTGATCAACTATGGACAAAGGTTTGTGACATTGTATAGGAGACAGGGATCAAGACCATCCCCATGGAAAAGAAATGCAAAAAGGCAAAATGGTTGTTTGAGGAGGCCTTACAAATAGCTTTGAAAAGAAGAGAAGTGAACACCAAAGTAGAAAAGGAAAGATATTCCCATCTGAATGCAGAGTTTCAAAGAACAGCAGGGAGAGATAAGAAAGCCTTCCTCAGCGATCAATGAAAATAAATTGAGGGAAACAACAGAATTGGAAAGACTAGAGATCTCTTCAAGAAAGTTAGAGATACCAAGGGAACATTTCACACAAACATGGGTTCAATAAAAGACAGAAATGGTATGGACCTAACAAAAGCAGAAGATATTAAGAAGAGGTGGCAAGAAGACACAGAAGAACTGTACAAAAAAAGATCTTCATGACCCAGATAATCACGATGGTGTGATCACTCGCTTAGAGCCAGACATCCTGGAATGTGAAGTCAAGTGGGCCTTGGAAAGCATCACTAAGAACAAAACTAGTGGAGGTGATGGAATTCCAGTTGAGCTAATTCAAATCCTGAAAAATGACGCTGTGAAAGTGCTGTACTCATTATGCCAGCAAATTTGGAAAACTCAGCAGTGGCCATAGGACTGGAAAAGGTCAGTTTTCATTCCAACCCCTAAGAAAGGCAACCCCAAAGAATGCTCACACAACCGCACAATTGCACTCATCTCACTCACTAGTAAAGTAATGCTCAAAATTCTCCAAGCCAGGCTTCAGCAATACGTGGACTGTGAACTTCCAGATGTTCAAACTGGTTTTACAAAAGGCAGAGGAACCAGAGATCAAATTGCCAATATCCACTGAATCATTGAAAAAGCAAGAGAGCTCCAGAAAAACATTTGCTTCTGTTTTATTGACTATGCCAAAGCCTTTGACTGTGTGGATCACAATAAACTGTGGAAAATTCTGAAAGAGATGGGCATAAAAGACCACCTGACCTGCCTCTTGAGAAACCTGTGTGCAGGTCAAGAAGCAGCAGCTAGAACTGGACATGGAACAACAGACTGGCTCCAAATAGGAAAAGGAATACATCAAGACTGTATATTGTCATTCTGCTTATTTAACTTATATGCAGAGCACATCATGAGAAATGCTGGTCTGGAGGAAGCACAAGCTGGAATCAAGATTGCCAGGAGAAATATTAATAACCTCAGATATGCAGATTACACCACCCTTATGGCAGAAAGTGAAGATGAACTAAAGAGCCAATTGATGAAAGTGAAGGAGGAGAGTGAAATAGTTGGCTTGAAGCTTAACATTCAGAAAAGTAAGATCATGGCATCTGGTCCCATCATCTCATGGAAAATTGATGGGGAGACAGTGGAAATAGTTTCAGACTTTATTTTTTTTAGGCTCCGAAATCACTGTAGATGGTGATTGCAGCTATTAAATTAAAAGATGCTTGCTCCTTGGAAGGGAAGTTATGACCAACCTAGACAGCATGTTAAAAAGCAGAGACATTACATTGCCAACAAAGGTCTGTCTGATCAAGGCTATGGTTTTTCTAGTGGTCATGTATGGATGTGAGAGTTGGACTATGAAGAAAGCTGAGCACCGAAGACTTGATGCTTTTGAACTATGGTGTTGCAGAAGACTCTTAAGAGTCCCTTGGACTGCAAGGAGATCCAACCAGTTCATCCTAAAGGAGATCAGTCCTGGGTGTTCATTGGAAGGACTGTTGCTGAAGCAGAAAGTCCAGTACTTTGGCCACCTCATGCGAAGAGTTGACTCATTGGAAAAGACCCTGATGCTGGGAGGGATTGGGGGGGGCAGGAGGAGAAGGGGTTGATAGAGGATGAGATGATTGGATGGCATCACCGACTCGATGGACATGGGTTTGAGTAGACCCCGGGAGTTGGTAATGGACAGGGAGGCCTGACATGCTGCGATTCATGGGGTCGCTAAGAGTCAGGCACAACTGAGTGACTGAACTGAACTGAAAGAAACAAGAGACCTATATATAGAAAACTTTAAAACATTGATGAAAGAAATCAAGGATGACACAAATAGATGGAGAAATATACCATGTTCGTGGATTAGAAATATCAATATCATGGAAATGAGTACACTACCCAAAATAATCTATAGATACAATGCAATCCCTATCAAGCTACCCATGGTGTTTTTCACAGAACTAAAACAAATGATTTCACAATTTGTATGGAAACACAAAAAACCTCAAATAGCCAAGGCAACCTTGAGAAAGAAGAATGGAAATGGAGGAATCAACCTGCTTGACTTCAGGCTATACTACAAATCAACAGTCATCAAGACGGTATGCTACTGGCACAAAGACAGAAACATAGATCAATGGAACAAAATAGAAAGCCCAGAGATAAATCCAGGCACCTATGGACCCCTTATCTTTGACAAAGGAGGCAAAAATACACAATGGAGTAAAGACAATCTCTTTAACAAGTGGTGCAAAGAAAACTGGTCAAACACTTGTAAGAGAATGAAAGTAGAACACTTTCTAACACCATACCCAAAATAAACTCAAAATGTATTAAAGATCTTAATGTAAGACCAGAAACTATAAAAACTCCTAGAGGAAAACATAGGCAAAACACTCTGTGACATAAATCATAGCAGGGTTCTCTATGAATCACCTCCCAAAGTAATGGAAATAAAAGGAGAAAAAAAAAACAAAAAAACAAATGGGACCTAATTAAACTTAAAAGCTTTTGCACAATAAAGGAAAGTGTAATCAAGGTGAAAAGACAGCCTTCAGAATGGGAGAAAATAATAGCAAATGAAGCAACTGACAAAGGATTAATCTCAAAAATATACAAGCAACACCTGCAGCTCAATTCCAGAAAAATAAACGACCCAATCAAAAAACGGGCCAAAGAAATAAACAGACATTTCTTCAAAGAAGACATACAGATGGCTAACAAATACATGAAAAGATGCACAACATCACTCATTATCAGAAAAATGCAAATCAAAACCACAGTAAGGTACAATCTCACACCAGTCAGAATGTCTGCTATCCAAAAGTCTACAAACAATAAATGCTGGAGAGGATGTGGAGAAAAGGGAACCCTCTTACACTGTTGGTAGAAATGCAAATTAGTATAGACGCTATGGAGAACAGTGTGGAGATTCCTTAAAAAGCTGGAAATAGAACTGCCATATGACCCAACAGTCCCACTGCTGGGCATACCCACCAAGCAAACCAGAAGTGAAAAAGATACATGTACCCCATTGTTCATCGAAGCACTGTTTTCAATACCCAGGACATAGAAACAGCCTAGATGTCCATTGGCAGACGAATGGATAAGAAAGCTGTGGTACATATACACAATGGAATACTACTCAGCTATTAAAAGTAATGCATTTGAATCAGTTCTAATGAAGTGAATAAAACTGTAGGCTCTTATACAGAGCAAAGTATGTTAGAAAGAAAAACACCAATACAGTTTATTAATGCATATATATGGAATTTAGAAAGATGGTAATGATGACCCTATTGGTGAGACAGGAAAAGAGACACAGATGTAAAGAACAGAATGTTGGACTCTGTGGGAGAAGGCGAGGGTGGGATGATTTGAGAGAATAGTATTGAAACATGTGTATTATCATATGTGAAACAGATCACCAGTCCAGGTTTGATGCATGAGACAGGGTGCTCAGTTTGGTGCACTGGGATGACCCTGAGGGATGGGATGGGGATGGAGGTGGGAGGGAGGGCCAGGATGGGGAACACATGTACACCCATAGCTGATTCATGTGAATGTATGGCAAAAACCATGACAATATTGTAAAGTAATTAGCCTCCAATTACAATTTTTAAAAAATTAAGAAAAAAAATTTAAATGATTGCTTTAGCTTACTCATAGCTAACGAACTTGGACATTAACCTGTGAGTAAAGTGAATCATTGAAAGATTTTCAGCAGCAGAGTGTGACAAGGAAACTGGCATTTTAGAAAGATTATTCTGAAATCAGGATGTAAAATGGAATGGAGCATCAGAAAGGGCAGAGAAAAGTAAGTCATTTAGGAGGTTGTTGTCCCATCAAGAAATGAGGTTGGTCTGAACTTAAATCCTTGTGGCAAAGTAGCTCCATACTATGAATTGAGGGAGAATGAAAAAAATGTTTCATTATTATTTGATTATTCAGTATTCAGGTATGGATACCCTAATTGCCAGAAAGATAGCTTATCTGTTGGGATTTTTCATAGGCAAAATTAAATTTTGATTTGATATTTTGATGATTTGGCAGACTGTTCCTGGTTGCTTTACAAGTACTATTCATAAACTTTAAATGACTCCCAATTTCTCTATGATCTTTTCCTTTGCTTTGCAATGGGTTTTGTTAGAAATAATTCAGCAAAATCATACCAGGGTTCTAACACAAACTTTTTTTTTGTATTTCTTACAAGTGTTCCACAGCATGACTAAAAACAATATGCACAGCTTCCTGTGTTCTAAAGCACTCTTTAGTTTTATTTTTCTCATAAAGTAAGGGTTATATATGAAGGACAGTGAGAAAACTCATTTGAATACATGATTTGATTTATATTTTCCATAAATTAAAAACATGATTTATACATTATATATCATGTATTTTACATATTATTTTCATTGAAATCCATTTTAGCTACTACTATTTTAGGCTAACCTATATTGTCAGAAACCTACAGTTGATTATATATGCTCATAATTATTTTTTGAAGTCTTTAGGGTTCATTTATGTCAAAGAGGCTTGATGCAGAAAGAAGATTAAGTGTGAAGATTTCCTTGGTTTGCTTACGAATGTGGTTTAAAAAATATTTGGCCACAGAGAAATTTGTATCAGAAATAAAGCCACAGGTTTTCCTGTTTTTCAAATGGAGTTTTAAACAAAACAGAAGCAATTTAAATATTTGCCAATAGGGTTGATTTGGTGAGAATCTTTGCATTCAATGCATTTGCGTTGCATTCATAAGTTTATCTGTCCAAATTAGTCTTATGTGACTGAAACATATGGCAGTGCTGCATGTGAAAACAAAAGGAATTTCTAGCTAAGAGCCCTTAACAATTTAAAATTTTGTTCTTTATATTCTGTGGTGCAAGATTTGACTTTTCTAAGGCTTTTGGAGTGGTTTCCCTGGAGGCTCAGACAGTAAAGAATCTGCTTCCAATGTGGGAGATCCGGATTTGATCCCTGTGTCAGGAAGATCCCCTGGAGAAGGGAATGGAAACGCACTCCAGTATTCTTGCCTGGAGAATCCCATGGACAGAGGAGCCTGGTAGGCTACAGTCCATGGGGTTGCAAAGAGTCGGACACAACTGGGCTACTAACACACACACACATGGCATTTGGCCTCAAGATAATGATGTTATTTCTTCCTTCTCCACCTCCTTTCACAGTATACTAGAGTTTGTACCAATAGTGTTTAGTCAACATCTCTTTATTTCTTGCATTTTCCCCTTTAACATAAAACACCCTGATTTTGGAGGCCATTTCTTTTGGGGAGATAGGTTTCTGCATGCTTCATTTATGTAGGCATAAATACTCATGCTATCAGCTAATTGTGTTGCCTTTATGATTGTGATGGGATAGAAAGCTTGGAATGTAGGTCTTCCATCTTTACCAACTTTTTCCCCCCTCTTCATCTATGCTCTTTTCTTTATCTCCATTTTACCCTTCTTCAATACCTCTGTTCACTGTAGTTCAAAGAAGCAGGAAGTTGGTGAGGATATGAGAGTCGTATAGAAAGCACATGCAGTTATTTTCTTTACTATAAGTCTTTATCTGCATGCTATCAACATAATTGGCCAAGACATGAAAATGCACAATTAAATCCATTTCTGTTAGTTGTGATATTGGCTCATAAGAGCAAAGTGTTAATTTTTCATGAATTTTGTGAGCTAGACATTAAGTCAATCATTACTAAAAATTAAATTATATAAACAATATTGAGTAGATTATAATAAAAATGTGACAATTATTTATAATTTATTTTTTTACTACATTTTACTATTATACATGTTTTTAAGGTTATTACATCTATTGCACTTGCACAGTGGGGATAGTATATAATGATGTGTCACAACATTATTTCCCAATTATGCCCTCAATGATACCATGTTCTAGCTTGAAACTGGAAACAGTGGGAGTATTTGCATTATGAAAATCAGCATTTTACAAATAATTATTCAATTTTTTTTTAAGTTTTTTAACTTGAGTCAATAAACTATAGTCCATGGGCCAACTCTAGCCTGCCATCTATTTTGGTAAATAAAGTTTTAATGGAATATAGGCAATTCTAGTGCTACAAGGATGGAGTTGACTATATGACTTGCAAAGCACAAAGTATTTACACCATTTCCTCCTATATAAAATATTTGCCAACTTTTGGTTTAAATTTAAGAATACTGTTGAGAAAATGTTCACATGTCAAGTTAAATTTATAAGTGTAACATGGTTGTAACTGTGATACTGTGAGTACCACAAACATTTTAAAAAATATTCTTTAAGTATTTGAAAATTGCTATCCAACTCATTAGAAAACAGACTCACCAGCAACACAACAAAAGTTTTTATTATCATTATAGTGTATAAAACAATTATAATCTAGTGTTATATTAAAAAAAACAATGTAAATAAAGGTACAGATTATACTGCTTTTATTTGTCCAATTTTGAACATAGCTGGATTATAAACTTGGAGGGCAAGAAACTTATTTATTTGGTCATGCAATATCTAACATAGTGCTGAACATATGGAAGCTACTCAGCTAATCTCTGTGAATTATAAACTATCATTCTTACCTAAAAGGAAATCTATACTATATATTCATATAAAATTAATTCCCATATATACATTTTGATATTCCAAACTTTGAAGGACACAGAGTCAAGATTAATTGCTCTGCTTAGCCAATAAGAAAATGTGACCCATAAATGTTGAATTATATATAAACTTTTGCTACTTAAAGTCTGGTTCTTTGATGAGAAGCAGCATTTCATCACTTTTGATCTTGTTAGAAATGGAAGATGCAGTATTTCAGGTGCATTCCAGATCTACTGCTCCAGAAACTGCATGTTAACATTTCCAGCTGATGTCTATGCATGTAAAGCTAGACCAATTTCTAAGAATGTTCTTGAATATTGCCTCCCTAATATGCTATGTTTTCATATTTCAAAATATGAGAAATTAAGAAAATATTCCAGCTATTTTGAATCCAAGGTATAACAGAAAATAATTTTGCTTATTTCAATGTATTTTTTACTCCTTTAGCTATATTATCCAATTTTATTCTCAGAAACTTTTCCTCAGGCAAATAAGCTGAGCATTGTTAGGCCTTTGTAAATGAAGAATTAATAAAACTACAGATAACTGATTACTGTTTTAACCAACATTAAATGGTGTGTTTGTGACAGACTGGTCAGGTGAGATTTTATACAAGTTGATTTTCCTATCAAGGTCTATGAAGGGAGAAGTGATTACCTGATTAATTCAAACCCCTCATAAGCTCTATCTGAGTTTTTCAGGCTCCTGAACACTTCCTAGAGACAGCCCCACCTCCATTCCACCAAATTCCTGAAAAAATAACAAAATTAGGGTTTTAAACTTGAAGTGTCTGAGTAATTTTGCATAACCCAGTCTCTAGGCTTTAATCTATAAAAGGACGATTTAACTACTAAAATTTCTAATTGCAAACAATGTCTGATTACGTACAATAAACAAAGCAATTGCAGATGTCGTCTTGTTTTCAGTTGAGAATTCAATAATTTAAATTAATTTTTCATGGAAAGGTAAAAAAATTATATATATATATATAAAACTATTTTTGTCTACTAAAAATATAGGACCAGTAGATAATTAAACAAATGTTTCATATCTATGTGCAGAGCAGTGTAACTGTGTAGATGAAATTACTGACATCTATTTCCCCATACTAATTTATTATACATTATATTTTATTATTTTATTTTGATTTTATTACCTAAAATAAAAAAAAAATATGTTAACTTTATTATATGGTAAATTTTTTGGTTCTTCAAAGTACCCCTTATTGTTCCTCCATCTCCCGCAAGCTACACAGAGATACTTGTACAATGTCTCCATTAATCTTGCATTTGCTAGATGGTATCTAAGGCACAGTCAGTTTCCACAGAGATTAATTTGTCCAAATAGGCCTAAAAATTGGAGTTCAGAAATCACTTGGCAAATTCCCTTTAAACCAAGAACAATAATAAACAGAAAACTGATACTAACAGTTATAAAAGACCACACAGAGGAAGAACCAAGAATAGAATTGCTGTATGTATATCTGTGAATGCTTCCATTAAACTAGCTTGTAGAAGATCTATGTTTGGTAGGATTTATACATGTTAATATATTAATTATTCAGCAGAAACTACAAACTTAAATTTCACACCAATAATTTTAGAATAAATAATAACTTTACTTAGTTAATGAGTCCATTATGGCTACTGGGTCACTCATTAATTTACGTTTAATATTTGAATCTTTGAGAAAAAATTTTCAGTATTGTCATTCAAATTTCATAACAACATGTTTATCCTTGCTAGAAAATTTTAAAGGAAAATTTGATGTATGCAAGTAACAATTCACAAATCACTTAGTAGTAGTATAGTAGTAGATAATAAAGACCAATATTTATGTTCATTACAGTTTTCCATTCAAATTTTGAATTTTTGAATATTTAGTGAAGATAAAAGCAACCTGAGTGGTAGCATTACTGTAGTTTTATTCTTACACTCTTTTTCATATGTGAAGCTATTAAATGAGCCTTGTTTCTCCTAGGGTTCACATTGTTTGGACTCTATTTATACTACAAGTATTATATGTTGTTTGCACTAATTTTTGTTTCTATTTCTTAAATGGCTAAACTGCCATGTGAAGGAAAAGAAAAACAAAACAAAACATAGTCCAATTGATAATGGAAAATATTGGAAATATGTAGCTGCTGTTACATGTATAAAAGCCCCTTTCTTTGTTTATTAGTGACCCCTAAGGTCCCTTTTAGTCCCATGATTTTCTTTTTATGCATGATAAAATTTGCCAATAACTTTATACTTCTTCATCCTGAACATATATCAGTTCAGTTCAATCACTCAGTTGTGTCCGACTCTTTGTGACTCCCTGGACTGCAGCACACCAATCTTCGCTGTCCATCACCAACTCCTGGAGCTTGTTCAAATTCATGTCCATTGAACCAGTGATGCCATCCAACCATGTCATCCTCTGTTGTCCCCTTCTCCTCCTGCCCTCAATCTTTCCCAGGATATGGGTGTTTTCCAATGAGTCAGTTCTTCCCATCAGGTGGCCCAAATATTGGAGTTTCTGCTTCAGCATCAGTCCTTCCAAAGAATACCTGGGACTTATTTCCTTTATAATCAATTGGTTTGATCTGCTTGCAGCCCAAGGGACTCTCAAAAGTCTTCTCCAACACCACAGTTCAAAAGCATCAACTCTTCAGCTTTCTTTATAGTCCAACTCTCACATCCATACATGACTACTGAAAAAACAAAAACAAAAATAAAAACAAAAAAACCCTTAGTTTTGATTAGATGGACCTTTGTTAGCAAAGTAATGTCTCTGCTTTTTAATATGCTGTCTGGGTTGGTCATAGCTTTTCTTCCAAGGAGCAAGCATCCTTTAACTTCATGGCTGCAGTCACCATCTGCAATGATTTTGGAGTCCCCAAAAATAAGGTCTGTCACTGTTTCCAATGTTTCCCCATATATTTGCCATGAAGTGATGGGACCAGATGCTATGATCTTCGTTTTTTGAGTGTTGAGCTTTAAGCCAACTTTTTCACTCTCCTCTTTCACTTTCATCAAGAGGCCTTTAGTTCTTCACTGTCTGCCATAAGGGTGGTGTCATCTGCATATCTGAGGCTATTCATATTTTTCTGTGCAATCTTGATTCCAGCTTGTGCTTCATCCAGCCCTACATTTTACATGGTGTACTCTGCATATAAGTTAAATAATCAGGGTGACAATATACCACCTTGATGTACTCCTTTCCTGATTTGGAATCAGTCTGTTGTTCCATGTCCAGTTCTAAGTGTTGCTTCCTGACTTACATACAGATTTCTCAGGAGGCAGGTAAGGTGGTCTGGTCTCCCCATCTCTTTATGAATTTTCCACATTTGGTTGTGATAGAATAAGTAATGAAATTTGAGGTTTGAGGATGAAATTATTTAAAACACAAGAAGAATGTCTGAAAGTAACCCATTTTTATTTCAGTGACCAGGGATGTATTCTGAGTCAGACTGCTTATGCACACAAAAGGATATATGAATGTATTTTTAGAGGCAAAGTAGATTGTTTGACAAGTGATTGCATGCATCATATATGATCATCTCTACCATCTCAAGTTTTATTTAAATGAATTTTGACTCTATTCTTTAACACAACCATTGTAAACCTCTCAAAAAATACTTTATCCTTCTTCACACAAACTTTTAAGGAAAACTTGCATGACTTGTCATAAACAAAAATACTTAAATTGTAAAACTCCAGTTCCTAAGGAAAAGAGAGACTAAAATAACCAACCCAAATTTCCAAAGCACACTGACAACTCAGGAGGATGGGTTATGTTATGGAAGTTTTTATATCACTAAGTAAGTGTGGGTGGCAATTTGCCAGCATCTCCATAGCTAAGGGATTGAAAAATCTGCCTATAGCATTTGAGAAACATGATATATATGCATAAATGGAAATTTATGCCTACATATTTTCAATACAAATATTTCCATATACTGGAAAATAATGAGGTAACTACTAAATTTGAAATTTCAAACTTAAATCATCTTCTTGGAGAAAAACAATACTGTATATCAATGTCTATCAATGAATTGTGTGGAAAAGTTAATATATTTCTACTTATTTTCCTTTAGCAAACTATTGAACTAGTACTGTCCATATTCACATTGTGATGTGTTTGTTTTATAGGGAACAATTAAAACAATTATTTTCTGTACTTTCTAATTAATTCTTCTATCTTTTTATACTAAATCTAATTGCATTCCCATTCCTTAACCCTTGTTTCTGTAACAGACCAAATACATAATATAAATTCTATTATATACAGTCAATTCATGCCTTTCAGCACATGAAGTGCTAAATATTTTCAGTTTAGAATAGGGATCAATATTTTTTGTTATGCTATTTTCCCAAGACTACTTATTTCTTAGGGTTGATTTTCTGTACTGAAACTGATGGTCTTATGAAAAAAAATCAACTTTTAAATATGATTATTTTCATTTTAATAAAAGTCCATATACACCTAACTCTGTGTTCTTAAGTCTGATTTCCCTGGGGAGTTATCATCAGCAGCTCATATTGTCACTCACCTACACCACTGAACTTGTTATCAAATAATCTGTGAAACAGTATAAGTTATTTATGTGTCATAGGGCAGATTTGTGATAAACTAAGTTTCAAAGTGATTAATTTTTGACATTTATTCTGTCTCTAATAACATGAGTCTAATTCCACCAGATTTAATTTTAAATAAGGAAGTTACATTTCCTCTCCTTATACCATATATAAATCCCTCACACATTATCAGTTGAATACCATTTATGACACTATGTGTTTTCTTATACAGAATAAAAATGAGAATATTTTCCTGTAAGCCACCAAACTAGTTACCAGAAGTCATTATGATCCTCTATTCAGATCAAACTTTGAAAGCCATTTCAGGATGTGCAAATTAAAATAACTAACCATCTTCTAACAACTTTCAGATAAAATAATTCTCTGTAAAAAACGAGAAATGACTCCATAATGTTAATGATAGTGAAAGTGGAATTCACGTCCGACTCTTTGTGACCCCAGGGACTGAAAGTCCATGAAATTCTCCAGGCTAGAATACTGGAGTGGGTAGCCTTTCCCTTCTCCAGGGATCGAACCCAGGTATCCCGCATTGCAGGCAGATTCTTTACCAGTTGAGCCACAAGAAAAGCCCGAGAATACTGGAGTGTGTAGCCTATTCCTTCTCCAGCAGATCTTCTCGACCCAGGAATGGAACTGGGGTCTCCTGCATCTCAGGCGGATTCTTTACCAACTGAGCTATAAGGGAAGTCCCAATGTTAATGATCCACATTATGAAAATATACTCTACAGTAGTGAAACCCAACAAATTGTGAGCAGACATAGTGATTTTAAAACCCATTTAGCTGTTGAGCCCCTTCTCGTCTTTACAAAAGTATGGTGCATCCATGTGTGCGTGCTAGTGGGGGGCAAGGGAAGGGCAGAGAAGAGGTGTAGAGGGAATATGGTAACTCATAGGCGTAGCTTCTATAAAACTCTTCTCAGAAGTAGGAGAAGTTAATCTTCCAAATCTCGTCACTGAGCCCTTTAAGCGGCAACCAAAATGAAGCTCAGCACCTGAAGCTACAAACAGGGAAGCAAGAGAGGATGCAGGAAGAAAAAATAAGTTCCTACCATAGTTCAGTGATTCAGTGCTTTGAATGGCACCACTATTTGAAGTCACTTAAAATTCAAGAGGACTATAGTACAGTATACACTTGAGTATATATTTAAGGAGAGCTTATACTCTCAGAAACATAGTAATATTAGATGGGAAAAATCATGATATTTATAAGAATGTTTATTAATAATTCAGTCTACTTGAATTCACTCATTTAACTGTTTGTGTTGATATTTTTAATGCTAATAGCTATAAGCTTATACTCCTACTTAGATTGCTAACTTGACTTTTAGTATGATTATTTTTTTAAGTTTATTGATAAATGATATGCAAAAATTGCACACTTTTACTGTATATATTGATGAGTTAGACATATCCATATGGCCATGTTGCTATCACACTACTTAAGGTACTAACAAATACATCACCGCCAAATTTTTTATTTTTTGTGTGGTAAGGATGCAGTATGATTAGGTTTTTGTCATCACTTTTAACAGAACATGGTAATAATAAAATCAGAAAATTGCTGTAAAGTTTACAAAATGTTCTGATTCAGTCATCAAATATTTATACATTGGCTACTTAGTGTCATTTGCTGTATTTTTTGTCTGAGATATAGCAGTATACAAGATAATGGGCATTTTTTTGCTCTCAAGGAGCTTAAAGAAATGACAGATTAAAAAAATAACATAAATTATCAATTTAAATAAAAATTATTACCACAAAAATGAAATGTGAGGTGATTCTCACAAGACTGTAATCTGGGAGCCTTATGTTGCTTGGAGGGTGATCAGGAAATGCATCCCCTATCTCTTTGAAATCTACAAACTCTATGGGGTAGTAAAGCCAGTACTATTATTAACCCTATTTTGAACACGTGCTAACTGAGACCCAAGAAAGTGGCAAAATACAAATTCAAGCCTAGATCTTTAAAATTCGTACCATACCATGCTCCTTTCCTGACAAAAATAATTTGGCAATTGAATAATTCGATGAATCCCCTCTAAAATTACTACTCCTGAAAGATTTGTATCATATCAGAAGCTTTTTATCTTTTTCTCAGATCATGTCTTCAGCTTAATATCTCATGCTATGAGTAAGGTATCTTCACTTAGGTTATTCAGTTACTAGAATGAATGGATGTTTGGATCTTTAAATACTCATGTTAGGTTTTGTGAAAGCAATAAATCTAGAGGCAGAAAATAATTCTAATATTTGCATAAATGAAGTCTTTTATTCCTGTACTTTATCTTTCTTTTACCATGATATATACTCTCTAAGCACAGTCTCTTAAAAGTAGAATATACAATAAAAGAGAATAAAAAATATACTTTTTTATCTTATCAAAAAGTGAAAGAAAAAGCAAAAGAAGAAAAAAACATACAGGTAAACAAACAAAGCCAAAGAGGTAGAATTCTTTTTTTTTTTTTTTGCAGCACTTAGAATGGTAGACAACAGCAGTTCGGATGAGGGAAAGTGGAAATGTATTTTCCTTTTTGTTATTCATTGCAAAATCTGTTGGAAACTCAAAAGAGAAACCTACTCTATGAAGCAATAGTTCCACCAATACCAAAGTGTTCACAGTAATGAAAAGTCAGCAACAGTCCCAAAGGTAAGAAAAAATCAATATTACATTGAATAAAAGTTAAAGCTGAAAGTAGAATTATTCTTTTTCAGAGCTAACTTTATAAAGTGGATGAAGATGAGTTATTCAGCATTTGCAAGGAATAAGACCATGGGGATAACTGCTATGATGTCTTAATTATGTTATAACTGTGGCAGAGTCTGTGGATTCAAACAACTTTCCTAGTTGGTAAAGAATTAGTCAGTTAAGCTATTTGACAGACTTGCTATTTTGCTGATTGGATTTACTAGTTAAAGAAACATTTTATTTGGCTGCCTCTTGTAATTAAGACATTGTGTTAATATGAATTTTGTCTTGTTCCATGTGCATTAGATTATACCTTGAGTACTGGTATACCCAGAACTTAGTTCTGGGTGCCACCATTATGTGCCTAGTAACATTTTAGTTTTAGCAACAAGGTAATTTTGTGTCTTTTAGAAAAAAAAAACTATTTCATCTCATCTTTGGTTTTGCTTTATTTTTCATTACATATGTTAGGTGCAGAGGAAGGGAACCATAATCTACTCTATATGTAAGGTCTCTAAAAGTCTGAACTGAAATAATTCAGTTATTATTACCACACTTGCAAAGTCACTTCACACTTCAATTGATAAATTGAACTCTATCCAAGGGAGTATAAATATTCAGTCAGTCATTATTGAAAAGACTTGAAGTAGTAAAAGGGTGAACAAGATAATGGAGGTGACACTAGCCCACATCACATGAGGAACAATTAAAGAAAATATAAAATATTTAGCTTGGGAAAATAGTACTTTGTGTAACAAAGGCAAGGATGAAGTGGTGGGGGGAGCAAAATAGAGGTCTCAAAATGTCTGAAGGGCTATTATGTAGAAGGATTAATTTGATCTTTATGACTCCAAGAGGCAGAATTAAATCAATAGAGGGGAGTTAAAAGGAGACAAACTTTGTATAAATTCAAGCAAGTACTTTCTAATAGTCACAGCTAACCAAAGATGGAACGGAATGTCTCAAGATTTAGCAGATTCTTGATCAAGTGAGATATTCTAAGATCTTGAATAACTGCATATAGGGTTTTTAGAGTGAAGAATCAAATTTTAGCAAAGCTAGAAAAATAAGTAAAATGTAAAAGTGTAGTGAATTTTCATCTAGGTAAATTTATCCACTTTTTCAGTTTTAAAATGTCTTTTCCTTTTTGAAATTATGCTGTTAGATAGAAAAAACAATACTGTTTAATGTCCTTACTTAACAAACCAAGATGGCAACTCAATGTTAGTCTTCTGATAAATATTTGCAAAATAAAAGGAAATTTGCTAGCCAGTGGAACTGAAGCATAGGACAGCTGACTCAAGATTCTTTCCTATGTTGAGTGTCTATGATTAAAATTTTTGAGAGAGTGACAGAAAAGGGTGGAAGTCTCTTTATGATCATTAATAACTTTGTATGAATAAACTTAACAGATTGATTTTTTCCTCTTTAGACCACGCTTGATCCATCTGAAGGTTCAAAACTTCTAGCTAGGAAAAGAGGTATCACAAAGAGAGGCAAAGGAATCAGGGTATATCTAAGTTAAAGACATGATGGTTATTGGTGATTTAGTCGCTAAGTCATGTCCAACTCTTGCAGCCCCATGGACTGTAGCCTGCCAGGCTACTCTGTTCACCTTGGAAAAAAAAAGGTATTGCAAAGAGTTACAAAGAAAGCAGGATATATATAAGTTAAACACATACTGCTTCAAAATTTTGCTGTTAATTATGTTATTTTTCCACTGTCGTACTACATCTCTTTGAACTTCTCTGTGAAGTTTTTTTTTTTTTTTTGCATTAATGCTTCTACTATTTGAAAGTGAAAGTGAAGTCACTCAGTCGTGTCCGACTCTTTGCGACCCCGTGTACTGTAGCTCACCAGGCTCCTCCATCCATGGGATTCTCCAGGCAAGAATACTGGAGTGGGTTGCCATTTCCTTCTCCAGGGGACCTTCCCGACCGAGGAATCGAACCCAGGTCTCTCGCATTGTGGGCAGACGCTATAACCTCTGAGGCCTAGAAGGCATCATGAGAAAATGGGTCCGTGTTACTAGTGAGTGAAAGAATTCATGTATATAATGGAATCATTTGTGAAATTGTATTTGTGGTATGAGAGTCTTAAAACTGTTATTTTGCTCTGTTTTATTTAAAACCTTGTGTTCTCGGTTGGTAGTTCACTGTGTTGAACGAACTATGCTCATCAGATCATAACTATTTCCCAGATAAGATTCTATTTTTGGTCTACAGGTAAAAATAGTTGAAAATTTCACATCTGGACACAGATAATTCACTTGCATTAAAACATTAGTTTTGACATACAGCAACAAGTGGTTTTTTATTTTTTTTTTTTTCATTTATTTTTATTAGTTGGAGGCTAATTATTTTACAACATTGTAGTGGTTTCTGTCATACATTGACATGAATGAGCCATGGATTTACATGTATTTCCCATCCCGATTCCTCCTCCTACCTCCCTCTCGACCTGATCCCTCTGGGTCTTCCCAATGCACCAGGCCCGAGCACTTGTCTCATGTATCCAGCCTGGGCTGGTGATCTGTTTCACCCTAGATAATATACATGTTTCGATGCTGTTCTCTTGAAACATCACACCCTCATCTTCTCCCACAGAGTTCAAAAGTATGTTCTGTACATCTGTGTCTCTTTTTCTGTTTTGCATATAAGGTTATCATTACCATCTTTCTAAATTCCATATACATGTGTTAGTATACTGTATTGGTCTTTATCTTTCTGGCTTACTTCACTCTGTATAATGGGCTCCAGTTTCATCCATCTCATTAGAACTGATTCAAATGAATTCTTTTTTTTTTTTTTTTAATATTCAATGGTGTATATGTACCACAGCTTCCTTATCCATTCGTCTGCTGATGGGCATCCAGGTTGCTTCCATGTCCTGGCTATTATAAACAGTGCTGCGATGAACATTGGGGTGCACGTGTCTCTTTCAGATCTGGTTTCCTCTGTGTGTATGCCCAGAAGTGGGGTTGCTGGGTCATATGGCAGTTCTAATTCCAGTTTTTTAAGAAATCTCCACACTGTTCTCCACAGTGGGTGTACTAGTTTGCATTCCCACCAACAGTGTAAGAGGGTTCCCTTTTCTCCACACCCTCTCCAGCATTTATTGCTTGTAGACTTTTGGATAGCAGCCATCCTGACTGGCGTATAATGGTACCTCATTGTGGTTTTGATTTGCATTTCTCTGATAATGAGTGATGTTGAGCATCTTTTCATGTGTTGTTAGCCATCTGTATCTCTTCTTTGGAGAAATGTCTATTTAGTTCTTTGGCCCATTTTTTGATTGGGTCATTTATTTTTCTGGAATTGAGCTGCAGGAGTTGCTTGGTGTGTATATAATTTTTTTTTAATAAAAAAAAATAAAAGTAAATAAAAAATTTTTAATTTTATTTTTTTTAAAACATAAAATTTATAAATTTTATGGGGGGGAGGGGGGTATAGAAAAATATTAAGATTTTTTTTAATTTGTTTTTTTTTTTTTTTTTTTAATAAAAGTTATATTTTTTTCTTTTTAAATTTTTAAAAATAATTTTTTTTTTAATAAAAAAATAAAAATTTTTTTTTTTTAAAATTTATTTAAATTAATAATATTTTTCTTTTTTTAAATATAAATTTTTAATATTTAAAATATTTAAAATTTATTTTTTAAATTTTTAATTAAAATTTAATAAAAAAAATAAAAAATAATAAAAATTTTTTTTTAAAATTAATAATTTTAAAAAAATATTTTTAAAATTTTAAAATAAATTTTTATTTTTTTTGAGATTAATCCTTTGTCTGTTTCTTCATTTGCTATTATTTTCTCCCAATCTGAGGCTGTCTTTTCACCTTACTTATAGTTTCCTTTGTAGTGCAAAAGCTTTTAAGTTTCATTAGGTCCCATTTGTTTATTTTTGCTTTTATTTCCAATATTCTGGGAGGTGGGTCATAGAGGATCCTGCTGTGATTTATGTCGGAGAGTGTTTTGCCTATATTCTCCTCTAGGAGTTTTATAGTTTCTGGTCTGACATTTAGATCTTTAAACCATTTTGAGTTTATTTTTGTGTATGGTGTTAGAAAGTGTTCTAGTTTCATTCTTTACAAGTGGTTGACCAGTTTTCCCAGCACCACTTGTTAAAGAGGTTGTCTTTTTTCCCTTGTATATCCTTGCCTCCTTTGTCAAAGATAAGGTGTCCATAGGTTCGTGGATTGATCTCTGGGCTTTCTATTCTGTTCCATTGATCTATATTTCTGTCTTTGTGCCAGTATCATACTGTCTTGATGCCTGTGGCTTTGTAGTATAATCTGAAGTCAGGTAGGTTGATTCCTCCAGTTCCATTCTTCTTTCTGAAGATTATTTTGGCTATTCGAGGTTTTTTGTATTTCCATACACATTGTGAAATTATTTGTTCTAGTTCTGTGAAAAATACCATTGGGAGCTTGATAGGGATTGCATTGAATCTATAGATTGCTTTGGGTAGAATAGCCATTTTGACAATATTGATTCTTCCAATCCATGAACACGGTATGTTTCTCCATCTGTTTGTGTCCTCTTTGATTTCTTTCATCAGTGTTTTATAGTTTTCTATGTATAAGTCTTTTGTTTCTTTAGATAGATATACGCCTAAGTATCTTATTCTTTTTGTTGCAATGGTGAATGGTATTGTTTCCTTAATTTCTCTTTCTGTTTCCTCATTGTTAGTGTATAGGAATGCAAGGGATTTCTGTGTGTTAATTTTATATCCTGTAAATTCACTATATTCGTTGATTAGCTCTAGTAATTTTCTGGAAGAGTCTTTAGGGTTTTCTATGTAGAGGATCATGTCATCTGCAAACAGTGAGAGTTTCACTTCTTCTTTTCCTATCTGGATTTCTTTTACTTCTTTTTCTGCTCTGATTGCTGTGGCCAAAACTTCCAAAACTATGTTGAATAGTAGTAGTGAGAGTGTGCACCCTTGTCTTGTTCCTGATTTCAGGGAAAATGCTTTCATTTTTTCAACATTGAGGCTAATGCTTTCTGTGGGTTTGTCATATATAGCTTTTATTATGTTGAGGTATGTTCCTTCTATTCCTTCTTTCTGGAGAGTTTTTATCATAAATGAATGTTGAATTTTGTCAAAGGCTTTTTCTGCATCTACTGAGATAATCACATGGTTTTTATCTTTCAATTTGTTAATGTGGTGTATTACATTGATTGATTTGCAGATATTAAAGAATCCTTGCATTCCTGGGATAAAGCCCACTTGTTCATGAAGTATGATTTTTTTAATATGTTGTTGGATTCTGTTTGCTAGAATTTTGTTAAGGATTTTTGCATCTATGTTCATCAGTGATATTGGCCTGTAGTTTTCTTTTTTTGTGGCATCTTTGTCTGGTTTTGGAATTAGGGTGATGGTGGCCTCATAGAATGAGTTTGGAAGCTTACCTTCATCTGCAATTTTCTGGAAGAGTTTGAGTAAGATAGGTGTTAGCTCCTCTCTAAATTTTTGGTAGAATTCAGCTGTGAAGCCATCTGGTCCTGGGCTTTTGTTTGCTGGAAGATTTTTGATGACAGTTTCGATTTCCTTGCTTGTGATGGGTCTGTTAAGATCTTCTATTTCTTCCTGGTTCAGTTTTGGAAAGTTATACTTTTCTAAGAATTTGTCCATTTCTTCCAAGTTGTCCATTTTATTGGCATAGAGCTGCTGGTAGTAGTCTCTTATGATCCTTTGTATTTCAGTGTTGTCTGTCATGATCTCTCCATTTTCATTTCTAATTTTGTTAATTTGGTTCTTCTCCCTTTGTTTCTTAATGAGTCTTGCTAACGGTTTGTCAATTTTGTTTATTTTTTCAAATAACCAGCTTTTAGCTTTGTTGATTTTTGCTATGGTCTCTCTAGTTTCTTTTGCATTTATTTCTGCCCCAATTTTTAAGATTTCTTTCCTTCTACTAACCGTGGGGTTCTTCATTTCTTCCTTCTTTAATTGCTTTATGTGTAGAGTTAGGTTATTTATTTGACTTTTTTCTTGTTTTTTGAGGTAAGCCTGTAATGCTATGCACCTTCCCCTTAGCACTGCTTTTACAGTGTCCCATAGGTTTTGGGTTGTTGTGTTTTCATTTTCATTATTTTCTATGCATATTTTGATTTCTTCTATGATTTGTTGGTTATTCAGAAGCGTGTTGTTTAGCCTCCATATGTTTGAATTTTTAATAATTTTTTTTCCTGTAATTGAGATCTAATTTTACTGCACTGTGGTCAGAAAAGATGACTGGGATGATTTCAATTTTTTTGAATTTACCAAGGCAAAAACCTCATTATTTCATGTACTGTTTTTATTTGTCAACTTGATTAAGGATACAAATGTAGTTTTTACTCTTTCTGTTACTTAGGTCTTGAGTTAATGCTACCTTTTAGCAAAACTTTATTTTCTTAAAACAAATACAATTTAGAATCTAAGATTGTATGATATGTTTGTGGTTGTTGGAAAGCTTTATTTAAAAAAAAAAAAGTTCAGTTCCTTTTTCCTCCTTAAAAGATGAGGCAAAATATCTCAACGTAGAGCCTGTTAAAATATTTTTCTAAAGATTGTTTATGAAGAACAATTATGTAATATATGTTAAATACTTCAAATATGAAAATACTTGTCCCTCAACAAAACTTAGTTTCAAAGCTATCTTTACTCATTATTTTTTTCCCTAAATAATAGACATTAAATAAACTTAGTTTGATCCAATACATTTTATTTAATTCCTCCATTTGTACAGATAGGAATGTGACAGCATCACTACAAGTCCCATGTGTCAAATTTACCATAAATAAAAGAGGGGGAACTTGGTAACCAAAGTTGGAAAGTCTAGATGCATAAAAATTCCACAACTAAATCTGCTTCCCTAAGATGGTTTCCAAAAGCAGAACATTTTCAATTACTTTGAAACTGCCCACTTACCTTTTGTTCATTACAAAAATGCTGATAAAATGAAAGTTAAGGTAGACATTTTATTTCACTTATTAAAAACATCCTCCAAATCTGATCTATCAAAAGGTGACATATTCAAGTTTTATTTTGTATCAGATGATGAACTACTAACTGGTATCACTACAAAGTAGTGAAAAGCTGACCAACTAAGAATTAAGAACCACAATGAAATCTAGTAATACAGCTGCTTTTCTATGCATTTAACTTTTTCTTTTTATGGATACAATTTAAACCTTGTGAGATGTCTTTTCTGTGCCATATCACATGGTTTGTGTGATATTTAGTTCCCTTACCAGGAATGGAACCCAAGCCCCTGGCAGTGAAAACAGAGTCCAAACCACTGGAGAGCCAGGGAATTCTTAAGATTTCCTATTTATACAAATAAGCTTTCAACTCTTGCCTGAATATTTCACATACACAAGTAGAAACTGCACTTATTGGATGGCAGTTAATTCAATATTCTGTTAATCCTTCAATAATGATCAAACATATACTCTGTACTATTCTCTAGGGCCTTCCCGGATGGCTCAGTAGGTAAAGAATCTGCCTGCACTGCATGTGACACAGGAGACATGGGTTCAGTCCCTGGGTCAGGAGGATACCCTGGAGAAGAAAATGGCAACCCGTTGCAGTATTCTTGCCCAGAAAACCCCATGGAGAGAGGAGCCTGGCTACAGTCCAAAGGGTCGCAAAGAGTCAGAGGTGACTAAGCATGTAGGCATGGGTTGAGAGCTGTCCACCCACCCCCTCATCTCCCTAGGGGAACAAAGATGAATAAGGAGTGGACCTTCCCCTCAGGGTGCTCAAGTTTGATAGTCTGATTACAGACATACTGATAAGTAAATAGTTAATCTGAGAATCAACAACTCTTCAGAATGGTAACTGAGCAGAATAAACTGTGGGAAGCATAGGTTAATTAGAAGGCAATTTTTCTCATTTAGACTTCCATAACATATTGTACTTGGTGTTTCTCAGTAAATGTGATTGTTAAACTTGGGGATAAAAGAACACTTTGTTTTGATAGCCTTCTTGTCCCATGACCTGCAAATAGCAAATAATATCTTTTCTAATTTCTTCCTGAATCTAAACTGTTAGTAACTTTGAGCTGCTGAAACGAATTATCTCCATGCACTCAGGCAAAATTAAAACAGAAGACGTGTTTGTTTTCCCTCTAATTATATCAATAGGGGTCAGCACAATGTCTAATTCATAATAAGCACTTTGGTTAGTTCAGTTCAGTCGCTCAGTTGTGTCCGACTCTTTGCAACCCCATCAATCACAGCATACCAGGCCCCCCTGTCCATCACCAACTCCCAGAGTTTACTCAAATTCACATCCATCGAGTCTGTGATGCCATTCAGCTATCTCATCCTCTGTTGTCCCCTTCTCTTCCTTCCCCCAATCCCTCCCAGCATCAGGGTCTTTTCCAATGAGTCAACTCTTCGAATGAGGTGGCCAAAGTATTGGAGTTTCAGCTTCGGCATCAGTCCTTCCAAAGAACACCCAGGACTGATCTCCTTTAGGATGGACTGGTTGGATCTCCTTGCAGTCCAAGGGACTCTCAAGAGTCTTTTCCAACACCACAGTTCAAAAGCATCAATTCTTCTGTGCTCAGCTTTCTTCATAGTCCAACTCTCACATCCATACATGACCACTGGAAAAACCATAGCCTTGACTAGATGGACCTTTGTTGGCAAAGTAATGTCTCTGCTTTTTAATATGCTATCTAGGTTGGTCATAACTTTCCTTCCAAATAGTAAGCGTCTTTTAATTTAATGGCTGCAATCACCATCTGCAGTGATTTTGGAGCCCCCGCAAAATAAGCACTTACTAAATGGCTATTGGATTAATGAATGGTTGATTAAAAGATAATATCTAATATAATTAGGATTTTTTTTATTTTAAAGAAAGGGTCTTTAAGATTGTTTATCCAATTAATTTATAGGTGTTTGGAAGAAATAGGGGAATTATTTAAATGTAGGTACCTTCCTTAAGTGCTTTGCCTCTACCACCTGTCCCTGTGCTTGTGCAATGCATACAAGAAGAACGAGGTCAGAGATTGCTTCAAGATGGTGGAGTAGAAGGATGAGCAATCTCCTTTTGTGAGAGCATCAAAATCACAACTATTAATAGCTGTTGAACAACAATTGACAGGAGGATGCTGGAATCCACCAAAAAATAGACCCCATATTCAAAGACAAAGGAGAAGCTGCATAATCATGATAACATCAAATCTCATAGATGCTAGGTGGGTGAACCACAGTCTGGAGAACAATAATACCAAAGAAGTTCCCTCACTCTTGTGAAGGTTCTGAGCTCCATGTCAGGCTTCCCAGCCCAGGGATCCAATAAAGGGACTAGGACTCTCCAGGGAATCTAACTTTCAAGGTCAGTGGGATTTGATTACAGGGGAAACAGAGGCTCCACTCTTGGAGGGCACAAACAAAAACATGTGTGCACCAAGACCCAGGGGAAAGGAGCAATGACTCCACAGGATACTGAACCAGATGTATCTGCTAGTGTTGGAGGGTCTCCTGTGGAGGAAGGTGTCAACAGTGGCTCGCTACAGAGATGAGTACACTGGTAGCAGCAGTCCTGAGTGGTGTCCCTTGGCGTGAGCCCTCTTGGACATTGCCATTAACTCTACCATAGAGACTCCAGTCCTGGGTTGCCTGAGGTTAAACAGCTAACCAGGAGGGAGCGCAGCCCTACCCATCAGCAGACAATCAGATTAAAGTTTTACTGAGCATGGCCCTGCCCACCAGAGCAAAACCTAGATTTTCCCACCACCAGTCTCTCCCATCAGGGAAGCTAACAGGGAAGACTAAGCAAGCCTCTTAGTCTTATCCTCCAGAAAGCAGACAGAAGAAGCAAGAAAAACTACAATCCTGCAGCCACCAGAACAAAAACCATATCACAGGAAGTTAACCAAAATGAAAAGGAAGAGAGTTATGTCCCAGATAAAGGGACAAGATAAAACCCAAAAAAAAAAAAAAAAAGTAGAGATAGGCAACCTTCCAGAAAAATAATTCAGAGTAATGATAGTGAAGATGATCCAGGATCTCAGAAAAAGAATGGAAAAGATGCCAGATATGTTTACCAAAGACTTAAAAGAACTAAAGAACAAACAGAGATGAAAAATACACTGGCAGGAATGAATAGCAGAATAACTGAAGCAGAAGAAGGGATAAGTGACCTGGAAGACAGAATGATTGAAATCACTGCTGCAAAACAAAATATAGAAAAAAGAATGAAAAAAAGTTGAAGGCAGTCTAAAACCTCTGGGGCAACATTAAATGCACCAACATTCACGTCATAGATATCCCAGAAGGAGAGAGAGAGAAAGGACTTTAGAAATTATTAGAAGAGATAATAGCTGAAAACTTCCCTAACATGGGAAAGAAAATAGTCAACCAAGTCCCAGAAGCTCAGAGAGTCCCAGGCAGGATAACCCCAAGGAGAAACATACTGAGACACATGGTAATCAAGCTGGCAACAATTAAAGACAAAGATAAAACATTAAAAGCAACAAGGGAAAAATGACAACATACAAGGGAACTTTCATAAGGTTACCAGCTGATTTCTCAACAGAAATTCCGCAAGCCAGAAGGGAATGACATGATATATTTAAAGTGATGAAAGGGAGACACCTACAACCAAGAATACTCTACCCTGCAAAACTCATGTTCAGATCTGATGGAGAAATCAAAAGCTTTCCAGACAAGCAAAAATGAAGAGATTTCAGGACCACCAAACCAGCTTTACAAGAAATGCTAAAGGAACTTCTCTTGTATGGAAAAACAGGAGAAGGATAAGACCTACAAAAATAAATGCAAAACAATTAAGAAAATGGTAATAGGTTCATACATATCAATAATTACTTTAAATGTAAATGGATTAAATGCACTAACCAAAAGACAGACTGGCTGGGTGGATAAAAACAGGTATGTGTATGCACTTCCACCTACCACATCACTACTTAATCCCCAAATTGTATGTAATTATTTTATATTTTTAGGTTAATCATGTTTCCAGTATAGCTTGCAATTATAATTATCTTTTATTTTTGGTCTGGCTATTGATTTAGAAAACTGATAAACATCTTTTACTGTAGTGATTATGCAGTTATTATTCATTTTAATACTGTTTTATTATGATTGGTCAACAGAAAATAATAGAATTATATATCACTGTTCTACTATTTAATAGAAAAGCATGTCATTGCTTTTTAAAACACAGATGCATGTTAAAATTATCTCATAATTTTTTTGAAAATTGCAAATACCCATGTATTGTTTTTTCCTCCAAAGCTCCAAATGTGATTCTCATGAACAGCTATGTTTAAAAACAACTGGACTATATGATGACTTTTTATACAGTTTGTTTCACTTTTTCTATTTCATATTCAGTGCTCCTGTTTCATTTAGTTTATGTTTTCCAATTTCTCCATCCCTTTATTTTTGTTGTTCTTTCTCAAAGCTTTATCAAGTGTTGTAGAAAACCCTTCTCTTGCATATATATATATATATATGCATATATATATATAGTATGTATAATATAATATATATTTTAGAAAACATGAATTTTTGCTTAGCTGAAATTTTATGACATTTTGATTTCACTTGTTTCACTAAGTATAAATATAGTGCTAGATTTCTAATTTATATTCACTCAAAACTTTTATATAGTTCCATTTATTCTGGCATCTAGTATTAATGCTAAAAGTCTAGAAACTTTATTATCTTAGTGATTTAAAAAAATAATTAAATGAGGGTTGAAAATTACAATTCAATTCTGAGAGTGCAAAGAAATACTATGCTGAGGAAAAAAGAAAAGAAAAAAGTGATATAGTTAACTAAAGTACAGATTTTGTTCAAATTTCACAACACTTTTATGCTAGTGTTCATTATTTGTTTTCATACATTATTCAAGATTCACATTGTATTTAGTTGCATTGAGGTGCTTCAGCTGTATGCAATAAATTCTGGTAAATTCTTTTTTCATCTTTATTCTGTTACAAATATTTTCTAATTTTTTTTATTATGACTTCTTACATATACCCATTATTTAGAAGTGGACACTGAATTTCCAAATACATTTTTTAATATCCTTGAGATTAATTTCTCATTTTGATGCTAATTTCTCATTTAAATACTTTCTTCTCTGCAATCACTTTCTGTGATTTTTCAGTCTTCTAACTTTATTGAGGCTTTCAATGGCTAAGTCAAAGATCTCTCTTGGTAAATGTCACATTGTACTTGAAAATATGTGGGATACTTTCAAATATGCTTTGATATGGATTTTTAAACTAATTCCACAGTGGTAAGAGAACAGACTCTGTATGATTTCAATACCTTTAGGCCATGAAAAATTTTCACCTTGCTTTATATCCCTGGGTATATGCCAATGTCTTCTGGTTTATCATCTATGGGAACTTGAAGAATATTTGTATCTTGTTGTTGTGTGAAAATTGTATAAATCTTATGCTTTATTGGTTCATAGTGCCTTTCAAGTCTACTATATCCTACTACTTTTCTGTCTCTTCATTCTATTAATTTCTGAGAGTTAGATATTGAAACTCCAACTAAAAATCTTAATTTATGTACTTAAAAATAATTTTAATATATGGTAAAACTATATGTAACTTTGTCTCTTATTTTCCAGTGTCCTATAAATGTGCTACCATACTTTCACAATTTAAAAAAAAAATAAAAAAATAAAATATGAAGAAGAAAAAGAAGAATGAGATCATCAGTGTGGTATCTTGCTTCTGAAATATTACTGACTTTTGCTTTAAGATATCTAAAATGGCCAGATTTTTTTCCAAAAGTCTACAAGCAATAAATGCTGGAGAGGGTGTGGAGAAAAGGGAACCCTCTTACACTGTTGGTGGGAATGCAAACTAGTACAGCTGCTATGGAGAACAGTGTGGACATTTCTTAAAAAACTGGAATTAGAACTGCCATATGACCCAGCAACCCCACTTCTGGGCATACACACAGAGGAAACCAGATCTGAAAGAGACACGTGCACCCCAATGTTCATCACAGCACTGTTTATAATAGCCAGGACATGGAAGCAACCTGGATGCCCATCAGCAGACAAATGGATAAGGAAGCTGTGGTATATATACAGCATGGAATATTACTCAGCCATTAAAAAGAATTCATTTGAATCAGTTCTAATGAGATGGATGAAACTGGAGCCCATCATACAGAGTGAAGTAAGCCAGAAAGATAAAGACCAATACAGTATACTAACCATCGAAACATGTATATTATCTAGGGTGAAACAGGTCACCAGCCCAGGTTGGATGCATGAGACAAGTGCTCGGGGCTGGTGCACTGGGAAGACCCAGAGGGATCGGGTGGAGAGGGAGGTGGGAGGGAGGGTCGGGATGGGGAATACATGTAAATCCATGGCTGAATCATGTCAATGTGTGGCAAAAACCACTACAATATTGTAAAGTAATTAGCCTCCAACTAATAAAAATAAATGGAAGAAATAAAATAAAATGGCCAGATTACTATTTCAGGCATTTAATTTTTTTTTCATTTCTAGTACACTTTCTTTCCAAATATTTTTATCGACATGAAATCCATCTGAAGAATGAATTGAAAATAGCTACAGAGGGTGAGGTCAGAAAAATTATTATCAGAAAGCCTTAAAAGGACATTAGTTTCTAAGAAGACTGATCAGGTTTCCCCTTACTATTTGTAGTGTGTGTGTGTGTGTGTGTGTGTGTGTGTGTGTGTATAGAGCACTGTGATAAAAATATTCTTTCATTTCACTGTGCAACTTTAAATTCCAATGATAGGTACACCTCATTTTACCTTCACCTCATTTTCTTCCCTCTTATCCTCCATCCCTTTCTCTTATTTCCTTCAAAATACACTCCGATGCAATTTGGTTCTCAGATGCTTACTTATCTTATTGCTGACTTTGTCCTTTAATGTTTACAGGACTGGAAACAACTGGTGTCTTAAAGCAGTTGACTTTCTTCTTTCTAATGAAATTTCCTCTTTAGTCCTTCCCATTTGGCTTTCAACATTAAAACACTAAGTTCAGTGTTTTCTTGCCCAGACCTAACTTGCAGCTTCTCTCTGTCAGCCATTAGATATAGAGATACTGTTGCCTTAATTACTCATATTTCTCCTGCTGCTCATAATTCTACTTGTCCTGCCAAAAGACTTCAGTCTTCTAGAGAGTTTCATGCCCTCCCTGTTATTTCTATATTTTTTTCCAAGCTTGTCAGTTGTATAACTGATCTTTGTTACTAAGACTACCTTATGACTAAGTCTAGAAGGGAACTAGCTTAGCCAATATTAAAAGGACCACATTTGAATGCAAATTGAACATTTATATAAAAAGAGAATATATTTCAAATACAGTATAGATAAATTGCTAATGCATATAGTAAATTATAATCATTAATGTACTATATTAATACTTTGGCCATCGATGCAAAAAAAACTCACTCATTGGAAAAGACCCTGATGCTGGGAAAAACTGAAGGCAAGAGGAGAAGGGAAAGACAGAGAATGAGATGTTTGGATGGAATCACCGGCTCGATGGACAAGAGTTTGATCAGGCTCTGGGAGTTGGTGTTGGACAGGGAAGCCTGACGTGATGCAGTCCATGGGGTTGCAAAGATGCGGACACGACTGAGCAACTCAGCTGAACTGAATCATTAATGATTTTTTCTATGTAGAAATCCACAAGGTGAATTTCTTGTGTTTTACTTGGTTTTAAACTGCTAATGGAAATCATGTAATCTATCTCTATTTTCAACTAACAAATTAGATCTTGCAAAATTTTTCTCATTCAATTTGTACATTTTAATTTGCTCTAAAATAGACCCTGAAATTTTATTTCACTTTAGATAGAGTCTAAGGTGGTTCTTCAGTAGTCTAGATGTAGTCTTTTGGGGAATTTAGGCAATTTACTAATGTACACTATTATTACTGTTATCCAAATTAACTAAGTAATCCATTTGCTGATGGAAACTTGAGCACCTTACAGCAAACTCAACGCATAAAGTCTCAGTTATAAGCATTAGGTTAGAAATTATTTTTTTTTCCACAGAAATCTGCTTTGTCCATTTTCAATTAAATTTATTTTATTAACTGATTTATTACATCAGAAAGATAGAATTCAGAGGTGGGAGGGGCATTTTGTTTTTAATTCAGTCATTTTTATTTTATTCACGGCTATGCTTTTTATTTATTCATTAATATCATTTGTTTCCATAGTTATCATTATCAAGAAAAAATAACCAGGACTAAAGCAGTCCTTTTAATGCAAACAAGAGACAGAGAACATAAGTAAAGAACAAGGCCTAAGAAAAGTTCATTATTCCCAGACAGATCTGAGATTTTGTGATCAGGCAAGGTATACATCTCTTTGCCATAATGAATTATTCTATTAAAGTAAAAGTGACCAATTTTTCAACAATAGCAGAAAGTAGCTCTGACATTCATCATAATCACCAAATCTTTTAGCTCATCCACCATTTTGTTCACAGATCATTTGTACTCTAAGGGAAGATATGGGACTATAAGTGGGATAGATGAAACCCACCAGTTTATCACTTTGTCAAAGAAGCAAACATATGAAGCTGATAGACAGGTATGTAGTGACAAGCAAGTTATGAGTAAATCATCTAGAGTAAACATTTTCTATCCAATATTTTTTACAAGTACATTACATATACTGCAACTGTCCCAGGAAAAGCAGGATTATAGTTACCTGGAGATAGAAGAATGTGAAAACCAAAATGCAAGCATGAAGCATATCTCCAAAGAGAAGTTTGAATTATAAATAAAATGGAAATTAAGATATCAACCTTGAGAAAAGTTTAAGGTGGATCTATAATAAAAATATCACACTTACAATTATGCAATTCAAAAAGCATCTTAAATTACTAAATAAACATTTGATGATCTTTGTAAAACAGTAGACCAGGAAAGTGTTAAAATGGCAGCCACAAAGTTATATTTACTTATACTTATTCAAAGTTAAAATCACAAATGATTTTATTTTCCACACAACAAAAATAACTGATCAATAATAGTGAAATTATTTATCCATGCCAAGTGTTCCCTCTTGATACATGGCAAACAGTCCAGCAGAGGGAGCACATGTTACTAAATGATGACATACTAGGTGGACTATACTTCTATGAATATTCTCAATAATGTGAATATATAAATAACAGAGTTAGTTTGTGACTTAAATGTTGATTTATACTTCATGAAGAAATTATTATGAAAATCTGTTGCTTTTTATAAATAAATTGTTTTTCTGCTTCTTGAAGTAAAATCCTTCCTATCTGTATATATTGTTCTATTGAATCAAAAATTTCCAATTTCTATATTAGAATTTTCTATGAGAAATCTCACAGAAGCCCCAGCAAGATGGTAGGCCCTGGAGCAGTGACTTCCCAGCACTGGAGTGGTGGCTACGCAACGCTGGAGCGACTGTGAGGAGATACCCCACGTCCAAGGGCAGAGATGCCCCAGCAAGATGGTAGAAGGGATGAAATCACATTTAGAATCAAACCTCATACCTGCCAGAGATTATCAGAAGGCTTAAACAAACCTTGTGCACACCAGGACCCAGAGAGACTTAGCCATAACTGTGTTTGAGTATCTCCTGTGGAGGTATGGGTCAGCAGTGGACTGCCACAGGGGCAGGGGCTCTGGGTTCACCAGAGTTGGGTATGGCTTAAGCCCTTTTGGAGGAAGTCACCATTAACCCCACCAGAGAGCTGCGAAAACTTACACAGGACTGGGAAATAGACACTTGGAGGGCACAAACAGAACCAGGACCCTGGAGAAAGGAACAGTTACCCCACAAGAGACTGACCCAGACTTGCCCAAGAGTGTCCAGGAGTCTCTGGTGGAAGGGTGGGTTGGTGGTGGCCTGCTGCAGGGTTGGGGGCACTGAGTGTAGCAATGTGTGCATGGGACCTTTTGAAGGAGGTCACCATTATCTTCATTACCTCCACTATAGTTTGGATCCAGGTAAATAACAGGGAGGGAGCACAGCTCCACCCATCAACAGAAAATTGGATTAAAGATTTACTGAGCATGGCCCCACCCATAAGAACAAGACCCAGTTTCCCCCTCAGTCAGTCTCTCCCATCCGGAAGCTTCCATAAGCACCTTATCCTTCTCCATCAGAGGGCAGTCAGAGTGAAAACCACAATCACAGAAAACTAATCAATCTGATCACATGGCCCACAACTTTGTCTAACTCAATGAAACTATGAGCAATGACCTGTAGGGCCACCCAAGACAGACGGGTCATGGTGGAGTGTTCTGACAAAACGTGGTCCACTGGAGAACAGAATGGCAAAGCACTACAATATTCGCACCTTGAGAACCCCATGAACAGTATGAAAAGGCAAAAAGATAGGACTCTGAAAGATGAACTCCCAGGTTGGTAGGTGCCCAATATGCTACTGGAGATCAGAGGAGAAATAACTCCAGAAAGACTGAAGAGACAGAGCCAAAGGAAAAGCAACACCCAGTTGTGGATATGACTGGTGATAGAAGCAAGGTCTGATGCTCTAAAGAGCAATATTGCATAGCAACCTGGAATGTGAGGTCCATTAATCAAGCCAAAGTGGAAGTGGTCAAGAAGGAGATGGCAAGAGTGAACATCGATGTTTTAGGAATCAGCAAACTAAAATGGACTGGAATGGGTGAATTTAATTCAGATGACCATTATATCTACTACTGTGGGCAGGAATTCCTTAGAAGAAATGGAGTAGCCATCACGGTCAACAAAAGAGTCTGAAATGTAGTACTTGGATGCAATCTCAAAAACGACAGAATGATCTATATTCGTTTCCAAGGCAAACCATTCAATATCAGAGTAATCCAAGTCTATACCCTGACCAGTAATGCTGAAAAAGCAGAAGTTGAATGGTTCTATGAAGACCTACAAGACCTTTTAGAACTAACACCCAAAAAAGATGTCCTTTTCATCAGAGAGGACTGGAATGCAAAAGTAGGAAGTCAAGAGATACCTGGAGTAACAGGCAAATTTGGCCTTGGAGTACAGAATGAAGCAGGGCAAAGGCTAACAGAGTTTTGCCAAGAGAATGCACTGGTCATAGCAAACACCCTCTTCCAACAACACAAGAGAAAACTCTACACATGGACATCACCAGGTGGTCAATACCGAAATCAGATTGATTATATTCTTTGCAAACAAAGATGGAGAAGCTCTCTAGAGTCAACAAAAAGAAGACCAAGAGCTGACTGTGGCTCAAATCATGAACTCCTTATTTCCAAATTCAGATTTAAATTGAAAAAGTAGGGAAAACCACTAGACCATTCAGGTATGACCTAAATCAAATCCTTTACAATTATACAGTGGAAGAGAGAAATAGATTCAAGGGATTAGATCTGATAGACAGTGCCTGAAGAACTATGGACTGAGGTTCATGACACTGTACAGGAGACAGGGATCAAGACCATACCCAAGAAAAAGAAATGTGAAAAAGTTAAATGATTGTCTGAGGAGGCATTACAAGTAGCTGTGAAAAGAAGAGAAGTTAAAGGCAAAGGAGAAAAGGAAAGATATTCCCATTTGAATACAGAGTTCCAAAGGATAACAAGGAGAGATAAGAAAGCTTTCCTCAGTGATCAATGCAAAGAAATAGAAGAAAACAACAGAATGGGAAAGACTAGAGATCTCTTCAAGAAAATTAGATATACCAAGGGAACATTTCATACAAAGATGGGCACAATAAGGGACAGAAATGGTATGGACCTAACAGAAGCAGAAGATGTTAAGAAGAGGTGGCAAGAATAAACAGAAGAACTGTACAAAAAAGATCTTCATGACCCAGATAGCCACGATGGTGTGATCACTCACCTAGAGCCAGGCATCTGGAATGTGAAGAGGACCTTAGGAAGCATCACTATGAAAAAAGCTAGTGGATGTGATGGAATTTCAGTTGAGCTATTTCAAATTCTAAAAGAAGATGCTGTGAAAGTGCTGCACTCAATATGTCAGCAAATTTGGAAAACTCAGCAGTGGCCACAGGACTGGATAAGTTCAGTTTTCATTCCAATCCCAAAGAAAAGCAATGCCAAAGAATGCTCAAACTACCGCACAATTGAACTGATCTCACATGCTAGTAAAGTAATGCTCAAAATTCTCCAAGCCAGGCTTCAACAGTTCGTGAACTGTGAATCCAGATTTTCAAGCTGGATTTAGAAAAGGCAGAGGGACCAGAGATCAAATTTCCAAAATCCATTGGATCATCAAAAAACAAGAGAGTTCCAGAACAACATCTATTTCTTTTGCTTATTGATTTTTATTTTCAAAGATAGAAATAGCTTTTTTGAAATAGATTCATTTTTAATAATTTTATAAAAGCTGCAAATGCATAAAATTATGAAGTAGATAAAATCATACATATTCAACGGTAACTACTACTAGTATTTTGATATACTGCCTTTTGCTGGATTTAGAAAAGGCAGAGGGACCAGAGATCAAATTTCCAAAATCCATTGGATCATCAAAAAAGCGAGAGAGTTCCAGAACAACATCTATTTCTGCTTTATTGACTACACCAAAGCCTTTGACTGTCTGGATCACAACAAAATATGGAATATTCTTCAAGAGATAGAATAAAAGACCACCTGACCTGACACTTGAGAAATCTATATGCCAGCTGAGAAACAACAGTTAGAACTGCAATTGGAACAACAGACTGGTTGCAAATAGGAGAAGGAGTATATAAAGTCTGTATTTTGTCACCCTGCTTATTTAACTTATATGCAGAGTACATCTTGAGAAACTCTGGACTGGGTGAAGAACAGGCTGGATTTAAGATTGTGGGGAGAAATATCAATAACCTCAGATATTCAGATGACACCACCGTTATGGCAGAAGGTGAAGAAGAACTAAAGAGCCTCTTGATGAAAATGAAGAATGAGAGTGAAAAAGTTGGCTTAAAGCTCAACATTCAGAAAACTAAGTTCATGGCATCCAGTCCCATCACTTCATGGAAAATATATGGGGAAACAATGGAAACAGTGACAGATTTTATTGTTTGGGGCTCCAAAATCACTGCAGATGGTGATTACAGCCATGAAATTTAAAGGCACATGCTCTTTGGAAGAAATGTTATGACCAACCTAGACATCATATTAAGAAGCAGGGACATTGCCAAGAAAGGTCTGTCTAGTCAAATCTGTGGTTTTTCCAGTGGTCATGTATGGATGTGAGAGTTGGACTATAAGGAAAGTTGAGTGCTGAAGACTTGTTTGCTTTTGAACTGTGGTGTTGGAGAAGACTCTTGAGTGTCCCTTGGACAGCAAGGTGATCCAACTAATGAAACTAATCCTACTAATCCTAAATGAAATCAATCCTGAATATTTATTGGAAGGAATAATGCAGAAGCTGAAATTCCAATACTTTGGCCACCTGAAGCAAAGAACTGGCTCATTTGAAAAGACTCTGATGCTGGGAAAGATTGAAGGCGGGAGGAAAAGGGAACAACAGAGGATGAGATGGTCGGATGGCATCACCGACTCAATGGACCTGAGTTTGAGTAAACTCCGGAAGTTAGTGATGGGCAGGAGGCCTGGTGCGCTCCAGTCCATGGGATTGCAAAGAGTCAGACACAACTGACTGACTGAACCGAACTGAACTGATGAGAAATCTCAGGAAGGAGGAAAATATGGTTTTATCTTCTCTTTTCTATAAAAAATGCCAAGAATGTTGGGTAATAGTTTCCATTTACACTTTTGGACACATAGCACCTTTATGAAATATTTCATCTCAATTTTTTTTTATACTAGGCACCAAAGGCTCTACATGTTAATCTTGAGGAAGGGTGGAAAATAACACAAATATCCCTGTTATTTTGAACAGATCATATTTGGTTCTTTCAATTGACATGTATTTTATGCTACAGAAAACGGTCTCAATTCATAGCATGCATGCATGATCAGTCATTCAGTCGTGTCCAACTCTTTATAACCCCATGGGCTGCAGCCCACTAGGCTCTCTGTCTGTGGAGTTTTCCAGTCAATAATTTTGGAATGGTTGTCGTTTCCTAATCCTGGGGATCTTCCCGACACACGAGTTGAACCCACATGCCCTCCATCTCTTGCATTGACAGGCAGGTTCTTTACTACTAAGGTACCTGGGAAGCCCCTCAATTCATGGAGACTAGGCTAAATCAACAACAGTACAGTTTGGTATTGATTTTTAGCTTCATAAAACTAAGTAAATACAGTACAAGCCAGTTTTATTTGTAATTATAAAATATCTTTAATCTTTAGACTGTTAATGCACACATATAATGTTTGAAAAAGGAAGTATGTCACCAATATCTGAAAGACTTTTGCTTATTGATTTTTATTTTCCAAGATAGAAATAGCTTTTTTGAAATAGATTCATTTTAAATAATTTTATAAAAGTTGCAAATGCATAAAATTATGAAGTAGATAAAATCATACATATTCAATGGTAACTACTACTACTAGTATTTTGATGTACTGCCTTTTGCATTTGTTCTAGCCATAAATATATACTTATGTATATATTTTTCATAAAGTTCACACATATTATTGTAACATTTTTTCATGTTTATTATGTCAATTTAAATAGATTTTATTTTCAGAACAGTGTTAGTTTCACAACAAAATGATGCAAAAATTTCAGAGAATTTCTATATACTCCCTTGCTCCCACACATAAATTCCCTCTTTGATTATCAACATCTCCCACTAGGGTGGTATATGTGTTACACTGATGAACCCTCACTGATACATCATTAGCATCCATGGACTATAGATTAAATTCTGATTCACTCTTGATTTTATACATTCTATGGGTTTGGAAAAGCATATAATGACATGTAGCCGCCACTATAGTATTATACAGAATAGTTTCACTGCCCTAAAAATTCACTGTGCTCTATCTATTCATGACTATCTCCTCCCTCATCCCTAGAAATCACTGATATTTTACTGTATCCATACCTTTGCCTTTTCTACAATACCATACATTTGGAATTATACAATATGTACACTGTTCAGTTTGGCTTCCTTCACTCAGTAATATGTATATTTTTCCTTCATGTCTTTTCATTGTGTGATAGCTCATTTTTTTTTTTTTTTTTTTAGTGCTGAGTACTATTCCATTGTCTGGATAATACCACAGTTTATCCATTGACCTACAAAAAGGCATCTTGGCTTACTTCCAGGTTTTGGTATTTATGAATAAAGGTACTATGAACATCCATGTGTAGGTCTTGGGAGTAGATAGAAGTTTTCAACTCCCTTGAGTAAATAAAAGGAAACACAGTTGCAATTATTACATCATACAGAAAGAGTGTGCTTAGTTTTATTAAAAAATAGCCAAATTGCCTTCCAAATAAGTTGTACTATTTCACATTCCCATCAGCAATGAGCAAGAATTCCTGTTGCTCCACATCCTTACCAGCATCTGGTGCTGAATTTGGCTTTTCTAGTATGTGTGCAGGGGTAACTTATTGTTTTGATTTGCATTTTTCTGTTTGCATATGATGTGGAACACTTTTTCATGTGTTTATTTGGCATTTGTGTACATTTTTTGGTGAGGTTTTTGGCCCACTTTTCAATCAAGTTGTTTGTCTCATTGTTGAGTGTTAAGAGTTCTTTGTATATTTTTTATGTCATATATATATATTTATATAAATATGTGTATATAAATATGTGTAAATATATATTATATATAATATTTTATATTATATGAATAAATAAATAAATAAATAAATAAATATGTATATTTCCTTGTCTGTGCTTTGTCCTTTCACTTCTTCACAATGTTTCTCATATCACAAATATTCTGAATTTTTAAAAAGTCAAGCTTGTCAAATCTTTCTTTTATGGATCATATCTTTGGTCTTTATATGTAAAATGTCATTGCAATCCCAAGATCTTCTAGATTTTTCCTATGCTATCTGCTAGGAGTGTTATTAGTTTTGAGTTTTGCATTTAGGTCTATAATCTATTTTGAGTTAATTTTAGTGAAGTTTGTAAATCTGTGCAGAGATTAATTCTTTTTGCATATGGATGGCCAGTTTTTCTAGTACCATTGATTGAAAAGACTATTTTTTTCCATTGTATTGCTTTTGCTCCATTGTCAAAGATAAGTTGACTGTATCTGTGTGTGCCTATTTGTAGGCTCTGCATTCTGTTCCATTGATCTATTTGTCTATTCTTTCACCAAGTATTATTGAATTATAATAAGTGTTTAAGTTAGGAAGTATCAGTCTTCTAGATTTGTTGTTTTTCTTCAACATTATGTTTACTATTCTGGGACTTTTGTCTCTCCATATACATTTTACAGTAAGTTTCTCCATATTCACAAAATAACTTGCTGGTGCTTTTGATTAGGATTGTATTAATCTATAGGTCACATTTTGAAGAACTGATATCTTGATGATATTGACTCTTCCTCATGGCTCATGAACATAAAATTTCTCTCAATTTATTTAGCTCTTCCTTGATTTTTTAGCTTTCCTTACATAGATATTCTTACATATTTTGTTTGATTTGCAACTAAGTATTTGATTTGGGGGTTGCTAATGTGAGTGGCATTGTGTTTTTTTTTTTTTTTTTTCCAGTGGGTTTTGTCATACATTGATATGAATCAACCATAGATTTACACGTATTCCCCATCCCGATCCCCCCTCCCACCTCCCTCTCCACCCGATTCCTCTGGGTCTTCCCAGTGCACCAGGCCCGAGCACTTGTCTCATGCATCCCACTGGGCTGGTGATCTGTTTCACCATAGATAGTATACATGCTGTTCTTTTGAAATATCCCACCCTCACATCTCCCACAGAGTCCAAAAGTCTGTTCTGTATTTCTGTGTCTCTTTTTCT